>NW_026000101.1:14574303-14601157 GCF_001458135.2 Marmota marmota marmota
CGCCAGCCGGGCCGCAGGGGCGGCGCCCGAGGGCACCGGGCTCTGCGTGTGTGCTCAGCGCGGTCCTGTCTGTGGCTCCGACGGCCGCTCCTACCCCAGTGTATGTGCGCTTCGTCTGCGCGCCAGGCACGCGCTCCGCGCGCACTCCAGCCACCTTCATAAGGCACGCGACGGCCCCTGCGAGTTTGGTGAGTCTTCTGGCGTCCCAGGGCCCTGGCGGGTAGAGAAAGTGGGACCCCAATTCTCAAGGATGGGGCGCAAAGGATCCTTCTGCACAACGGTGGATCTCGCTGCCTGGGGCCTCAATTTCCTCTTGGGGAGCAGTATTTCGCATTTTGCTGGTGTTCAGATAGACCAGGGTAGAAATTCACATCCTGCGCTGGTTTATTAAGTGCTTGGAGACACCAACCCTGGAGAGAGAGGAAGTTTTGATAAGCCTGCTGCCCTCTTTGGTACTTAGGTGCCTGCTCATACAGTGATTTGCAGGCTGGCCTCTTTGTCCCAGGGGAACTGGGAACTGGGGAGAGGGTTTCGCATTGGGTGTTCCCAGGTGTCCTGTGCCAGGTGGATTGTTTGAATGGAGAGGAAGAAGAGGTGAGGCTACTGGAAGAGCAGGAGCTCCTTGCAGGAACTCGGGAGTAATCAGGACAGAACACCAGGGATCCTGGTTTTGTGTGAGGCCCAGTCTAGGATCCTAAAGGAGCTGCCACCCAGAACAGCTGAGCCCTTTGGAGACTTAAGCTCTGAAAAGATTATTGCACAATCAGAGGCAGACCCAGGTTTTGTGGGTCTAACACACAAACAACTGGAAAAGTCCTGCTTTAAGAAAAGGAATAGAAAATTATGAATTGCCAGGGACTTAGAAACTTAAACTTCATTAACATTGCAGTACAACCATATCTGGGTGCCATAATTGCCCACCTTCTCTGTGTAATTTTTAAAAATCAAATAGAAATAAACCAAAACATTAGTATACAGGAATGTCCAGCAAAGCACCCTGCTCTGCTAGCCCACTTTGCCTTAATGCGGACATGACCCACCCATGAGGTTTTGGAGAGCCACTCATGTCTACTCTGCCTGGAGAGGGCAGTGGAGAGTTCAGGGTGAGTAAGCCTGTGGCTGGTGAGTCCACAGGAACGTGGCTTACCCTGGGCTTCAGGCTTCTGGGGAGGAATTCTGGCCTGGACCTGGAGACCAAGTACAGGCTAAATGCCTAAGTCAGTGGATGACTTAGGCTTCAAGATGGAAGCCTCAGGGTTGGGTGAAGCTTTTTCCAGGCCTTAAGAAGTGTCTAATATTGTGTTATTCCCTACCTCTCCAACATATTCCAGGTAGATGTACTCAAGTCCAGGAGATTCAATGGCTTGTTGAAAATGGGGCAGGAAGTCTCCTGGCTGGGAAACAAAGACCATGTGCAGCTCTGTGTAGTCCCAGTTGACAGTAAAGTGGCCATTGCTATTCCTCCTTGGGCTCCCAGTGCAAGACAGAGCTGGGGGGCTTTCTGAGTGGCCTTGGGCCAATTCTTTCTCCTCTCTGGCCAGGTCAGCCCCTGGGGAACTATTGTTTAGGTCCCTTCTCCTTCAAACTCTTGTTTCTGCCCTGCGGTACTTAAATGGTCCTGTCCTTGCCTAATACTTGGGGGTTTTTTTTTGTGTGTTTTTTTTTTAAATAATCTGCTTTCCTCAGCATTAAATTCACAGACAGTTCTCTTTGTCTGCAGACAGGTAACAGTCCACATTCAGGAGATGTAAGAAATGCTGACCTGGTTCCCCAGAATCCACCCAGTGCTGATGGTCTCAGATCATTTCTCCCTAGAGTGGTATTCTGTTCTTAAGAGAAAGATACTTTAAAAGACATGTAGAATAAATTTTCTATTATGCAGAGGAGACTGAGACCCAACCAGGGCAGGGGACTTGTCCAGGATGTCCAGTGAAGGCTGACTAGCTCCCAGGGACACCCTATCCACTGCTCTTTCAGGACAGGACTTGATAGTCAGGCAGATGGTGGTTGTCATGGTTACCAGAGTAAGGACAGATGGCAGATGGAAACCCCATACCCCTAATTCATTGAAAATTACCAAATGACAAGTAAATGTGACAGACTCTCAATTCTGATCTATGGACTCTGAGGCCCTCCCCAGGCTCAGTCCCCAGGAATAAAGATGTACTTGGGGCCAAACGGGAGCAATTCAGAAGCTGCTTTTCATGACCTCATCAGTGACAGGCGTCCTGGCTCTCGAGCTCAGCTGTCCTTCCCACCAGCATTTGTGTCATACACCGTCAGACCTGACACCCGTGCCCTGTCACCTTCTGTGCTGACTTGCTTGTGGGACACCCCCACCCCCACCGTGCCTGTGTCTTGGTAAGGCCTGAAGGTGTAGACAGGGAGATGTTTCCTTTTCCTAGCTGCGGTGACACCTCATTCTGTGCTGCCCTAAAGCCATCTTTAATTCAGAAGACACAGCAGGAGCACTTTTTAACAATGCCCCTGGGGACCCTGGTTGAAGGAAAACAGGAGTCGGAGCTGAGCTGTTCTGCTTTAATATTGGTGAGAAAATCACCCTTAACTTGACCAGAGTGAGGCGTTATTAAGTATTAATTAGGCTCCTCCCAGTGTGGAAAAGTGTCTGACACATGCCCCTGAGAGCCAGTGGGAAACAGTTTGGGGACTTAAATGCTGCTCTTTCCTTCTGTGCTCTGAAATGCCCCAAACTGCCTAAAAATGACAGTGATCCTTTGATCCACACAATGATTAAAGGCTCATGTATAAATAATTCTTTCCTGTTGGACATTGTTTTCGCACTCATCTTCTTACTGCGTTTCTGCAAATAAATTTGTTTTCATTCGAGAGGGCTCACTCCCATTTAATAGAAGGGAAAACTGAGGCATGCAGAAGGGAATTCCCTGGAGCCACCTGGCTACCCCAGCTGAAGGCAGCCCAGGTTTGCCTGGCTCCTTGTGGCTCCCTGCCATCCATCTCTTGCCTGCAGTGTATGAAGCCCCTGCGGCGGCAGTGAGCTCTTGAGATCCTGAATCTCAGAAAATTCACCTTGGTTGAAATTCCAGCTCCACTTAGAAACCCAAGGCGCCGCAGTGTTACCAGGTAACCAGAAGAGGCAGTGAATGCCGAATGCCACTTTGTGAGAGGGACAAAGAAAGGGGCCTCATGTTCAAAAGCCTTTCATTGCCAAGGGAGGGGATTTGAGGCACGGGCTGCAGGGAGCGGGATTAAGCTGTTCCACGTCCTATAGTGACTATTAGCATAAATTACCGGGGCTGCTCAGTGCGTTGATGATTAAACTCTTTGGTTGTGCACTTCTTAATACAAGCAGATGAGGCCTGGGGGATGACTTTTGATATTCTTTCTTTCCCTAACACCATTAACTTTAAAGAAATCTCAGAGGCATTTGAGAAGATCTTTTATTCCAGCCATCGAGGACCCATTTAATTGACGGGCTAGGGAGACAGATCACCACACACGATAATAATAATATTGATCCCTTTCATCTCTGCAGATCCATTATCTGCCTGCCCCCCAGAGGGTGTGGCAGCGGCCGCTCTCTTCATTTGCACACAGGGAGGAAATGGCTAGCAACTTGCCCAGTCCTGAATGCTCGGCACCTGGTCCCCAAGTGTTTGAGTCTCCCTCGCCTCTATTTGCCCACACTATGGTACTGCCCTCTGTGACCATGCGCACCCGGTGGCTAGCCATGTTACCTGCTGGTTAGCCTTTGGGTGGGTGGACTTGTGCCCTCCCTATTTCTAGGACCATTGTTAGCACGAGCAGAAGGACAGAAGCATTGAGCAAGGAGGAGCTAGAGAGATGAAGCTGGCACAGAGGTTGGGCTGACCAGGTGCCGTCCTCCCTCCTAAGGGTCACGTAATTCTTGTCAAAAGTAGGTGGGAAGGAAAGACCTGGTTCTTCAGGGATTATGGCGGCTTTGGCAATGGTAAGGTGAGAGGATGTGTGGGTGCCAGGGTGAAGGCTGTGGGTCATGGCCTCTGGTGCCTCCAGGAAGAACCCTGATGGGCCCTGTCACCAGTAGTCAGCAGAGGGTTGCAATCAGGCCAGGCACCATGGAAGAGTCCGCCCCTGAGATAAGACAGCCGGCCACAACTTTGGATCCCTCTGTAAACTTTTACAGTTTGTGGGGGTCTTGGAATGCTTTCTTCTCACAGCAGCCCACAAGGAATGGGCAAGGGGATAAAGGGCCTCCTGTGCCCTTTCGAAAGAAAGCTGTAATCTCAGTGGCTCCGGAAGCTGAGGCAGGAGAATCCCAAGTTGGAGGCCAGCCTCAGCAACTTTTAGCAAGGCCCTGTCTCAAAAATAAAAAATAAAAGGGCTAGGGGTATGGCTCTGTAGTTAAACACCCCTGGGTTCAATTCCTGGTACTTACTAAATAAACAAATAAACAAACAAATAAATAAATAAAAAGGGGAAGGGCCAAATCATGACACTGGGAATGGTACAGATAGAATTCAAAGCAGGGTTCCTCTGTCCCAGCTAGTACACTGTCCCTCCTGCCTCTGGTAGCATCCCCATGTCATACATTTAGGGTAATAACGGGGACTGGGACTGTCCAAGCAAGGGCACAGTCCCTTGTGCGCTTTCAGGGCACACAGTGCATCATATGCATTTTCTCTGTCCATGGCTGTGTCCAGTGCAACCCCAAGGAACGAGCTCTTAGGAGCATAGGTCCCCCACATCGTAACATTGCCCTTTGGTGATCTGCTTTTTATGCTTTGCTGAAATCAGTCAGAGCCATCCGTAGGACCATATGCTGAGTCCTAGGAATCCTCCTAGTAAAACTTTGGACCTGAGGGTTCTTTTTGGGAACCCCTAGCACAACCCCTAAATAACTAATCTCTCATTGTAGAATGGAGTCCATACAGATAACAAATGTTTCACTTTAAAATGGAGTCAGGCACGATGGGACAAGCCTGTTATCCCAGCAACTCAGAAAGCTGAGGCAGGAGGATCTCAGATTCAAAGCCAGCCTCAATAGCTTAGAAAGGCACTAAGCAACTTAGTGAGACCCTATCTCAAAATAAAATATAAAAAAATGGGGATATGGCTCAGCGGTTAGGTGACCTGGGTTCAATCCCCAGTACCAAAGAAAGAAAGAAATACATATATGGGCAGCTTGAGCAGTGCCCCCATCTGGCAACCGGGAAGATTCCTGGAAAGATGAACCCCTCAGTGCTTGGTTGTAAAAGAAGAGCCCTCAGCACACAGCAATGCCACGTTGAGCCAGTCATCATTACCATTGTTACTGAGAATATTATTGACTATGAAGAGCTGCTATAGATGAAAATGTCTTCAGTTTTAAAACCAACCATGTTACAATTAAAAGCAGATGATTATGGCAAAGCACGACATGAGAGCATTTTTTGAGATAATGGAATGATTGCGGATCTTGGGAGTTACCTGACTGCCTGCCTTTGTCAAAACTGTGAACCATGCGCCAAGAAGAATGCCCTGTCCGTACATGCAAATCTACGAATAAATAATTGTTCAATGTTCCTTTGAGTGGGGTCTCTTTTGTAAAAAGAAATGGTGTTTCCTGCCATGAAATCCAGGCAGACCCAGTATTGCCAAGGCAGTCTTCCTTAATTGTCGTTGTTGGAGAGAGGGAGGGTCAAACACGAGGAGAGAGGAAGAGGAAATGTGATTTGCTGGTTTATTCATTTAGGCCTGAAAGGGAGTGATGAAATCTCATTTAAAATTTATGACTTTACATGAATGGAAGTGAAACACGGTGATGGAGCGTCCCCTTGGAATCTACTGGGGGCTCTGGAATAAGAGGCGGTTCTGTTTGTTCCCGCAGTGAGACATTTGGGGACGGGTTTGGGCTCTGGTGAAGGTGGCATCCCAGCGCCTGTGTGGCTGAGGAGGCGCTGGCAGGAGGATGTGAATAAATTAGCCTCTTTGTCATCGCAGATGGGGTCCCTGCCAGCGAGCCTGGATGTGGGACTCTGTGTGGCTGGGGGCAGGATAGAAGTCCATGGCTCCTGGGTAAACGTGGGCTGGGGTGGTCCTTCACGGGGCAGGCAGTCGGGCCTGGCAGAGGAGTGGCGGGGAACCTCCTGGGAGGGGAGGGGAGTCCCTGGAGAGCTGTGGGGCACCCAGGGGCTGTGGGCTCCGGAGGGCAGTCCCGGGGTCAGCAGGCGGCCATTACAGAGACGCAGGTTTAGCTCCAGGTAAGGATGAGCTTTTTTACCAGGAGAGCCTCCGAGGAGGGCAGGCGGTCTCCGGTGATCTCTGCACCAGCCCAGCCTCCTGCCTGCTTCTCTCTCTCCATTAGTTCTCCTTTTTTACTGCACAAGCACCTGTCCCCTCTCAGGGCAGCCTGTGGAGACCAGGGTTGTCTCTGAGTCACCAAGCCTCTGTAGTTTGATGGCCCTGGAATGAAAGGATTTGTTCTTTTCTTTGCCAGGGATTTCTTCATCTAGTCTCCTCAGTTGGCCAGACCTGAGCCCCGTCCCCTGTGTCTCGCTCTGTCACTCATTCCGTGGGTAGACCCACTCAGCAGTCTGGGAGCAGAGTTGTTATCCCCGTTTTACAGAAGAGGAGGCCTGAGCCAAGAGCATTTCACTGGCCAGGCCTTCACCTTGCACCTTGTCCAGGACACCTGGGCTGGATGCCAGGGTGCTGAGCTGGCCATCGGCACAAGTGAGACTGCAGAGATACACCTGGACTCCGAGGCCAGCTGTGACTCAGCAGAGCCAAGAGGTGCAGCCCCTGGTCCTGGGTGAAGTTCCCAGCCAGGCCCTGTGGGCTGGGGGGAGATGCCCACCCAGGGAGCTGTGGGGGTGGGTGTATCCCATTGGAGGGAAAGTAGGGCACTGGGGGGAGGCTGGATGGGGGTCTGAAGGCCGAGGAGGCTGGACTGGGTATTACACAGCCCAGTGGGGGCAGAAGCTAGGGGCAGGAGGAAGCAGGGCGTGGAGCATGAACTAATAGTTTGTAACTTGATGCCAGGGTGCTCCCAGGTCCCCTCCAGAGAGCCCACCTTCCCCCTCCCCCTGTAATATTATGGCAACCTAGAGTGGCATTGCCCCATTTTCTGAGTAGCTCTGGCTCTGCTCCCTTGACCTCTGGGTTTCCAGGTCTGCACTTGGGGCCGGGGAGTCCATGGTGTCTATGTGGTGCCCATGCAGACAGAGGCATCTGGAGTGGACGGCAGGGCTCAGCGCCAGGGTGTGGCAGCCATTGGGCATGGCATTCTCCTTTGGAACACCCTGCACATGGAAACAGAAACGCCCATCTGCTTGAAGTCTCTGCCGTCGGTGATGTGACATTGGTGCTCTTGGAGTCCGCCACCCCCATCCTGTAGCTGAATAAGCAGATGGCAGCCAGGGAGGGGCCGGGGAGGAGGTATGCTGAGACCCAGGCTCTGCCACTGAGCTTGGGAAGTTGCCAGCTTCCCGGTGGTGAAACAATGGCAGTAGGTCACAAGAGCAGCAGAACCTTCCAGGTCTGAAGAGAGCACCCATCTATGATCCCTCGCGCAGGGCAGGGTCCTGCCAGGCCCTCAGCAGGCAGGGTGGTGTTGGAGGTGGGGTGCTTGGGACCTGCCAGGGTAAAGGGTGTGTTCCCTTGTCTTCTTCTCCCAGCTCCTGCAGTCATCCTGCCACCCCGGAGTGTTCACAATGTCACTGGGGCACAGGCATACCTGTCCTGTGAGGTGAGGGCCGTGCCCACCCCAACCATCACATGGAGGAAGGTATTTATTTCTCTCCAAGACTTGTGCGTCATTGTGTGTGTGTGTGTGCGTGTGTGTGTGTGTTGGTGTCTGTGCCAGAGAGACAAAGATGGAAACTGCCAGGCAGGCAGGTGTGGGTGGGAAGTATTTTTTCTTTAAGTTGTTTGTGTGTGTATATCTTTGTGTGGGGGCCAGAGGATTAGGAAAAGGTACTTTGTATATCACTTTCTGCCTCAGAAACTTTCACCACAGCACTCTCTCCGGAGAAGGGAGTGGGATTGCAATCCTTCCTGTGCCATTTGGTCCCTCAGGTGCCCAGAAAGTTCTGCTGTCACCTATCCCACATCAGCTGCTAGGACCCAAGACCCTGCTTCACCATGGAGCTAAGTGGTTGGCAGGCTTGGCTGATGGCAGAAGCCCCAATCCCCTTCCAAACCCAGATCTTCCTAAAGACCAGTCAGCTTTGTCTTCTGTCCCCTTGTCTCCGCAGCCCTCTTAGTAATAAGACCAGCAGAATTCCTTCTGCCACTGCGGCTGCCTTAGTGGTGATGTGTGGTGATGTCCAGCAGGGGGTGCTGTCTCTACGCACATTTAGGAATGAGCTGTATTAGGGTTTCAGCCTTTTAGACAGTGAGAGCAAGGGTGGCGAGGATGTCTGCGAGGTGTCCTGATCCAGAAGTCCTCTCTCTACACTGCTTATGTTTTCTGTGTGCTCTGTAGGTCACACACTCCCCTGATGGAACTGAGGTGCTGGAGGAGTTACCTGGGGACCATGCCAATATAGCTGTCCAGGTGCGAGCTTCCAACCATGAGGCCACAGCCTGGATTTTGGTGAGTGTTTAGGATTATTGGGTGCCACTGACTCACCCTATGGAGCACCCTTGATCCTTGGGTAACACATTACCCTTTTCAAAGCTGTCTCTATCCATTGCTCACAAGACCATCTAGTGGCTGTGAGGTGGGTGGGGCAGGTTGTGTACCTCCTGAGAGCACAAGAGGTCTGCTGCTGTGGCCCTCAAAAGATGTCTTTGTCCTAAAGTGCAGGGAGGGGGAGGGGTTGCTAAATGGCCAACTTTAAGATGGGATGAGGAGCCAGGGGAAGTGGGCATGCCCATCATCCCAGCAATGCAAGAGGCTAAAGGCAGGAGAACTGCAAGTTCAAGGCCAGTCTGGGCAATTTAGTGAGACCCTATCTCAAAATAAAAAATAAAAAGCTAGGGGGGTATTACTCAGTGGTGCAGCATCTGCCTAGCATGCAGGAGGCTCTGGGTTTAATCTCCAGAACCCCAAAACAAAGGGGAGGGGAGTAAGCTAGATTACCCAATGGGCCCAATTTAAAGGTGAGACTTTAAATGAGGACAAGGGAGGCAGCATCAGGGTGGTGTGATGTGCAGGACTGTACCCACTAGTGCTGGCCCTGCAAATGGAGGATGGGCCCCAAACCAAGGAGCACTGTTGTCCTCTAGAAGCTGTACAAAGCAAAGAAGCAGATTTTCCCCTAGGACCTTAAGAATTCTGCTGACACCTTGATTTTAGCTCACTGAGACTCTTTTGGGCTTCTGACTTCCAGAACTATAGATGATGGATTTGTGTAGCTCTAAACCATCGAGCCTAGGACGGTTTGTTACAGCAGCCTTGAGAAACGAATACACCCATGTGACTGATAGAGGGAAGAGGCACATTCAAGACCTCCTGCAGGGCTCTATTATGTCACTTGCAGCATTTTTGCTAAAATAAGGGAATGCCATATGTTTCAAAGGCTGGTGGAGCAAGGAGCTAGGGGTCCATGTTGAATAGTCACAGTTATCCTATCTGAGCCTCAGTTTCTTGTGACCTTAGCAGGCCTGAAAATGATGCTAGTTTTATTTAGAGACAGTGTCTCACTGAGTTGCTTAGTGCCTTGCCTTTGCTGAGACTGGCTTTGAACTTGCAATCCTCCCGCCTTAGCCTCCTGAGCACCTGGGATTGCAGGCATGCGCCAACGCGACCAGCCCTTATTTAGTTCTTAATGGTATGGCCGAACACTTGCTGAAAATGTTCAACTGGTGTATTCAGAGGGGGATGGTGTGCGTAGCCTGGTTTGCGAGAGATAGAAGCAGTGATTGGAAGAGAAAGCACAAGAGATGAGAGCCGGTTATGGATCTGGTGGTGAGCACTTAGGGACACTCCGCGAGGAAGTCTTATCCTCCATAGCCCTGGGAGGTTTGGTGATGCTTCACTTAGCTGAGGGACTCGGAATGCAGTGCACATTCCCTCATTTTCTTACAAGGAAAGATGGGGAAAGGTTATATCTGGTGGTGTTTTGTAAAGGTCACCCACATAAGGATCATGCTATGGGGTCCTTCTTTGGACAGTAGATTTTGGTTCTTTTTGTTTGCAGTATATTCCTCATAATCTGTATATGTCACCTTCAATAAAAGGGTCAAGTAGCTTATGTACAATGCAAAGGAATCATTAGAATGAGAGTCACAATCGGGAGCATGCTCCTCAAGAGGGTCCCGAAGAATGAATTTCACTGTGTGCTCTTCGGCAGCCAAAGCAAGAAGAGAAATAGCTTGGTCTTATTCTAAAGAGGAGCAAGTATTCGGCCATACCATTAAGAACTAAATAAGGGCTGGTTGCGTTGGTGCATGCCTGCAATCCCAGGTGCTCAGGGGGCTAAGGCAGGAGGATTGCAAGTTCAAAGCCAGCCTCAGCAAAGGCAAGGCACTAAGCAACTCAGTGAGACACTGTCTCTAAATAAAACACAAAATAGGGCTGGGGATGTGGCTCAGTGGCTGAGTGGCATTCCTGGTACCAAAAAAAAAAAAAGAACTAAATAAGGGAACCATGTGCAATAGCACATGCCTGTAATCCCAGCAACCTGGGAGGTTGAGGCAGGAGGATTGCAATTTCGAGGCCAGCCTCAGCAACTTAGTGAGATCCTGTCTCAAAACAAAATAATAAAAAGGTCTGGAGATGTGGCTTAGTGTCAAAGCGCCCCTGAGTTCAATCCCCAGTACCTGCACCCCCCCCCCCAAAAAAAAAAAAACTAAAAAAGGAAGTCATTTTTGTCTACTACATACAACTATCTAAACATGTCTGTTGTATTTCTAGATCAACCCTCTGAAAAAGGAAGACGAAGGAGTGTACCAGTGTCATGCGACCAACATGGTCGGGGAGGCCAGGTCCCACGGCACAGTGACCGTCCTGGATCTGAATAGATACAGAAGCTCCCTCTCCCCCGCTCCAGCAGGCCTCCTGTGATGGGGTAATGTATACATTCTAGTCATTGCAGTGTCCCTACGCCCATGTCTAAGGGATCGGAGGCAGTCATTAGATGTGTAATATAAAGAGAACAGTACATAAGTGGGGAGAGTAGAGGAAACCAGGGCCGTGTGAAGATTAGCAGGCGGACCCCCTGTTATGTTCTGCACATGTTGCTCTCTGAGTTTCCCAGCATGCAATGCCCAGAGCCATGAACATGATGGGTGTCCATGAGATGGAAAAGCCAGTGGTGTTTTCAGTTTCTGAGGCTGGAGGGAATACTTCCACTGAGCCCTGAGAGAGGGCAGACAGTGTCATTGTGACGGCATCCAGGTGGAAACATTCCTGCAGAGAAGGCTGCTAGGCTTCATTTGTCTCTTCCCAGGACACTTTGTGGGACAGCCCTCCAGCTCCAGGCTTGTCTTGCTGGCCCCAGCACTATACGCTGCGTAGCAACGGCTCTCAGGGGGAAGGGGAAGGTAGGCAGGATCGCTGCATCTCTTTTTAACCAGGTGGCTTAGTCTTCCTAGTCACACAGGTGACAGCTGGGGTCACATCTGTCCCCTGCCTACAGGCAACTGTGAACTTGGGAAATGAATCACTTTAATTAGCCCACTTTTGCTATATAACAACTCCCAAACCTGGGTGGTTCATAGCCACAAACATTTAGCTCTTGCTCACATTCCACGCCACTGATCCGGGTTTGCTGTGGCTCCACCCCATGTCTCCTCACCCAGTACCTGCACCCCCCCAAAAACCAAACCCAGCTGGAGGAGCAGCCCCAACGTGTAATATGTCCACTCTGCAGCAGAAGGGACGAGCAAGAAGCTGGGCCAAGCACACAGTCTCCTTTGAAGTTTCTGCTCAGATGTGATACACATCCTGCCTCCTTACAATGCAAGGAGGGAAGAAGAGCCATGAACAGCTTCCATCACTAAGACAGACCAACAGGGTCTGGATAGAGCAGGAAAAATTAGAGACAAGTGTGACAGAGTCTCTTAAAAGCAGAAGGATTTTGCTGGGTGCAGTGATGCTCGCCTGTAATCCCAGTGCCTTTGGAGGCTGAGGTAGGAGGATCACAAGTTCAAGGCTGGCTGGGGAAACTTAGCAAAACCCCAACTCAAATAAAAAGCAAAAAGGGCTGAGGATGGAGCTTAGTGGTCAAGCACCCCAAGTTAAATATCCAGTACCAATAAAACCCAAATGGACAAGAGCAGAAGGATTTGGCTGTGGCTTGAGCCACACAATGCCTTCGGCCTCTGCTGTTGCACCCACTCTGTGTGCAAGGCCTTACATCAGGTCTGTAGGGGATGCACAGAAAAATGTAAAGTGAACATTATTACGGTATCAGGAAGAGTGCTAAGGGAACAGGGGAGCTGTGCGGGCTTGAGGCAGGAGAAACATCCAGAACTGGGGCAAACAAGGAAGGAAGTGCTTTAGGGTTCAAGGGCAGGTGTCTGTGGGCAGTTAGAGGTCCCAGAAATGGCTAAGAAAATGTGTAAGTGTAACCATGAAGTAAGAATTCAGCAAAGAGTTAGGAAATCAGGCCTTCCTGATACTTGACTTCTTATTTTATCCATCTATATAAAATAGGTTATTCTATGCATTGTAATAATATATGCCATATAGATAATACACACATTGTTTCATTTTGAGGTTTTGTGTTCCTTTGACACCGTGCAGTATGGAGCAGCTCTTGCTCACAGGCCTCCAGGAGCGCAGAGCTCACTATCACCTGCCGGGTTTCTGTTCTCACGACTAAAAGGCTCAGGGGTCACTCTAGTTAAACTGGGCTGACTGGGCTGCACGAAATAACCACACAAGAGACACAAATACCTTTTTCTTTGGGGTTGCTGTGACGGCTCCTCTGACCTTAAGGGTCCACAGAAAGAGAGAGAGCACGCGCTGACCCCTTTTACTGAGGAGAAGCTATTCAAATGAGGCAAGGGGTCAGGTTTCAGGGGGCTGAGTCTATCTTCATGATGTCCACTGTCAGCAGGTTGACTGACACCTGGGTAGGCCACACCCAAGGGCACAGTAAGAGGAGGGGACACACACAAGGCACTTCCATGGAAGATTCTATCCTAAACAGGGCAAGGGGTTAATTACAAAGGAACAGGTGAGCATAGCTTCACCCATGGGGCTGTAGCAAGACACACCCATTTCTGTGACTGAGCACCTCAGCACCCAGCTGGGGAGTGTAACTCAGTCACCCATAAGCTTGGCCTCCCACAATCACCAGACAACCACTTGGCATTTTCCATTGGCTGAAAAGTCTCCTCTCATATCAGGCTGGAGTCACCTCCCTGGAAAATCCACCCATTGGTCTAAAATGCCCCACAGAGCCAGGTGCAGTGGCATATGCCCATAATCTCAGCAACTCAGGAGGCTAAGGCAGGAGGATCACAAGTTTGAGGTCAGCCTCAGCAACTTAGAGAGGCCCTGAGCAACGAGCGAGACCTTGTCTCAAAAAAAAAAAATGAAAAGGGCTGGGATGTGGCTCAGAGGTTAAGTGCCCTTGGGTTCAATTCCTGGTAGATACACAGATAATAGATAGATAGTTAATAGATAGGTAGGCAGCCCCACGAAGCCCTTCTCAGGCTCCCAGTCCCTCCATCTGCACGTTTTGTGCTGAGGATACTGAATTTAAAGATGATTTCCTCCACTTCCCAATAAACACAGGGTTGGTCGTAACAGAACAGTCTTCTTTTCTCTAATACCTACTCCCCTTTTCTTTCCAGGGTCTCCGAGACATTGATCACGGGATGATGGAGAAGTCGAGTCCCGGATCTTGTTGTTTGGGAAGACTAAGGAAAAAACTGTGTCTGTAGATAACCCCTTTTGTATGTTTTTTAAAATTGGATGCAAATTAGATTCATATGCAGATGTAGTTTTTAGCAGGGCAGACAGTGGGGAAACAGAGATGCATGTAGCTTTTTTTACACTTTGGGAATAAATCCTTTTGTAACTGTTCCCTCCCAGGGAAAAGCACATAGTATTTGTCATTCTAAAGGGCTCACAACAAGGCATGTGCCCACTGTGACTCTTTACCTCGGAGTCCGTGACTGATAAGTGGGCACTCTGTGACTTAATGTGTGATAAGAAGGAGAGAAGAGGGCCCTGGCTCTCCTTGGCCTGCTGTGTGACCTGAACAGGTCCTTTCCCCTCTCTGGACCTTGGTCTCTCCACCTGTGATTGTGGCATTTGGACTAGATATTACTTACCAGGGCCCCTTCTAGCCCTTCCATCTTAGAGCAAGATGGTCCCATGCAAAAAAATATATAGATAGATAGATAGAAGTATAGTCCTCGCATGTTTTTTAAGATAATGTTCCTTCAAAAACAAATCATGGCCTCATAACAGAGTGTGCTCATGCAGATGCATGATGTACAGCTGTCACGGCTCTCCTCCTCCTGCCTTTTTCCAATTCTAAGTAGACTTAGTCCTAGATGGACAGTCTTCTGGACTCAGAAGCCCCTTGGCTGGTGTTTGGGGACCAAGCCATCCACTTGTTAGCCCATCCCTCCCTAAGTAGGTGGCAGTGCAGGCCTGGCTTCTAACCTCACCTTGTTGAAAGGGGGCCGGGTCAGCTCTGGCCTGTGGAGTCACGGTGAAGTACAACACATTTTACTTAGAGACGTGTTGACCTCCCTCAAGGATAAAGCTTTTTTTTTCCTTATGAAAAAAGGGGAATATTTACTATCTGGTCCAAAACAGTATATTTCTAGGTGATTACAATTTCTGAACATGAGAATTTGGATCTCCCACTGTGGACAGCCCTTCAAGTCCATGAAACACCTTCCCACCCATGATCCTGACCCTAGGAGGGTAAGCAGGGCAGAAATTAAAGGTCCCTCCCCTGTTACAGACAAAGACACACCGGGTCCTAGGAGGGAAGCTTCTGGAAACCAGATGAGTGATTTTCAAACTTTGCAACATCGGGACCCCTTCTTTGAATGAAGTCAGATTTGAAGTTGATTGAATTGGCTGCTATTGGCTATGGGGTGTTGGAGCTGCCAAGGGACCTGCTCACATCCCCTCCCCACTGGGCACCTCCTGCCCGTCTCCCCTCCTTGCACTGTGACTAGGGTCTGCCATTGATTCCCTATGAACTGTGTGGCTGAGAGATGACTCAGCCAGACACTTAGTGAGATTATGTCAGAAGAAATAGGGACACAGTGGCTCCGGAGAGGTAGCCCAACCATATCATGCACCTAACAACACGCACATTCTGCAAAATCAGATGAATCACCTCAAATTTGCCTTGTCAAAATTAGACAGCAGGATCTAGACCCAGAAAATAGGGCAGATGGAGCCCCATGGTGGAAGCCAAGTATCCTGACCGCATGGGGCTGGATTTAACATATATCTACGTGCAAACATAAATAAAATAATAAATGCTGCATTGTCCGAAATTTTCACCAGGACCCAAAAAGCAGATTAACATAATTTTCCAACTTAATGGCTTGTCACCTGGGAGAGCCCAGACCTCTTCTCAGACCTAGAACGTGAAGCATGATCCCCTCCCCCAGCCCTCCTGTCAAGCCTGTCTTCTACCCATATTTTCATAGATGCCATGATGTCCCAATTCCTGCACCCTGAAAATAAATGTTTTTAAGGATGGTCTTTGTGGTTTCTGTCCTAGGTTGTGGCTGTAGATTTACTCCAGGTCCCACTGACACTTCTCGGCCATCTCTCCTGCATCTTGTCCTATTTTTCCCTGCTTACATCAGCTACTTCAGTCCAACCCTCCTTACCCTTCATACCTGCCCCCCTTACTTGCAATTTTTCACCAGCCCTAAACCCCTGACACTATGGATTCTTCTAAGGCCCCCTGAATTTGCATGTCCAGCTATACAAGCATTCTAATATTCCATTCACTCACTGAAGTTAATTTTATTATGATGATTTTGTATCAGGGATTGGACCCAGGGTTCTCCAGGAGCCTGGAGGCTGTGAGACGCCAGGAAGGGAGGGCACATGCCCAGGTGCCAGTGGGCCACGACATACCAAGAGCCTTTTTGAAGCTGGCTGCCTGGCTGTCCGGCTGCCCAGTAAGATATTCTGAGAGAAAACAAACATTCTTATAACATTTATTATAGCATATCACTACTGTTCTATTTTATTATGTTATTGTTTTAATCCTTACTATGCCTAATTTATATTCAACATTGTAGGCATATATTGTACATATAGGAAACCCACAGTCTATGGAGGCTTTGGTACACTCCATAGTTTCGGGTGTCCACTCTCGTAAGGATAGGAGGGTCTGCAATAATCCTTAAGTGAGTGTTTGCCCAAATGTACCCACTTTTTACCTTAAACCAAAAAACGGCTGGTTTTTTAGTCAAGGTGGATTTTTCCTTCAGGTTTCAGGGTGAAATTAATTCCTATGTCTTTAAAAAACATTGCTCTCCCCTCTCCCCCAGGGATGGGTGATACAGGGACAATGAATAAGAACGAGCGAATCAGTCGGCAGCAGAGTCTCCTCTAATGAATTTCCTCATTCCCAGCCTTTGCCTGGGCCTCTTGAACATTAAATCAGAGAATGGTTATTATGTGATATTTTAATTAATTAAGGGAAATCACAGTACTCTGGTGTCTGCAGTTTAATGAATTCAGGACGTGGAGCCCATCACCCAGGGCAGGACTGGATGGCTGGCTCGTCCACGCCGGCTGGCTCAGGGCTGCCTTGGAGTTCAGCCTTGACTGCCTCCAGGGCTAAGAAGTGCCTGGTACCAGGAGATAGAGATACCTGTCTTATCAGCCACTACTCTTCCTGTGCCTAAATCTCCCCCCACCCATGATATTAAGGAGAGGTTGACTGTTGAGCAGAGTGGAAATTGGAGGGGACGGAAGCCTCCTTTCCCCTGAATGAACTGACCCTTCGAACACATTTGCAGAGCACCCGCTGTGCCCCAGGCACTGCATCCTCCGGAGTCTCAGCCCTGGCACAGAAAGCTGCCCATGGTACCAAGCATGGACCCGGATCTGTGCTGCGGAAGGTGTGGGCAGGGTGGCTTGGGAAGAATGGGCATTCGTTGGAGGACCTGGAGCCAAGGTGGAGCACTGTCATAACCTATGGGTCTGGGTCACTTCCCTCAACTCTCTGAGCTTCTGTTTCCCCATCAGCCCATGGAGATCAGCATCATTACACTGGCCTGCTGCTTTGAGGACTCCTGACCATTCTGCAGGAGATGGCAAAGGGCAGGGAGAGAAACTAGACATGCTTGGAGTCTGTGAGAGACAGTCTAGGGGGACCGGACCAAACCAAAATAATAATAGATCCATTTTATGGCATGCTAACCAGCAAGAGCTGCCTAAGGTCAAGACCAAGTGACAGGTGACCAGTGACCACTGTGAGTCCAAAAGGCCTGAGGTAGCTTCATCGAGAAGATCAGACAAAGGGCCTGGAGGAAGCGAAAACAGACTGATTTTGGAGAAGAAGAAAGGAGGAGAAAGGAGTATCATGGGTAAGGCTGGGTATCAAATGGCTCACGACAGGACTGACTGTGAATACGTCCTGAGAGAATCCCATCACCGTCCCACACACCTGCCTAGAGTGGCCACAGGCAGCAGAGCCGTCAGTGTGCTGTCCCCCACAACCTGAACCCCTCCACAGCGTCACATTGTCAGGTGCCAAGGACATTGGGTCACGTCATTTTTGCCACTGAAATGTCAGTTAAGGTGTGGAGTTCAGAGGTTATGGCTTCTAAGAAGTCACTGTGCCTTTTCTGTACCTTCCTCCCCATCTCCCAGCTGACATGGGTCTCTGTGGCCCTAAGGAGAAGTTTTTAACCTCTTAACCCCAAAGGTTGCTTGGGATTCTAGATGTGAATTCACGGGTTCTGTGAAATCCTTGAAAGTGTACAAAATTTGGGGTGCATGTGCACATGTGCATTTTCGTCTGGTGAAGAAGTATCATTTTTATTAGCTTCTCCTAGGATCATGCCACATACAGATGGTTAAGACCCAGTGTAGAGGGCGCAGCCACAAGATGGAAGTTAAGCTGTGCCCCTGAACCTGTTAGAAAACTGCAGTGTGAACAGATTCCTGCATTAGGGTATCAACAAAGAGCCATGGACGTGTTGAACCCTCAAAGGGGCAGGGGGTTCATTTGTTATGGCACCTATTACACATGGGGAGAATTCTTGGGCCAAGAGGCCTGTGACTCATGCCATGTTCTGGTCCTACCTGGACTTATGACCCTGGACACTTACTCTGTCTACCTCTCTGGTTAGGCAAGGTGAGGATATGCTAGAGGCCTTCAAAGGGGCTTATAACATGACTCCGTCTCCTTTGAAGGTCTTCCTCACTCATGGACAGATCCCTGTGGCTTGAGACTCTCAACTATGTCAAGGCTCTGTTCCCAGCCCCTGCACACAGACTGCTTCTACCCAAGTCTATGGGGACAATCTGTGGCTGCAATAGAGAGGAGCAAAAGACTCGGAATGGAGTTCTGGTCCAGTTACCAGCTAAACATCTCCAGGGCTTGATGTTCTCCAAATGTAGAGTGATAGTCCTATGTGTCTTGAGGCTAGTGGGGTATTAAATGGGATAGCCTATCATTGGGTGCTTAATGAATAGTATTTTTTTCTCATGACCTTCTGACCCCTATACTTCTACTTGGCTTTACACTTTTCACCCTGTTCTGGAACCGTCTCCCCTGCCGGACTGTGAAAGGGCAGAGACTATCTTATTCAATTCTCTTTCCCCCAACAATTGACAATTAGAGCCAGGACTTTTTATTTATTTATTTACTTTTCTTCCCTTAAATAATAAATGATCTGAGCAAATCAATTAACAGAGTGACCACCAGAGGTCAGCCTCATGCCCAGAATCGAGCCCACCCAAATTAAAGTTCCTAAGTGGCCTCAGATCTGATCAAGGTATCCGTGTGACTGAGCAGCAGCCCTCAGGGATCCAGCAAGAAACCAGGTGATTTGGGCTTGTTCGGTGTCTTTGGGGGTTTCGGGGCTTAGCCATTTGATTCAATGGGCTCCTCAGCATGCCCCAATTCTGGATCCCAGGGCAAGCTCACGGGAGACTGGCCCCAACCAAGCTGCTTACTAAACCTCTCGGCTTCCATTTCCTCATCTGGGGAGAGCCAGGGAGGTGACCCAGGATTTTGCAGGACAGCTCTAAGGTCCCAATGGTGTATAAAGGTGAACTGCCTAGCACAGTGCTGGACCGAGTGTGAGCTTGGGGAAAGTGTGTCAAAGGATGGGTGGCCTAGAGCTGAGCAGCCACCACTCAGACTGGACAGCCATGACCTGCTGAATGATGATGCCCAGTTAAACCTCCCAGTTCAGTTCACAAGTCTGCATTCAGAGCAGTGGTAAAATGAGTAAAGAGGGGGATCTATCTGAATCCACAGAATAAGAATTTCAGGGCTTGACAATCATGAAACTCACTTGGAAAAACAAGAGGCCCAGAATAGCCAAAGCAATCCGTACTAAGACAAGAGAAGCAGGAGGCATCACAATACCAGACCATAAACTATACTACAAAGCTATAGTAACAAAAATGGCATGGTATTGACACAAAAACAGATATGAAGACCAATAGTACAGAATAGAAGATACAGAGACAAACCCACATAAATACAGTTATCTCCTACTAGACAAAGGCACCATAAACATACATTGGAGAAAAGATAGCCTCTTCAACAAATGGCGCTGGGAAAACTGGAAATACATATGTAACAAAATGAAATTAGACCTCTAAGTTTCACCCTGCACAAAACCCAAATCAAAGTGGATCAAGGATCTAGGCATTAGACCAGAGACCCTGCACCTGCTAGAAGAAAATGTAGGTCCAATTCTCCATCATGTCAGCTTACAAACTGAATTCTTCAACAAGGCTTCTAAAGCATAAGAAGTAAAATCAAGAATCAATAAATGGGATGGTATCAAACCAAAAGGCTTCTTCTCAGCAAAGGAAACAATCAAGAATGAATAGAGAGCCAACAGAATGGAACAAAATCTTTGCCACCTGCATCTCAGAACATTAATCTCCAAGATATATAAAGAACTCATATACTTAACACCAAAAAAAAAATAATAACCCAATCAATAAATGGGCTAAGGAACTGAACAGACACTTCACAGAAAAAAAAAATACAATTGGTCAATAAATAATATGAAAAAATGTTCACCATCTCTAGCATTTAGAGAAATACAAATTAAAACTACACTGAGATTTCATCTCACTCTAGTCAGAATGGCAATTATCAAGAATACAAGTAACAATAAATGTTGGCAAGGATGTGGGGGGAAAAGGTACACTCATACGTTGCTGGTGGGACTGTAATTGGTGCAACCACTCTGGAAAGCTGTATGGAGTTTCCTCAGAAAACTTGGAAGGGAACCACCAGTTGACCCAGTTATCCCACTCATAGATATATACCCAAAGGACTTAAAATCAGCATACTACAGTAACACAGCCACATCAATGTTTATAGCAGCTCAATTCATAATAGCTAAGTTATGAAACCAACCTAGATGCCCTTCAACAGATAAATGTGGTACATATACACAATGGAATATTACTCAGCCATAAAGAAGAATGAAATTATAGCATTTGCCAGTAAATGGATGGAACTGGACACTATCATGCTAAGCAAAATAAGCCAATCCTCAAAAACCGAAGAGTGGATGTTCTGATATGTGGATGCTAACTCATAATAGGTGGGGGGGTGTGTTCCACCAGATTAAAAGGGGGGTTGGGGGGAAGGGGAGGGAGATGGGAATGGAAAAGATAGTAGAATAAATCAGACATTACTTTCCTATGTTCATATATGAGTACACGACCAGTGTAACTCCACATCATGTACAACCACAAAAATGGGAAGTTACACTCCATGTGTGTATAATATGTCAAAATACATTCTATTGTCACGTATAGTTAAAAAGAACAAATTTAAAAACTTCAAAAAAAGAAAGGAAAAAGGTAAAAAGAATTTCAGGGATTGAAATTAGGGATCTTAAAGATTGCCTTTTCCTAATCCCACCCTCTCAGGGGACACCCTCTACAAAGTTCCTCCCTGGTCTAGAAGTAATGAATCAGGGAAGCATTTGTTAAACGGTGTGATCTTTTGTGTTAGCCATTAGAGATACCCACCATCCTCCCTCAGCCATGTCCCCATACTGTACTGCAGAGGTGCCAAGGGCCTCCAGGAGAAACGAATGGAAGGTGCACTTCCGAGAGTCAGGGTCACCTCACCCTAAAGTGACATAGGAAGGAGGTCCTAGGAAGGGAGAGGAGGGAACCAAACAGACCTTAAGCCCTCAAGAAGCCATTTCAGGCCAAACCCACATGAAGACACTAAAATAAAGTCCCCCAGAGGCTAGGATGTTAAAGCCAGGGCCAGGTGTCAGCTCACAGAACGAGTGGACTTCAACACAGGGTGATCTCCGAGCAACGTGGTCCAGGAAGACGGAAGGGGACACAGGCTCAGCCTTCTGCTTCTGACTCTGGCCTGGCTGGCCGGGTCCACCTTGACTCCTTCACTTTGGGAAGAAAAGCAGCAAGACTGGCGACATCACAGTGAACTCTGAGGCTTGGAGCTCTGGAAACCTCCATCCAGCGTGTTGGAACGGACCTGGTGCTATACTTGGGTTGAGGTGGGTGTGGCTTCACAGGGGGTGGGGGAGAATGTCAGTGAAGCCTCAAAATGAGATAGGCTTGTTCGGGGCAGGAGCTAGAAATTTTCTTTATAGTCTCAAATTTGCACTTTGTCGATCAGCCAAGAGAAAATGAAAAACGAGAACAGAAACACTGTGGAATAGACTTTGGCACCTGACAGGGGGTAGACAAGAAAATTACCTGGGTCCCTTCTGGCCCCAGGACTCTAAAATATTCAACAGCTATCTATCTATCTATCTATCTGTCTGTCTATCTATCTATCTATCTATCTATCCATCCACATACATACAAACACACACACACACACACACACACACGAATACACACAGGATTTGCAAATAGAATGTGTATTTTAATTTTTAAATGGAATTAAACATATCACAAAGTGTACAATTCAGTTGTTTTGAGTACATGTTCAAAGTTATGCAATTATTACCACTTTCTAATTCCAGAACATTTTCAAATCCTCCCAAAAAGATATCCCATATCCACAAGCAATTAGTGCCCAACCCTCCTCCCCCAGCCCCATCCAACCACTAATCTGCTTTCTATCTATAGGGATTTGCCTGGTCTGGACACTTCATATAAATGGAATCATACAACATGTTATCTTGCATGTCTGGCCTCTTATACTCGGCATGATGTTTTCAAGGTTCACTTATATTGTAGCATGTATCAGAAATTCATTTGGGGGGGGAGGGGGCAGTATTGGGGATTGAACCCAGAGCCTAGCATGTGCAAGGCAAGTGCTCTGCTGCTGAGCTATATCCCATTGAAGCAGGGTCTCACCGAGTTGCCCAGGCTGACCTTGCACTTGCAATCCTCCTGCCTCAGCCTCCAGAGCAGCTGGGATTACAGGAGTGTGCCACCGTGCCTGGCACTCATTCCTTTGTTTGGAGAATAGTTAAAGGAATGGAAACCTTTTGTTCATCCACTCATCAGTTAATGGGCATTGGGGGTGTTCAAGTTTAGTTTAAAGGTGTGATTATATAGAAATGCATTCCTCACCTACCCTTTTCCTCACATGAAGGAAAATCAGTAATAAAATGAAGAGCAAGCAAAGCAGCCAGGGATTGGAACTTAGAAAAGAAAAAGCCCTCATTTTGAGATTAAGTCAATGAAAAACAGGGCCAAGATTTGTTGTCCACCTAGGTCAAAACTCTTATTGTCTTCAAATCCTCTGAGACGAGACCATTTTCAAATCCACCGATTCATCTACCAGAAAGTCCCTGGATCAGCAGGAATGACCAAAAGTGACTGTCCACCCAATGAGTGGCTTTAATGTCTTCCAGAGACTCCTAAGGGTTCACAGAAGTAACGCGAGGGCCACCAAGAGCGCAGGGGCTGAGGAGCAGAGGCAAAGGACGTGGAACCCAGCCTCCAGCCTGCTTTAAAAGGAACAGCTCTGATTTAGTTGTTTTATTTGTTGGAGTTCCTTCTAAGAGTTCATTTGGAACAAATAAAGGGAATCCAGGGCCAAAAAAAAAAAAAAAAAAATTGGAAGCAAGCGCCCAGTCTAGACGGCTGTGGCATGGCTGGGCTGGGCTGGGTCTGGAGGTGAGCATTCTCATGAGTTTTTCTGGGGAACCTTGATGGTGACAGTCTTCACCTCCGTGTAGGCTCTAAGCCCATCCTCCCCCAGCTCCCTCCCATTGCCAGATTCCTTAAAGCCTCCGAAGGGCGTGTGGCAGGTGACGATGTTGTAGGTGTTCACCCACACCGTCCCAGCCTGCAGGGCCTGGGTGAAGTACATGGCCTTGTCCAGGTCCCTGGTGAACACGGCAGCAGCCAGGCCATACCTGGTGTTGTTGGCCCTCTCAATCACCTCTTCGATCTTCTTGAACTTGAACAGGGGCTGCACGGGCCCAAAGATCTCCTCCTTGGCAATCGTCATGTCATCCTGCACCCCACCAAAGACTGTAGGCTTGATGAAGAAACCACGCTCCCCAAAACGCTCCCCACCGCAAAGAAGTTTTGCCCCCTCCTTCTGGCCCAGCCGGATGTAGCCCAGGATTCGTTCAAACTGCTCCTTGTCCACCTGGGGCCCCTGCTGGGTGTCCAGCTCAAAGGGGTTCCCAACTTTCCTCTGCTTGGCCTTCTCCACGGTTCTCTCGAGAAACTCATCGTAGATGGATTCTTCGACAAAGGTCCGGGACCCCGCGCAGCAGCACTGGCCCATGTTGAAGAAGAGGGCTTCGTGACACTGGTCCACGGCGTGACCCATGTCGGCATCGGCCAACACGATGCTGGGGCTCTTCCCACCCAGCTCCAGGGTGACTCTCTTGAGGTTGGAGTCGCCGGCAGCCTTCTGGATCAGGTGCCCCACCTCCGTGGAGCCAGTGAAGGCAACTTTGTCAACATCCATGTGCTGGGCGATGGCCGCTCCTGCTGTTGGGCCGTAGCCCGTGATGATGTTCACCACCCCCGGGGGGAAGCCCGCCTCCTTGATGAGGGAGGCCAGGTACAGGGCAGAAAGGGGGGTCTGCTCTGCAACCTTCATGACCACGGTGTTGCCTGTGGCCAGGGCCGGGGCCAGCTTCCAGCCCTGCATGACCAAGGGGAAGTTCCACGGTATTATCTGGCCACAGACGCCCACAGGCTCGTGCCGGGTGAAGCAGAAGTGCTCGCCATCCATGGGGATGGTCTTGCCATGCCATTTGTCGGCCCAGCCGGCAAAGTAGCGGTACACCTTGATGACCTCATCCAGGTCCAAGGCGTAAGACTCTTGGAAAGGCTTCCCGTTGTCCAAGGTCTCCAGAGAGGCCAAGTAGACGCGATCCCGCTCCACTAGGTCCGCCAGGCGGTTCAACAGCCGGCCCCGCTCAGATGCATCCATGCGGCGCCACGGGGAACCCAGGCGGAAGGCCTCACGGGCTGCTTTCACTGCCCTGTCCACATCTGCCCTGTCCCCTTCAGCCACGTGCCCGATGACCTCACCTGTGGTGGGGTTGACCGTGGGGAAGGTCTTCTTGCTGACTGCATCTTGCCACTCGTTGTTGATGAACAGCTGGTTGTAGCGGATGTCTGGGTTGGAGATTGGGCTTGGGAGGGCTGCTGCTGAGGAGTACCGGGCAGTCCTGCCCTGGAGGCAAAGCAGCCGAGGAACCAGGAAACGCAGCATGCTGACCACTCTGGAGAGGGACAGATGGAACCGGGTAAGCAGGTGGGAGGGGGCAAAGGGGACACCCCAAAGGTCCACCAATTCACATATTCTGATATTCTGATTATAGCATAAAGGGGTATAGCCTCTGAAAACATGGGTTGCTAAGGGGGACGAGGGCCTGAAGAACTCTGGTCCGGTTCCATCATGTCCTATCTCTCTTCTGACTCACTCTCTTGCCTTTTCTGCCCAAATACCATCATCTGCTTAGCAAGGCCTTCCCTGATCAGCCTTTACAAAACCGAGACTCTTCCCAGCCCACACTCTATACCTGCATCCTGCTTGGCATTTCTCCATCTCACATGCCAAACACTATATTTACATACATAATTGTTATTATTATTATTTTTGTCTCCCCTGCACCGTGAGGGCAGGGCTTTGGGCTTGTCATTGTTCCATTCATGGCTGGGTCCCTGATCTCTAGAATTATGCTTACTACAGAACAGCTGCTCAACAGATGGTCACTGAGTGATATACTGAGGACACAGGGGAATTCCCACAAAAGCCATTGAAGAATTAACCTCAGACTTTGGTAGAAACTAAAGGAACTTGGAGACAGTTGCCTTCTGGGAGTGACTTGCTGCATGTCACCTCATATGTGAAATGCCCCATGAGGTTATATGGAATGGGGTCTTGCATATAAAACAGTCAGACACACTCCACCCAGGACATCAGAGCTG
This sequence comes from Marmota marmota marmota, assembly GCF_001458135.2. Taxonomy (NCBI): domain Eukaryota; kingdom Metazoa; phylum Chordata; class Mammalia; order Rodentia; family Sciuridae; genus Marmota; species Marmota marmota. The sequence continues at coordinate 14,599,742 of NW_026000101.1, forward strand.
TCAGTGCCTCCAAAACCAACCTAGCCCAACCCCCAAGCACAGGTCTCAGTCGGAGCCTCAGTTTGCCCAAGGGTGCTGCCAGTTAAGCAGCAGCTGGGAAGAAGAGTCTGGGTATTCTGGGCTATGACTCTGAAAACAAGGTAGACTTTATTAAAACAACTACTTCAGTAAAAGTTAAGCAGCATATAAGAGTCACTAAATAAACATTAAACAGTGTCTAAAGTTCCTAGATTAGTTGAAGCAATTGAGCAATCCCCTGACCCCCACCGGACTCCATCTCCACTCCATCACCACTGACAGCTGCAAGGAACAAAGAACTCATTCAGGAAAGCAAGGCTCCAGCCAGGTCCCCAAACCCATAAAAAACAATGCCCACCCGGCAAGCCCTTCCTGGTGGGGTGGGAAGGGGGCCAGCTGAGCCTGCACACTTATCAGGGGTGCACCTAAGTTCCTGGGCCCTGAGCTCTGCCACAGGCTGAGACAGAAGCAAACTTGCAACAGTGGGAGGGGAGAATCCCAGGGGGAGGGGGAGGAAAGGGGGATCATCCTAGGGGGTCTTGGAGATACTAAGCAGGCTGGCAAACTACTTCTTGCCCACACCAAGGCTATTCCCACGCCGGGTCCTAGATGGAGTCTATGCCAGTTGACTCCAGATCCAAATAGGAAGCTCACTATTCACAGGTGCAGCTCATTTTACAGTTTCCAGCCCATCTTCTCATTGTAAATTCATCAAGCCTCCCTGAACCTCCTTGGCGATCCGGGCAGATGTTGATCCCCATACTGGAAGAAGGCTGGGTATCAGAGAGGTTCAGGGACTCACTGAGGACACAAAACAGGACTAGCTATGCATTTCCTCGAGTACAGGCAGGGGTTTTCTTATAGGTCACCCTATATAAGCGCCCACGGAGCTAAGGGCCAGACTTCCTGGGACATAGGCAGCACTTAACTCAGCCCTTCTAGAGGAAGGGGGTGGGGCGCGTCCCAGTTTCTGGGCTATGGCCAGAGGACCAGTGCTGGAGTAAGCCTGGTGGGCGGGAGTGTTGGGGTCGTAGTAACAGGGAAGGTTTGGAAGGTCGGTGTCCTCCGGTTCAGCGCCAACAGGAGACTGAGGAGAGTGAGAGAGGGCGAGAAGTGGGTCCTGCAGTGAGCGACAAGCAGAAAGGCCGCCGAAGATGGGAAGCCCCGGTGCAGGGAGCTGCGGTTTCCCCGGGGCGCCGAGGGAGGAAGGGCTTTACTACCTGCAACAGGCTCGGGTTCGGGTTCAGGACCAATTCCGGGTTCAGATGAGACCTCTCTCCAAAGTCCGGTACCTCGCCCCTCCGGGACCCGCTGCAGACCCCGCCTCCACGCCTCCGCTCGGCGGCCAATGACGCTCCACCGCAAACAGGCTCCTCCTGCGCCCCAGGCGCTCGCCTT
>NW_026000101.1:14601409-14633421 GCF_001458135.2 Marmota marmota marmota
CGCTCCGCCCAGGAGCCCGGGCTGCGCCGTTTGCTGCTCGCCTGCGCCCCGCCTTTCCCAGCCTCCCTTCCCCGGGAAGCTCGCACAACTCCAGCGCTCCCTAGCTCCTTCTCCGGGGGATTGGCGGCCACGTTGTCATGTCTCAGTTCCCAAAGTGCTCATCTGGTAGGGAAGATAGAGCTTGGAGAGAGAGGGGCGTCCCCAGGTCACCCAGCACTGTGCACTTGGCTAGATGGCGACCCCGAGCCTCTCCTTAACACTCCTCTGCCTCGCCTCTCCCCTGTTTCCCCCCGCCCCGCTGGGTTCACCGATTTCTGACTGCGACTGCGACTTCCATTTTCTTTACCCTTCCCCCCCCGCCCCGTTCCTTTAAGATTTTATATTTGCGCATTTTTTAAACGTCGATTGTCCCAAGACCACACACACACACACACACACACACACACACACGGTTGTAGAAAACTTGGGAAACACAGAAAAGGATGAAAGAAGAAAGAAATCACCTGTAATCCTTTCACCCAAAGGTAGCCATTCTTAAGGTTGGGTGGGTTCATCTTGCCAGTCTTTCTCCCTCTGCATCTTTAAAAGCAATTATTTTAATAAAAATCAAATCATATAGTGAATTCTAATGCTTAAAACAATCTTAGCATTATATCAAGAACTTTTGTCCTATCACTTGATACGGATGACATCATCCTCTGCTAGGTGGCATATAGTTCCGCTGGAGGGGTGAAGTTTCTGAAGCCTGCTGCTCTCCATCTTAGTGCTGTAAAGGATGCTAAGACGGGCAACCTGAGCGCCTCTCACTCCACAGCCATACACCCACCTTCTGGGTGGAGAGGTCAGAAAGCTAACAGTTGCGTTTCTCAGCCACCTCCTCAGAGTTCTGGATGTGGACTAGGGGCTGCCAATCAGTACTGCTGGATGGGGAGCAGGCAGGGTATTGTCCTGCCCCTTCAGGGCATCACTCACAGAATGTTAGAAAGGTAAGGATTTTCTGCAGGAGAATTCCTGTCTTTTCCCTGGGTTTCTGGAGTGGCAGCTGTGGCTTCAGCTCTTTGACCCCCCGGGGTTGAGTCAGGAGTGTACCTTGCTCAAATAACCCCAGGGAGCCTCAGATAGTAATGAGGATTTAGCAGGTCTCCTCCAAGGTGTTCTGGGAGTCAGTCCTGGTCTTCCTCTGGTCCTTCCACCAATTCCCTGTTTTAAATCCCCATGACTCCACATACAGTGTTTAGAGTGCTCAGGACATTTTCCCGCTGAACCTAACTCCCACAGTTCTTTCATTAAGCCACATCACTATGGAATCCTTATTTCCATATCCTCCTCAGGATGTTCACAGCGCTTGCTGCAGAACTGAGCCCTTCATTAAGGCCCTATGTTTTGTATCTTGTCACCTTGATATCCATGCGTTTGTGGGGAGGGTCCCCAGCAATCATGTCACCCTCTTGCAGAGCCCTTTCTGTCTTCCCCATAGCACATGGACAGTCAACACCCCTCGGGCACTTGGCATTCCGGGGTGAATTGACTTAATGATTAGTTGGACAATCATTGACAGGCTTTATTGATGGACGGTGGTGAGTTCATGACAAGTCAAGCATCAATCCTGGTGTGGTCAGACTGCATTGGAAAGCAGCAGACCTGAGAGGCCAGTGGCAGACAGGAAGTGGCCCCCACGGTGGAAGGCTGGGGGCTGTGTCTGTGAGGAACAGCAGAAGAACCTGGGGTGTTGGCCCTTCACAACTCGAGGGACAAGGTGTACCCTCTCTGAAGGACAAAACCAGACAGGATTTGTGGGATCCTAGAAGGCAAAACCAGATCAGTGAGGGGGAGTTACAGTGAAGCAGAGAGAAAACTTCCTGGTGGAGCAGAGCTGGCTAAGGACAGGAGGGCTGCCTTGAAAGGAAAGGAGCCCTTCATCGCTGGAGGAGGACAAAGACGGGTAGGAAGCCATTTGGCAGAAGCCTGTGGAGGGGAGTATCACATAGGGACTGGACTATATAAGTGGCTCCCAAGTTTAGCTGTGCATCCGAATAGCATGGGGAGCTTTAAGAAAGGATAACCATCACCTGGCCCTGCCCTCAGCCATTATTAGGTATCGTTTAGAGCCTGGGAATTTAAAAAAAAACTCCCTATGTGCATCTGATGTGCAACCATATTTGGGAAGCACTGGCCTAAGTGGTCTTTGGGGATTCTAGGACTCCATCGTGATGTAGAGTGTTGACTACTTTTCAAGAATGTGTTGGATTCAGCTTTTTAATTAGGGAGAAAAAAAATCAGAACCTCTGTAATGGATATTGGGGCTGGAGCCACTGTGGGTGTTTGAATAGAAAGCTTGAAGGGGAAAGAGTGAGATAACACGTCAGTGTAGCAGGGGTGTGTTTACACTAGGCTGGTGGGGGAAGGGAAACTACTTCTCTTCCTCAGCATTTTAGAACCTTATATGTCTAGGAAATCGCTGAAGAAAATTCCAGCTCTGAGAATGATGAACAGATCAGCCAGATTAAAACAAAACAAAACAACAACAACAACAAAAAAAAACACGTGAACTGTCCTATTTATTGTACACTGAGTATAGTCATTATCTGTATTTGAACTGAAGATGGAAAAAGGTCACACAGCACTATGCACTTGGCTAGATTTGCAGGGAATTGGGCATCGAAAAGTAAAGATGAATTTAAAACCAAACCTAAATGTATGTTTGTTTCCTCAGCCCCTGAGGGAAGCTGACACCATCTAAAAATGACCAAAGTCTGAAGGTTGTCAAACAAAACCAGCCCTGCGTGTTGGCTACAAACTCTATTCTCTTTCTACCTATCTTCCTCTTTTCTCCTTCTGTACCCCATTTTATAGCTGAGAAGACTATGACCCAGAAAGGGAAAGGGATCTGCCTAAGGTCACACTGGATATTAGAATCCAGTTCAGATTAGGAGCCAGCTTCTTGCACAAGCACACAAAGCAGGGATGCAGGGCCCATGGCAAGTGTGTGGGCATCTGTACAGCTGGGTTTCTCCAGATAAGAAGCTTCCAGTTCTGGGCTATAGGCAGAACACTGGTGGAGGCTCCCCCATAAATCCCAGCATTTCCAGATGTCCTGAAAATGGCTTCCTGCCCTTGCCTCCCCAGCCTTCCAGCCCTCTGTAAGTCTGATTCCCTGTATTAAATCTCTTCCTGCTCAGAACACCTACAGCAGCTTCTGTTTTTCTGATCACACAACCATTGAGACTGTGAAGACCCAGCTGACATAATGGGGTGGTGGGGGGCAGCAGGGGCTTGAGTGTTTACATACTATGTAGCATCTAGCAGAGCAGATGTCCCAGCCCTGACAGGTCTCCCCTGATGGTGGCTCCCCTCCTCCCGTTAGGGTCAAGGAGAAAAGCTACACACTGTGCGTGAACTGAGTCCTAGAGGGAGAGTGTGCCACATGTGGCCTGGGACATTCCATCCTGGAGGAAGGACAGGGTGGAGTTTGAGGGGACTTGGGTAGAGGTCAGAGGGAGAAATTATAAAGGGAAGACCATGGGCAGTAAACAGAGGGGAAATGCCCACCCTGCCCTGGGGGCCTGGGAGGCCTGGGCTTCCCGTAGGCCACTCATTCCTCCCACCGACACAGGATAGGTCAGTGATGCCCCTGCTGGCCCGGTGAGGAAACTCCAGATCAGAGGCTGCAGCTGCCACCCGAGCATCTGGCCAGCTCACAGGCTCTGATTGTCCCCGCAGAGTTGTGGGGGGTTTGTCGTTACTGTTTTCCCTTCTATGCTTTCTAAGGCTAAACATCGAGATATTTCACATTAAAAATTTACATTCCTAGTTTTCTTTGAAAATTTGGAAGACCTGGCCTACTAGGTCTACACTCCCATGTGAGCTGCTCAGTTAGGGATGTGGGTAACAGCTGCCCCCTTTAGATAAGGCCTTCACTCTCCAGTTCCCCACAGGCCTCTCCCTTTGGCTTCACGTCACGTTCAAGATTGTGGTAGACAGAATAATGGCCTCCTAAAGATACCAAAGCCCTGATACCTGGTTTCACCATACCTATCAATATGTTACTTTACATGGCAAAAGGGACCTTGCAACTAGTGATCTTGAAGTGGGGGGTTATTCTGGAGTATATGGGTGGCCCAATATAGTCCCAAGGGTACTGATCAAAGGGAATCGGGAATCGGGAGATGTGGTGATAGAAGATGAGGTTGCAGTGATGCAGCCACAAGCCAAAGAATGTGAACACCTGGAAAAGGCTAGGGGACCTGTTCTCCCACGTCTACAGGAGGAGCATAGCTCTGCCAACCCCCAGATTTCAGCCAAGTGAGACATATTTCAAACTTCCGAACTCCAGAACTGTAAAATAATTAATTCATATTGTTTTAAGTCAGAGTTTGTGAACATCTGTTCCACTAAGTAATAGGAAACTAAGACACTAATTCACTCACTCATAGCCCTCGCAAGCATTTGAGTTTGCAGCTCCTGGCCTACACAGGGCAGGACGGGTGGCCAGCAGCATTCTGTTGTGTAGACACACCATAATTTTAGTGGACAGCTTCTGTTTTGTTTGCCCAACATCACACCTTTTTTTTTTCCCCCTGAAAATAGTACTTCACTGCTCCGACCTCCACCCCAGCCATACTTTTGAGGGAGAACTTCCCATCATGATATCCTGAATATTCTGGGGAACTTGTTAAAGCTTGTTATGTGTAAGTGCCTTATGTTCTGCTTTTTTTCTTTTCATTTTTTTCTTTCTTTCTTTTTTTTTTTTTTTGGTACCAGGGATTAACCACTGAGCCACATCCCCAGCCCTTTTTATTTTTTATTTTGAGACAGGGTCTCACTAGATTGTTTAAAGCCTCACTAAGTTGCTGAGGCTGGCCTCGAAACTGTGATCCTCCTACCTCAGCCTCCAGAGCTGCTGGGATTACAGGCATGCCCCACCACACCTGCCTATGTTCTGCATTTCCAGCCCATTCCCCAGTGAAGCTAATGCTATTGGTGTCCAGATCATGCTTTGAGAAATGAGTAGAGGGTGAGATCTAAAGGACAAGTAGGGGTTAAAAAGGCAGGTAGAAGGACAGGCACATGCACAGGCCATGAGGCAGGAGGAGTGAGGTGCAGGCAAGGAACTGAAAGAAGACAAGCGTGGCAGAAGCCAGAAGAATGAGGGGGCCAGGGGTGATGGAAGAGGCAGGGGCTACACCATGCAGAGGCCGGATAGGAGCTCTGACTCGTGGGTCAGGCACCCTGCATAAATCTCACAGGCTTCCACCCTGGAGGAGCTTAGAGGACAGTGGGGAAGCTGATCCAAGCCAAATGAATGCAATAAACTGCCAGACTCCTTCTAATGATAGAGGTTAGCAAGCGCCAAGCTGTGGAGCCAGAGGAGGAAGCGCTGAGTTCCCCTCTGAATCCTTTGGGAGAGGATGACCTTCAGCTGAGCCATGTATCCATCAGAATCAATTCAGACATATGCAATCGAGCAGTGGTTCTCAGCTGCACTGCATATTAGTATCTCCTGGAGAAGCTTTTAGAAACACAGGGAGCCAGGTGTGGTGGTGCACCCTGAAATCCCAGCAACTCAGGCGGCTGAGACAGGAGGATCACAAGTTTGAGGCCAGCAACTTAGTGAGACCCTGTCTCAAATTTAAAAAACAACTTTAAAGAAGGGATGGGGATGTAACTTAATGATTAGAGTGAGTTCAGACTAAGTTCAGACCCAGTACCAAAAAAAAAAAAAAAAAGGTAACTCAGGTGCCTGAGCTCTAGGCATTAGTCAGCTTTGCCTCTCGGTGACAAATAAACCTGACAAGAACAACTTAGAGGAGGCAGAGTTCCTTTTGGCCCATGGTTTCAGAGGTTCAGTCCATGGCAGCCGATTCCGTAGCTCTAGCCCAGGACGTGAGGTAGAGCATCATGGCAGAAGGAGATGGTGGAGGAAAGTTGCTTACTTCATGACAGCCAGGAGGCAGAGCAAGAGACAGCTCCACTTCCAGGGACAACATAAACCCCAAAGGCAGGCACACACCCAGTGACCTACTTCCTTCAGCCTTCTGCACCTGTCCACAGTTACCACCCAGTACAGCGGGCCTTTCGAGTTATTGATCTATAAAATGGATTAATCCACTGATTAGATTACAGCCCTCATAATATAGTCATTTCAACTCTGAACATCCCTGATGGAAGCAGGATGACACCTCATATCGAAACCTTAACATCCTGCTCCAGGCCAACAGGGATCCCAGCTGTGGAACCTGGTTTTATGATTTGATTGTTTTGTTTGAAGCTCATCCTTGGATTTCAATGTGTAGCCAGGTTTGAGAATTATCAATGCAAGAGAAAATTCCAAATATTATGGACTTAAATCAGAGAAAAAATATTTTTATCTCACTTAGAAGTTCAGAGGTAAGCTGTCCAGGTGGCAAGCAGGAGGGGTGGGGTGCTCTGCTCCATCTTTATGCCAAGAGCAGAGCATCCTACTAAAGAGCTTTGAGAAAGAAGGAAGGGAGGGTGACACCACCCACTTTGCGATTTGAAGAGGTCACTCTGGTTGCAGTGTATGTCTCTTCTAGCTCCTAAGAGGCAATAAGACTCCAAGTTATGGCACCAAGAGCAGCAGGTGTTGTTAATTACTGAAGCTGGCAGCTGATGGGCACAAAGGGATTCATTATACCCTCTCCCTATTTGTGTGTATAGTTTAACTTGTTCATAATAAGAAGCTTAAGAAAATATGATGTTACCAAATGAGTAAAATGTGTCCTCCTGGTTCAGAGGCTCTGTATGGATCTCCCCCGCTTTGTGACCATCATGATTGGGCTCAAGGGGTCCTTGTCATTATGTAAATCCAAAGTTAATTATTGAACAGCAATGTCCAAATGGACGGGTGCAGTACAAAGGGCAGGAAGCTAGATGTCAGAGCATCTGGATCCTAGTCCCCACTCCAGCCCCTCTGTGTGACCTTGGGCGACTTCCTCCCTCTTAGCTGGGTCTTTGCATTGTAAGAAGAGGGGAATATGAAAAGGACCAAAGAGCCACAGGAGGACCAGACCCGAGTAAGTTGTTGTCCAGCTGTTACATAATGTTCTTTGTTAGCAGAGACCTTGAGCCACACACTTTGGACCCTGAATGCACGTTGTTTGTGAAACTCAGTTAACTGACTTTCCCAGCCTGTTATCACGGCTGGTTAGGAGCCATTAGGAAGCGCTGGTTGAAGTACAAAGTGTTGGCAGGGACCCAGTGTGTCTTCACACATTTGCTGATTGAGCCAGCTTGAAATGCTGCCCACCGCTAATGTCTCGCAGTGCAGATTTGCCAAGGAACACACAGGGCCTCTGGGATCCAGCAGGGATGATGTCAAGGTGACCAGAGGGGGGAACCGGTAGTTAGTAGCATCTGAGGACACCCTTGCCTTCCACTCTGTCTTTAGCCAGCTCCTTCAGGTTCAAAGACAGTTTCCTCATCGCTGTCCCTCACCAGGCAGCAGTTTCCACATTAGCAAGCGTCTGCCATCCACAGTGCCTGCCTCCACTCAGCTCCTGTGACTGACAACCCGGCGCCAGGCCCGAGATGAGGCAGACACCGGCCTCAGGAGGCTCACAGACTGGGGAGGCAGACAGACGTGGAACCTGACAAGTTTCTCTCCGACAGTTCGAGAAAGCCCAGCGGTGCCAAGAGAGCAGGGGAACAGGAAGTGGGACCAAAGAGCAAAATGAACCAAAAAACTCAGTCGGCGAAGGTCCCTGGAGGAGGTGAGGCTGGAACTGAATTCATTCAGAAAACTGAAAGAGGGAGAAAGAAATGGTATTTCTAGAAGACAGAGCTGCAGGTGCAGATGGCAGGAGTGAGAGGAAGCTTGGTGCCTTGGAAATCGGGGAGCAGCTCTTCCAGGCAGGGCCTGGGGCATGACTAACATGAGGGCCTGGACTGGAGTAGTACATGGTGGGCAGACCACAAAGGCCTGGTATGTCACGCTAACAAGTTTGTTTGTTTCCCTGAGGAGACCCAGAGGGATATTAAGGCAGGAGGGTGAGAACCATCTGGTTTCACTGAAATCTCATGGCTGAGAGTAAGGATTAGGTTCATATCCTAAGACCCCCAATAGCAATGGCTTACTGCAAAAGGTAGTTGATTTCTCTAAGTAAGTACAAGAAACACAGAGTTTAGCAGTCGAGGGAGCTAGCTCCATGATTCTCAAGGATATGCACACTTTCCAGTTTCTCCTTTTCATCCCTAAAAGTGGGGTGCTTCAAAATGACAGCTACCACACCCACCTTCTAGGCAGCAGGATGCAGGGAGGGATGGAGAAAAGAGCCAAGTGTGACTGCCCACTGCTTCAAAGGAATGGCCCCCAAACTCACTTTTATCCCATTGGCCAGAGTTCAGTCACATGGTACAAGGCACTGCAGGGAAGTCTGGGAAATGTAGTCCTTATTTTGGGTGGCCAAAATACTGGGGCTTCTATTTCTGTGACTCAGTGGAAAGACACACTGGGAATAACTAGGAGGCTCTGCCACTGACCTGTTGGACTCTGCTGTGAGAACAAGGGTTATCAGCTTTAATCAACAGATAAGGACACTGTGATTGGCTCATCTGTAGTGCTGCTGGGGTTACAAAACTTGGCATCAATGCCAGGCTCTTGAGTACTAGGCAAGCTAACGGAGAAAACTGAGGTGGCATCATGTCTCTTCCCAAATCAGGTTCCCAAGATCCCTGCTTGAGTGCATCATCCAAGATGAGCAGCCCATCTATGGAGGATTCCCCTGAGGTAGTATTGAAGGGATAAAATTGGTAGAAAGGAGACGTAAAGGAAGGACAAGGAAAGAGCTTTGAATTCAGAAGTTCTGCATACTTTTGCAGACCTGTCATTCCCTAACCAGTCTCTCTCTAGGCCTCCCCAGTTCCTGGGAAATCTGTATATAACTGTGAATCAACCCTGCAATTAATTGATTAAGCAAGAAGAGATATGATATTTTAAGGATCCTATAATTTAGGGGACTTTTCAGTGCTATTTATGAATTAAATAATGACAACCACATCAGTCTGAGGACCCAGAGACTGACCAGACCACCAGCAGTCACCTTGAAATCACCAGACTGATGTCGTTCCTACATACCTTCCCACTCCCACCCCTTAACACACTTCCTTTACAAGAAGATCTGAGGCTGGGCTCAGTGGCTCGTGCCTATTCAAGGACATGAAAAAATAACATCCCCCAAGAAAAGGGGAATGACAGCCCCCAGGGAGGAGGGAGGACCGTGTGATCCAGGAGGGGACCCACGGGGAAAGCCCACTTTCACTGCTGTCTTATTTATTACTCTCCTGGTGTTGGGTGTGGCAATGACTCAGGTTCTGCTGGTACAGGGCAGAAGAAGCTCCTGGGAAGGCAGAGGGACCCAGAGGGCAAGGTTCAGTGGAAGCTGTGGTATCTGCAGTCTGGGAGGTGCAGTTCCTGCCTGCGGGACAGATCAATGCCTTTAAGAGAGGTGTTTATTGAACAGCCTTCCTGAATCTCAACACCCAGAGAAAAAGAAAAGATCATTCAATCTTGTTTTCCAGCAAAAGGGAAAGGAAAGAAGAGGGGTGATAAGAAGCAGGCAGTCCTGCGCCTGTGGAGGCTGGTGTCTCAGATCCTGTGCATCAAAATGGTTGCAGATGACGGGAGGGAGACTAAGGAGTGAGTGGGCTGTATTAGGCTGTTCCTTCACCGGTGTGTGCAAACCTACGTAATGATTACCTTCTTACAATTATTATTACCATCTTCTACTTCATAGAGCATGGGGTGCAGAAGAGAGTACCTCTCCCACAATCGTACTGGCTTTAGTCCCCAAAAACATGGGTCTGGCCCTGTCTACTCCCCTGATTCCTGCTCTCTGGGCTCAAAGCCCCCTGGGTTCCCTTCCCAAAGCTCTCTGAAGCAAGGCAGCTCCCTCTCTCTCTAGCAGAGGAGCAGAGATACCTCTGAGCATAGAAGAGGAAAGCAATTATTTAAAATAACTCAAGGGCACCCCTTCAGGAAACTGTGGAGTTTATAGTAAACTAAGTTTCTGCTCTTAGCTGTGAGAACCCCGAGGGAGGATTTTTAAGAGGCTGGTTTGCCTGTCATTGCAGAATACACTTGGGGCATTTCTTGCCACCTTAAGGTGACTTAAGAGCAAGATACATGCCAAGGTGACATTGGCTCATGGCCTGCACTGTGCTGGCTCTGGAACCACACTGAGAAACCCCGGGGGATACAGACTCCTGACTAGACCCTGCCTTGTGTTCCCCTGGGGTTTGAAATGCTTGATTTCAGTGTGCCTGAAAATGTCACCATGTCAGTGACCTACTGAACCATCTGACTCATTCTGAGAAACTTAAGAAAACATACAGCAGGGGTTGCTGAAAAGACGATCCATTTGTCCAGATTAAAATGTAACGGTAATGCATGTTTATTGAGGTTTTACTGTGTGTTAAGGGCTTGTACAGATCACCTCCTTTAAGGGTTATTGCACCCATGGGTAGTGGACCTCCCAAGCAGTTCAGCTTAGAGGAGGAAACAGATTCAGACAGGTGCAGATGATGCTCTCCCAGCTGCATTTTAGAATCACCTGAGGGAGGTGATCCCCAAGTCCCATCCAGATGTGGTGAATGAAATGTCTGGGACCTGGCTGTGGGTATGATGTAAAGTGCCCCAGTGATTCTGATGTATGCCAGAGTTAAGATGGGGTTGCATAATTTGCTCCACTTCAGACCACAAATAAGTGGTGGGTTCTGCCCCAGGAGGTCTAACTCCACTGGATCTCACTTGAACATACTGGAAACAGTGTAATTCATCATGCTCCCAAGAGAATCTGAGCTCTGCTGTTACATACTTTCTCCCTTAATAACATGGGCTCTGTTGGATATGATGGTGCATGCCTGTAATCCCAGCATCTCAGGAGGCTGAGACAGGAGGATCCAAGTTCAAGGCCAGCCTCAGCAACTTGGCCAGATCCTGTCTCAAAATAAAAAGAACTGGGGAAGTAGCTTACTGTTTTAATCCTCAGTACCAAAACAAACTTAGGAAGCCCAAAATCTCTAGCAGGTCCAACTCTGGAACCAGAGATGTTTATTTCCTGCTCTAAACTTTGCTGATGGTACCAAGTAGATGCAACAGTGTATTCATTTGCAATTCCGTTGCAATCGCCACTGTAGCAAATCACCACAGATTGTGGTTTAAAACAACACACATCTATTACCTTATAGTCTGGAAGTCAAAAGCCTCAAATACTTTCCATTGGGCCAAAATTACGGTGTGGGCAGGACCTTGCCCCTTCCCAGGGCTTGGGGGAGGATCTATTTTCTTGCCTTTTTCAGTGTCTAGAGCTGCTTTTCTTGCATCCCTTTGCTTTTGACTCCCTCCTCCATCTTCAAAGCCAGCAGCCCAGGGTCTTGCTGGACTTTAACATTGCTTTCTTTATCTGCGTCAACTCCTCCTCTGCATCTTTCTATAAGGACACTTGTGTCATGTCCATAGCCCAGTTGTGCCAGAGCAGTGGGATAGGATGCAGATAAGCCAAAGAAAGTGCCTGAAGACAGTACCAGAGAGAGTTGATTTATTGGGAAAAGCCTACAAGAGATCAGAGACTGCTCCGAGAAGAGTTCAGTTGCAATAGACTAACAGCACCTCCGTCCCTCATGGTGTTGGAGCATGTCCTATCTGAGATTACATGATACATACCATGTGAACTTTGGAGGGGCACATGGCAAGAAGCTGAAACCTCCTTCCAGGCTGCTGACATTCCCGTGAACTCAGAAGTGCATCCTCCAGCCCAGGTGAGACTTCAGGTGGCTACAGTATTGACCAACAGCTTGCTCACAACCCCAGGGGGCAGCCAGCTCTGCCCAGACAAGCCACTCCTAGATTCCTGACCTCAGAGACTGCTATTTAAAGGGGCTAAGTTGGAATCATTTGTTATGCAGCAACAGATGATTAAATATAATTAATATTCTCAGCCTGATTTTTTCTAGTATTTGTAATCTTTAGTTCTTTCAGTGAGGTATTCCGCATACTTTAATTATAGAAGTAATTCATGCTTGTTGTAGAAAAATTAGATTACACTGAAAAAAAAATTACAGTGAAGAGGAAAACAAAAATTATGCAACGGTCACCACGGTTTCCTACTTGGGTGCATTTTCCCTACAGCTGTGCTTTCCTTGCAAATATACAAGGTCCTCTGGTTGGGAATATTTTTTTCAAAAGAAAAGCAGGATCTTGAAGTATATTTGAAAGAACCTTGAACTTGAAGCCTGATGACTTGGGGTCTCAGGCTCATTTCTTCACCGTATTTTGTGACCTTAAAAAATTGAAATCTATTAAAACTTTTTCTGAGCCATCATTTCCTTGTCTGCAAATTATGGATAAAAAGAGTCAACTTTTGGGATATGATAAGTATGAAAAGGTCCGCGGCTTTAAAAAGTGACCAGCACATTACAGGTCACAGACCCGCTTAGAATGTGTTCCCTGACATGCATGGGAGGAGTAGCAGAAGAATTGGAGAGGTGGGGGGTGGGGCAGACAGAACATCAGCCTGAGGGACAGTGGAGAAAAGACCTGGAGGTGAGAAGGGGATGGCGGGAAGAGGGGTTTAGGCAGAGAAGAGTGATTAGAGCTTAGAGAGTATGGAGGGCAGGCAGTTGGGGTCAGTAGTTATGGGCAGCATTGAAGAGGTTTTTTTTGGCACTGGGGATTGAACTCAGTGGTGTTTAACCACTGAGTCACATCCCCAGCTCTCTCTCTCTCTCTCTCTCTCTCTCTCTCTATATATATATATATATATATATATATATATATAGAGAGAGAGAGAGAGAGAGNGTAAGTGTGGACCACGGTGCCTGCTAAAGAGCTTTTTTGAAGGAGTGATGGTCCCTTTATTTGCCTGCCCTCTCAGTCCCCATCCAACATCTGTCCCACCACACCACACCCAGGGCACTTGGCCTGCCTGCCCTTGGTCCTCTCTGAGAGCCTCTGACTGCCCTGGACACCTTTCTCTCCTCATCTCCCTCAGAGTTCACCCCTGCCTTGTCATTCTCCCATCTGCTGTCTGCTACGTTTAGGTGACACGAGAACAATCTGAGACAAATGAGGAGGGGAATTGTCAGATGTGCCAGTCAGAGAGCTCATATCTGCTAAGGTTTTGTCACTGTGAGGATCTAACTTGACATGACTGAAGCCATCTTGGTCATAGCAGTCATGCTGCCCATCAGGTGACCTTGACGCACCTACCAAGCCCTGTGGGACAAAATCATTAAGCTGAGTGGGTTGTACTGAACACTGTACTAAACATTTCTTAACTGACATGGATTATTAACAGATTTTAGAAAGGCTAGGTATATTCTGGTTGGCTGCAGCCCACCTTTGTCTAACGTAGCACATAAACCCTTGCCTTGGGGTGCTACCATCTAAGACTTGTTCTCTCTTTTAAGTCCCCAAGAAATTGTGCTTTGTGCAATCCTGGGTCTGTCAGCCTCCTTCTTGAGTCTCGTGCCACCTTTGACCTTCAGCTGCAGGTTCTCATACAGCCCAGACCTGGTTTTCCCCAAACAATTGCTATATGACATTGGACGTGTAACTTCTCCTCCCTAGATGTCAGCTAAAGCCAGGGGACTAGACTAGACCAGTGGTTCCCCATTGAGACATTTTGGAGGATCCGGTCACTTAGAAATATGTCCTCTCAGGTGAGAAGGAAATAAATGTAACCTGAGAGTCAAAATCGATTCCAGAAAGGAGCTCTAGGCAATGGGTAATGACAGGAGCCTCTGGGGATAAACAGGGTGAGACTTCTGGGCTTGGAAGTCTTCCAGGCCCTGTCCGTCTTTGACCATCTAGGAGTCCCTCAATTTCAAGTCCGCTTGAGAAAGTAATTTGTAACCAGCAGAATTATCCTGGAGGAAAGACACTGCCTTGGGAGGGAAGGAGCTCCCAGGCTTCAGAGCATGCAAATAAAGCTGGACAAACCGTCTGCAGGGATACTGTAGAACAGAGGTTGCAAACCAAAGTGTGTTCAGAGGCTGGCAGGTGAGCTGGTAGTGACACGGGCTTGTGTACCAGGGGGCTGCTCTTTACATCTGCAAATAAGGATCTTCTCTCCAGCTTAATTCACTTGGCATAATGTCCTCCTGGTTCATCCCTGTTGTCCCAAATGCCAGAATTTCCTGAAGACTGAATAATATTTCAGTGTTTATATATACCCACAATTTTTATTCATCCACTATTACACAGAAAGAAAAATGCTGCATTATTTCCCTTATATGTGGAAAAAGTTGAACTCACAGAAACAGAGAAGAATGGTGGTTAGCAGGGGATGGGGTGGGAGAAGTGGGGAGATACTGGTCAAAGGGTCCAAACTTGAAGTTACAAAATGAATAAATTCTGGCCGGGCTCAGTGGTGCACGCCCATAATCCCAGTGG
This sequence comes from Marmota marmota marmota, assembly GCF_001458135.2. NCBI lineage: Eukaryota > Metazoa > Chordata > Mammalia > Rodentia > Sciuridae > Marmota > Marmota marmota. The sequence goes on from NW_026000101.1 coordinate 14,615,820, forward strand.
CTCAGGAGGCTGAGGCAGGAGGATCATGAGTTCAAAGCCAGCCTCAGCAAAAGCAAGGCGCTAAGCAACTCAGTGAGACTCTGTCTCTAAATAAAATACAAAATAGGGGTAAGGATGTGGCACAGTGGTCAAGTGTCCCTGAGTTCAAACCGCCCCCACACACAAAAAAAGATAAGTAGGTTCTGGAGACCTGATGCACAGCATGCTGACTGCAGTTAACAATAATGTATTATATATTTGAAACTATAGCCAGGTGCCGTGGCACAGGCCTGTAATCATAGCAACTCTGGAAGCTGAGGTAGGAAGATCTCAAGGTCAAGTCCAGCCTGACAACTTAGCAAAATTTAAAAAGAACAGGTCTGGGAGGTAGATCAGTGGTAGAGGGTTATATGGCAAGCACAAGGCCCTGGGTTCAGTCCTTAACACTGCAAAAAAGAAAAGGAAGGGAGAAAGGGAGGAAGGGAGGGAGGGAGGGAAGAAAAGAACAAAGAGAGGGATTTGCTAAGAGGGGAGATCTTAAGTGTTTTTTTTTGGGGGGTAACAATGTGAGGAAGGGAAGTGAGACAATCATTCCACAACACATACATATATCAAAACATCACACGTTGGATCCAATACCTGGATATATACAACTTCTATTTGTTGATGATACCTAGTCCAGCTGGTAAAAAAGAGAATCATCTTTCTGGTTGTCTCTTGGAGAATGTGGCCCTCTTGGCCTATTTTTCCTTCATGCTTGCCGCAGTCTGGCTGGGCACAAAATAACCGAGCCGCCACAAAGCCTTGTAGGTTCAAACAGCAACTCTTTATTCCTCGAACTCTCACCGGCACTCTACACACACTTTCCGGGAACCCACTCCCTCCACCAGGCTCCGCGCCAATTCTCCTAGAACCCGGCAAGAACTCAATGGGAACTCCAAAGTAGCGGGGCAGCAGGATCCGCCCTAATCCCGGAGCACCCTATTCCCGGAGCAGGGTCACCTTTCAACCATTCCCTCTGGCAAAATGCCAGGCATCATTCCGACTAAACTGTGGCTCTCAACATCTCCCCCCTTCTGTTTAATTAAACAACAAGCATGTGGCTTAGGGACCGTGCCTGTCTTAGGTTGTCCAATACTACATATGGTCCTTACCCGTCATTGGATGAGCTGACCTCAAGGCGTCAGCCTCCTGTCTTAGGTTGGTACCATTGCAATTGGATCATACCTATCACTGACTACCGGTCCAGTATACAGCCATACTTGTGGATAGGCCTTTGCACCAGTGGGGGGGTGAGTTTCTTTGCCTCACCTCTGTTGGCCCCCAAATTTGGCCTTGGTGCCAGTGGGGGGGTGAGGTTCTTTGCCTCACCTCTGTTGGCCCCCAAATTTTAGACCATCACTAGCAGAATGGAGGAGGATACAGAAATGCCACGACACCAAGCCAAATGACGGCTCTTTTTGGAAAAATTGTATCACCGGTGACACCCAGCACTACCACAATTTGCTGCACCAACAGATAGTTCATAATGCAAACAAGTGATACATAGTCCAGGCAAGTTCTGCAAGCAGTTCAAAGCAGAGGAATCCATCAATATGTCCATTTCCTCCCAAAGTAAATCACTTCTTGATTGAGCATCACTTGTTGAGTTATTATTCATTGATGCCTCAGTTTATATAGTTTACTGTGATAGCTATCGAAGAAGCTGTAGCTTAGTTTTATCTTTGACTTCACCAGCACTGGGATGAAGATAGGAATTCTGGCAATGATGGCTAAAAAAAAATTATGTAACATTCCAGCAGGCACTAAGAAAACAATTTTCTGAACAATTTACATTATCCTGAACAGAATTATTAAATATAATGAAAAGGAAAGGTGAAAGTAAACAAACAGATCTGTTAACCACCTTTAAAAACAATCCTCAACAGCTGTTTACCTAATTTAAATTAAACCATTTAAATCACGTGAATAAAAAAAATATTTGGATCCATTTTTTCATGAGTGCTCCTCATATATATGGACATATGCACATACAGACATACAACACAAAACAGAAGTGTGCACACATAACATACAACACATAAGACAATAGTAAAGGCCTTGTAGTTTTACACAGGTGAAATCTCCATTGTAATGTTTAAAAACTCCACAGTCAAAAAATAGAACTGATCAGAAAAACATTAATCTAGGTCTGTATGAGCTCAAAAAATAAAATAAAACTTCATGATGTGGGAAAAGGCAATAATAAAATAGATATTGAAAAAAGGCATCCTGGTTACCACCTGGGTTTGACTCTTCTTATGATATCCCATCCGTCTTCCTATTACTTGCATATGAGTCTGAAGGTATTCCCACAAGTAAGCCCCAAGGTTTCTTACATTTGAAATAGGCCTTAATGGTGTTCATTATTCATAGCCTCCAGGTGTCGGAGAACCACTGTCGCAGATGTAAGAATAGCCAAACTGGAGTTCTGAATATCAGCTGTTATGGATTTGAGTCAAATCATCCCCTTTTTGGTCTGTAGAAATTGCTTTAGTTAATCTCTCTGGAATCCAAATCGGCTGCTGTTCTCCTTGTGGAAACACATAAACAGACCCCTGACTCCAGACAATCACTGGGTCAGGACATTTTCATTGTCCTGTTAGAATATCCTTCCAAAGTACCTTGGGCTTATGTACATTTTTTGGACACATATGCCTTTCCGCAGCACTAAGCCCTGATGAATCCAAATTTTAAAAGTTTAGAGTAAAAAGGGTTATTTTAAATTTATCTTTGGGGGATATATACCCCTTCCCAATTCCCTCTTTTTGCTTTAATAAGTACATTTTAATAGTTTGATGAGCTCTCCTTTTAAAGCCTTTTGTAACTTACTTAGAAATTTTATAACTTTTTACTTTACCACACAAAGATTATCTCATCTAGAAACATTTCTTTTTCCTTTAACCTTTTATATTAAAATATATTTCCACATCTTGAATCTTCTTATATCTCTTTTCTAGCCATTAACCCTTTTTTAAAAAATTCACATTCTGAAACGACCCTTATAAAATTTCTGAATTTAGACAAATTACTCCACTTTAATAAGATGAAATACTTTCATGTTTTTTATGGTACTATAATACTATAATTGAAACCCAACTGAAACTTCTTATACTCTTTGTATATAAATTACACCTGATAGAATCTTAACTCTTAGTAACCTTGTTTCAGCAAAGACACAGACACAAAGCAATATTAAACTTTTGTTTCCATTTACCAATTTATGAAAACACATATAATGTTTAAATATATTACCTTATGGAACTTAATAAGTAAAGAGCACTTGATTTTATATTTAGTGGTTGATGTTTCAACACTTTAGCTTTGTAAATTAATTAGATGTCTGTAAAAACCAAGATCTTAGACACGTGTAGTGAACAGAACTAGCCATCTCTTTCTTGTTGAAGAAAAATCTTTTTACAGGATACCATGATGGTCCCATTGTGATATTTTTAACAACTCCTCTTTAAAAAGCCATGGGCTACATTTTTGTATTGTATCAACATATGCCCTTATTGTTCTTGGTCTTACTGGGGTGCCTCCTTCCTGTAACAATTTCTCTTCCTCGGGGGCGAACAACTTCAAACCTTGAGTCAACCATTTTCCCCAGTTTGCCTGAGAAAGTTCTAGGGACTTGCAACTTGAAATAAAAACAAAATAAATCAAAACAAGAACACATTGTTTTTTGAAATGGTCACCCATTCTTTTGCTCTCCTTCAGGGGCGAGCAATTTCACTTACCCCCAAGCTTCAGGCATTCCCCGCACGGACCACCAAATGCCGCAGTCTGGCTGGGCACAAAATAACCAAGCTGCCACAAAACCTTGTAGGTTCAAACAGCAAATCTTTATTCCCGAACTCTCACCGGCACTCTACACACACTTTCTGGGAACACACTCCCTCCACCAGGCTCCATGCGCCAATTCTCCCAGAACTCAATGGGAACTCCAAAGTAGCGGGCGCCCGAGGCAGCAGGATCCACCCTAATCCCAGAGCCGCCCTATTCCCAGCAGGATCCGCCCTATTCCTGGAGCAGGGTCACCTTTCAACCATTCCCTCTGGCAAAATGCCAGGCATCATTCCCACTAAACTGTGGCTCTCAACACATGCTGAGGTCGGAAACCAGGGCCTCACATGTGTAAGGCAAGGGTTCTACCATTAAGCTACACCCCAGCCCTTCCTCCTGTTTTTGAGAGATGTGATGGTGCAGAGAAATATGTCTCTGAGAAAAACAGTGCTACTGGGACAATCAACAGCACCAGCCCCAGCCTGAGTGACAGGAGGGGAGAAGGGGCGAGGACAGTGCTGGCAGACAGCTCACAGACCTCTCAGAGGGAAGAATGCTTCCTGCAGACAGCCAGGCCAGTGTGGGCAGCCCTCCTTATTCTCCAGAGACGCAGGACATCTGGGTTGTCAGAAATCAGGGCTATTTATTTATTTAGCAGTAGAATGCATTTGACACATTGACCCAAATGGAGCATAACCTTTCATTCCTCTGGCTGTACATGGATCAGAGTCACTCCACTAGTGTAATCATACATGTATATAGGGTGATAATGTCTGTCTCTTTCTATCCTCCTTCCCATCCCAAAACCCCACCCCTCCTCTGACTCCCCTTGAACCAAAGTTCCTTCATTCTTCCCTGTCCCCCTGCCCCACTATGGATCAGCATCCGCTTATGAGAGAATGTTTATTCGGCTTCTGGGTTTTGGGGATTGGCTTATTTCACTTAGCATGATATTCTTTAATTCCATCCATTTACCTGCAAATGCCGCCATTTCATTCTTCTTTAAGGCTGAGTAATATTCCATTGTGTATATTTATCACATTTCTGTTATCCATTCCTCTGTGAAGGGCATCTAGGTTGGTTTCATGGTTTGGCTATTCTGAATTGAGCTGCTATAAACATTGATGTGGTTGCATCACTGTAGTATGCTGATTTCTTTTAAGTCCTTTGGGTATAAACCAAGGAGTGGGATAGCTGGGTCAAATGGTGGTTCCATTCCAAGTTTTCTGAGGTATCTCCATAAGCACTCATGCTGTTTAAAAATTTCTCATTGAAGTGAGATGAACATAGAGAAAAGTGCATCATAAACTGTAGCTCAAGGATTTTTCTGCGATGAACACGCTAGTGAGACCAGCATCCAGGTCCAGAGACAGAATGGAGAAGCCAGAAGCCCCTGCCTGTCCCAGGGGCCCTTCCAATCACCCTCTCCTCCACTCACACATCCCCAGGGCAACCATTGCTGCCGTTTTTATTTTATTTTATGTATTTTATTTTTAGACAGAGTCTCACTAAGTCACTTAGGGCCTCACTAAATTTCTGAGTCTGGCTTTGAACTCACAATCCTCCTGCCTCAGCCTCCCAAGTGCTGGGATTACAGGCATGCGCAGCAAGTGCCCGGCTCTATGACTGCCTTTGAATTAGATAAGCCGGGGTTTTGCACGTTGCATAAATGGGAGTCTACAACCAGGAATCACAGGGCATTGCTTCTTGAGTCTTTTACTCGGCATCATGTGAGATTCCTTCATGGGTGGCTGTTGTGCCCAGTGCTGGATAGCATTCCTTCAGCAATTTTCTACCCCTTTCAGGGGTGGGTGTATCCATTACACCCTCAAAGCTGTGTGCTAGTTCACTGTTCCAAATTGTTCCATGTTTAAATATTAACTACAAATTTCAAACATCTTTTGCAGGCCTTAGTGTTTCTCTGTGGCCATCCATTTCCAGTCTCTCTAGTGGACAGAGTTCAGATGACCCAGCAGCCCATGAGCCCAGAGCACTCTCGACATCTCTCTCGCTGGAGAGCACAGGATTGGCTCAGGCAGATGACTGCAGTCTGTCGGTTTCCACTCCCACCACATACCCACCCCCAAAGCTGGTAAAACAGGCCTCACCCTCCTTATTTACCTCCCCAGAACACCAGGAGGATTGACACATAAATGTCTGCAAATTGCTGGTGAAGAGAAACAGGGCTGTAAATATACAATAATCGGGAGCCTAATCAACATTAGATCCCAGGGCGTGACTCCATTAAGCCGACCCCCTGCCTGGCCCTAATCCCCACCCTCCAGCTGCGGCTTCACTCTTCTGTAAGCACTTCACAGGCTCCTGCTGTGGGCTGGGCCACCTCTGGAGGCTGCAGGCCCAGGGAAGAGCCTTGAGGAGTTCGGAGATCCGCTCTCAGTCTACAAAGAGGAAACGGAGACCCAAAGACAGAAAGGAATCTGCCCAGGTCACCGTGCCCGCCAGACAGAGCTAGGGATCAAAACCAGGCGTTCCAACTTCAGCCCAAGGCTCACTTCTGTGCCCACAGAACCTGGACTCTCACAAAGGGACCGCTCTGTCCCTCGTCATTGCTTCAGCAGCCTTCCTTGGGCCTTCCAACCCCCCCAGTCCTCTCCTGGCAGTGACCTAGGTCAGGAGGCATGCCCCCCACCCCGCCGCCTTGGTTTCCCAGTCCTGTGCCTTCCCAAATCTGTCACAGACTGGCAAGCCCGCCTGGGCTCACCGTGCCCACCATGAGCCTCCTCCCTTCTGCCCCGAGGTCCTCCAGGAGGGCCCCATGTCAGACAGACCTGGAATTGACCCAGGTTTCCTGGGTTCTAGATCTGGGAATCTAGAACCACCTGGGGGGGTGTTCTATTGTGCAGACCAATCAGAGGCTTCAAGTTCAGCCCTGGGAGGTGGCTGGAGTGAGCACCAAGAAGCCCATTTCCAGTCCTGAACAAAGGCTCTTCTTTCATGAGCACGAGCTGTGTCTAGGTGTACTGCGTGCATTATAGTCATGAACTCTACAAAGAAACCACCATTTTACAAAAGAGGACTCACAAGTCCACAAGCTCAGTGGCAGAGCAAGGGTTGGAACCAGGGAGAGCACATGAACTATCGAAGGCACAAGGCTGCCACCTGCTGTAGGGTCAGATTGCCCACACTCCTTACACCAGGGTCTTCAGATAAGTGGGTGGGTGCTGGGGACATAAGGGTGTGTGGGGCCTCTTTTATGAGGACAGTCAGTTGTATCCAGGGTGACCCATAGCACCTTTTAGCAAGATCCGCTCCTTCTAAAACCTGCCTCTCTCACCCCCACCGCCTTCCCCTTTGCCCTAACCTTCACTTCACAGGGGACCTTGGTGAGACTGGTGGTGCTGGGAACCACATTTGTTCCTGAGCCGGATGTTACTCCTCTGGCTACATTTCTAACCGGCTCCTGGACATTCCCCTTCTGGCTCTTGAACTCAGTTTCTCCATCCGCACACTCAAAGCTGGGCAGTAAGGACTCTGTATTTAACAGAGCTGGGGAGGCTGAGGCAGGACCGCAAGTTCAAAGCCAGCCTCAGCTTAAGAGCGAGGTGCTAAGCAATTTAGGGAGATCCTGTCTCTAAATTAATTCAAAAAAAGAGCTAGGGATATGGCTCAGTAACACAGTGAGTCAGGGAAGCCTCTGAAGTGACCCTGAATCCCACATGACCACTCTCCCCACCTGTTGCAGGCAGGCCAGCCCAACTGCAGAGGGGGAGCCCACGGCCTGGAGCAGTTCACACCAGGAGCAGGCAGCTAGTAACTCATCACTGCTCCCTCGATACTGATGCTACCCTTACAGATACAAGTAAACAAAACATGGGTGAATTGTCCTGGTGGTGTCTTCTGTGCACTGAAGAAGAGAACTTTTCTCATGCGTGAGGGAGATGAGTTGGGACCGACAGCCTCTTTTCCACAGCTTGAGGTGAGGCTTCAGCTCTGAAGTCAGACAGGGCTGGGTTCAAATCAGCTCTGCCACAGGCCACATTTGTGGCCCTGGCAAATTAGTAACCTCTCTGAGCCTCACTTTCCATACCTATAAAAGGGAATAGTGACCTTTGCCCTCTGAGACTTCTCTCTCTCTCTCTCTCTTTGTCCTGGGATTGAGCTCAGGGACACTTAACCACTGAGCCACATCCCCAGCCCCTTTTTTTCTATTTTATTTAGAGACATCTCACTGAGTTGCTTAGGGCCTTGCTAAGATGTTGAGGCTGGCTTTGAACTCACGATCCTCCTGCCTCAGCCTTCTGAGACACCAGGATTATAGGCATGAGCCAAAGCGCCTGGCTCCTCTGAGATTTCTAATAAGTTGTAAGGAAGATGACACATGTAAGGTGCTGTAGCACTAAGCCATGCTCCTGGACTCCTGATGGATGCTCAGAGGGCAGGGTCTCCTTTCCTCCCTCCTCTCATTCCACTGCTGAATGCAGACCTCTCTCCACCTCCACTCTCAGGACCAGGATCAAGTGTGTTAGTGGAGTGGTCTGCCCCAGCCATGTGGGCAGCCATGGTGAGTGTCCAGAAGCCCCCGGCTGGGTGTGGGTTCTGGAAGCTGAGGGCTGGCTGTGGGACAGACCTGGCTGCAGGTTCTGAGGGGTCAGGCTGATGGCAGGGCAGAGCAGCTTGCTTCCAGACAGGTTTGGCTCAGACTGCTGCTTTGTTTAGTCTCAACATTCAACTTTCTGCTCTTATTTCAAAACCGGAGTCTGTTTTGATGGCCTGACAGCTGCTGGGAAATGTGGGAAGCTGCATCTGGGTGATGAGAGGCTCAGAGGCTGCCTGGAGGTGTGACAGCCCAGCCTTCTCTCTGCCTGAAGTGCATTGGTTCATTTGACTCATTTATTCATTTACGAATTCCTCTACCCATATCTGCTATGGGCTACTGTCCCCCATGCTCTGTGCCAAATGCTGGGATCTGATTAGTGAGCAAGACCGATATGGTTGGTCCCTGTTCTCCCAGTTGTCAGAGAGCACACACACTGGTATAAAGGTGGTAAGCATTCTAAAGGACATCCTCAAGGTGACCAATGGGCATTAACAAGTTAGAAGGGGGCAGCGGAGCAGTGTTGCATGCCAATAATCCCAGGGACTTGGGAAACTGAGGCAAGAGGATCACAAGTTTGTGGCCGGACTCAGCAACTTAGTGCGCTCAAAAAAAAAAAAAAAAAAAAAAAGGGTTGGGGATGAAATTCAGTGGGTAGAGTGCCCCTGGGTTCAATCCCTGATACCACCGACAAAAAAATAAACTGACTTTCTATTCACATCTGCTCTCTCTATAGAGATTGTAAATTAAATATTACACATAACTATGATATGCAAAATAAATTACATCTTTAATTTAAATACTTATATCAACTCTACATATAAGTTGCATTTAAAGATCACATTAAAAATAAGATATTTAAAAATTGTTTTTAGTTGTTTTTGGACCTTTATTCATTTATTTATATGCAGTGCTGAGAATTGAACCCAGTGCCTCACACAAGTGCTAGGCAAGTGCTCTGCCACTGAGTCACAACTCCAGCCCAGCAAAATAAAATATTTTAAAAGGAAAACTTTATACTTTAGTACTTTTTCAATAGTGCTTTTCTACTCTTTTTAAAGTGCTTTTAATGCTTCTTTAACTACTTTTTTCCTACTTTTTCCATGAGGGATGCCACATTTTCATTTTGCACAGGACGCTGCAAATTATATAACCAACTCTCCTAGGGGCCCTGGAGCAGGAGAACGTGCAGCAGGGGATACAGAGTTGGGGTCTCCCTGCCCAGGCCAGGGGATTAGGAGACACCCCGTGAGTAAGACCCCCTGGTTTCCACACTACGGGGAACAGCCTCTAGCAAAAATAGCCCAAGTAAAAGGACAAGGAGCCTTTTTCAGTGACTCTGTCCTGGGATGAAAAGTGAGGCAGCAAGGTCATGGTAAAGCCCAGTCAGTGTCCACTGCTGTGCAGGGCCAGGCTCAGCTGGAGACAGCACTGTCTTTATGGCACTGGGAACACTGAGCTCAGGAAGATGTAACTGTCCTGGGCCTGATTCTGGAGACGAAGCCATCACACTGGGAGGAAGGATAATCCTAGGAGGAAGTCCAGGCCCAGACATCTCCTGTGGATGGGCTTCCTATAGCCCCAGGGAAAGGACAGGAGCACCGTCACCTAACTCTCTAGGGACCATTCCTGTCCCTTACCCTCCTTTACCCCGCCTCCCTCTTCCTCCTCCCACTAGTCTCTTTCTCTCCTCTGTCCGCCTCCTCTTCTTCCTCATCTCCCCTTCCGCTTCCCCTCCTTCTCTTCCTCTCCTTCCTCTCCCATCCCTTCTCCTCTTCCTCTCCTTCCTCTTCCCTTCCCCTCCCTCTATCCCCTCCCCCACACCCCTCCTCCCTCTTGATTCATACTGATCAGTCAGGGCCTGGCCAAGGTTCCAGCTCCAGGGGTCTAATCTAGTGACCCAGAGAGGCCCTGAGTCCTAGAGGTGGCACTGGTGAGGACGAAGCAGTGTCACAGAGCCTTCCTTCCAGGGATCAGTGTCTCAAACTCTCCCTACAGGGTTGACATTCATGGGAGGGGGATGCCCATGGGGGGGGGGTGTCTCCAAGAAGAAGGGAGCTGTGGGTGGTAGTGCTCATGGTGGGCCTGTAGGGATGGGGTGGTGGAGCCCCAGAAAAGACCAAAGGGGCAGAGTGTCAATGGCCAGAGGTGATACTGAGTCCCGAGTCATTGGGATTCCAGTTGTGTGCCACCGTGCCTGGCCATTGCTTTTTTTTTAGAGGGACTCTAATGTGTCCCATTAGAGGTGGAAGAAATTGCTGTTTTTTCCTAATAGGTTTTCCCCATTAAAAATATTACACAGGAGGGGCTGGGATTGTGGCTCAGTGGTGGAGCGAGACCCTAGCATGGGCGGGACCCAGGTTCAATCCTCAGCACCACATAAAAAAAATAAAGGCATTGTGTTGTGTCCATCTACACCTAAATAAATAAATATTTTTAAAAATATTACACAGGAAAGTTAAAGGATTGTGAAAAGAAGAGAAAAGGACTCCATATGATAGACTCAAGCCTCAAAAAATAACTATTATACTCTTGTTGTATTTCTTCCTAGATTTTGCTATGCGTATTTTTATACTGTTTAAATAATAGGTATTCTATCAAGTGAATATACCATATTTACTTTATCACTTGTGTGATTTCCAATATTTTATATTAAGAATTTTCTTTACATCTTCATGCATAATTGTACTTTTCAATTATGGTCTATCTTTTGGTCTACCTTTTCAAAAAATATAAGGTTTTGCACGACGTTTTGACCATTTCTAACCCAGGATTTCTGTTCTTTGTTCTCTGTGATCTCCTTAGGTGAGCCGTTCACTCATGTGTTTGGTTAATCCAGCACTGATTTCTCCTCAATGTTAGCATGAATTTAATAGCTTAGATGAAACAGAAAAATTCTTTGGAAGACACAAACTACCAAAGCTTCACTCAAGAAGTCAATAACAAGAATCGCCCTATACATGTTAAATAAATTGAATTCCAAACCGAAAACCTTCCAACAAAGGAAACCCCAGACTTTGATGGCTGCATTGTGAATTCAAATACCAAGTTATTTAAGTAAGAAATAATACCAATTCCACACAAACTTTTACAGAAAATAGAAGAGGCGGAAACACTTCTCAATCATTTTCAAAGCCCAATTCATTCTTGATATCAAAAGAGGAAAAAAAAAGGGGGGAAACTACTAAAATTCCTCATGAATATAGATGCAAAAATCCTTAGCAAAATATTATCAAAGCACTGCATACAGCAGATAGTTCATAATTGCCACATTGGGAAGTATTCAGTCTTTCAAGCGGACACACAAACTGCAGGGCTTTCAAGTGATGGGACACTGTTCTGGGAGAGAAGGGAATGACCTATAGAGATGCAAGGACATGGAGAAGTCTCAAATACATTATGGAGAGAGAGAGAAGGCAGACTCAAAAAGGGACTGACTGTATGATCTTATCTAGGTGGCCTCCTGGAAAAGATGCAATTATAGGAACAGAAAACAGATCATTTGCCAGGATGAGAAGGGTGCCCAGAGCAACACTGTAAGAGAGAATTTCTTGTGGTAGTAGAATAGTCCCGGGTCTTATGTCCATGTACAAATATGGCACAATGTATCCCACTTTTGTGTGTAATTATTATGGACCAATAAAAAATTCAAAAAATCCAGATGCATCTCTGTAATTCCAGTGACTCAGGAAGCAGGAGGATCACAAGTTCAAGCCCAGCCTGGGCACCTTAGCCTGGGCACCTCAGGTATCTCACCTGAGATACTTAGTGAGACCCTGTCTCAAAAAATAAAACAAAAAAAGGGGGAGATGTAGGTCAGTGGTAAAGGTCTCCTGGGTTCAATTCCCAGTACCCCCACTCACCCCCCACCAAAACGAGGATAGTTCTGTGTCTTTTTTTTTTTTTTAAAGAGAGAGTGAGAGACAGACAGAATTTTTTTTAATATTTATTTTTTTTTAGTTTTCGGCGGACACAACATCTTTGTTTGTATGTGGTGCTGAGGATCGAACCCTGGCCGCACACATGCCAGGTGAGCGCATTACCGCTTGAGCCACATCCCCAGCCCCTAGTTCTGTGTCTTGATTGTGGTGATGGTTACATTATGGTGTGTGAAGACTCTCAGAACTCTACACTCCCAAAGCATGTATTTATCACACATGCATTATATGTGAATATTATATGTAAATGATGGCTGGTTTATTTTATGTAAATCATGACTCCATTAAAAAAGAACTAAAAGACCATCTATGCTTCCATTTTTGACATTCTAGGAAAAGCAAAACTAAAGAGAATAAAATGTGCCTAGATTGCAGAGGTGGGAGGTGGAGGAGTTTGAAGAGTCTGGAGGTAGCATTGGAGCTGATGGAAACATGCGGTTTCCTAACTGTAGTGGCAGCCACAGAACTGGGCACCCATTTTATGGTGTGGAAAACCTCAACACACCTGACTTTTAAAAACTTTTTATACCCTGGATCATCCATGACTACTTGGTTCTTCCTAAGCCCACATTTTTCTCAAGACATTGATTGATATATATCAAAGTATCATCAAATGTTCTGCCTCTAGGTTTCATTTTCTCATTTGTAAAGTGGGGATTTGGTCCTTGTAAAAATGTCCTCTAGAGGAGGAGAACATGTTTTCAAAATTTGTAAATTCTGGGTTAAAAATCTGTCTTTTCCACTTCCCAGCTGTGTGATTTGGGCACATGATCTAACCTTACTGGCTGGGCTAGCTTTCTGTCACTGTGACAGAATATCTGAGATAATCAACTTAAAAGGAGGAAAAGTTTACTGTTGCTTTGGGTCTGTGGCAGCATCGTACATCAGGGTGGGAGCACATGGCAGAGGAGGCCTGTTTGCCAACTGAGATGCAAAACAAAGCCAGAGGAAGGGACCAGGGTCCCAATGTCCCTCTTAAGGGCACACTCCCAATGACCTAACTTCCTTCCACTAGGCCCCACCACCTCCCAAAGTGCCACGGGCTGGGAACCACACCGTTAACACACCGGCCTTTGGAGACACTCGAGATCCAGACTCTAGCACTGGCCTCACTTATTATATAGTCATAGTAACCAGCCCCGTGCATGTTACCCTCCAAGGCAAGAGAGGCTGCAGATGGAGTGAAGGAAGGATTTTGAGATGGGGACATCATCCTGGATTGTCCAGGTGAGCCGGATATAATTCCGAGGGTTCTTCTAAGGGAACGAGGGAATCAGGAGAGGCACCAGCCCTGCAGACCCACTTGGGATGTCGGACTTCCACTAAGGTCAGGGCAGTCTGTGCTACAAGAGCAACAGGAGACCAACACAGCTTCTCAGGTGAAGGGACCCTGGTTCTCAGACTAGGGGGTCTTGGTGTGGTACAAGGGCATGGGACTGAACAGAGGCCATAGAGAAATTAGGGGCCCAGAAACGTGGCGCTGAGTGGGGTGGCTCCTGTGTGCAGTCTGATTATGTGCGGGTCACCTTCCTGGTTAGGTGGAAACCCAGTGATTCTGTCTCCAAACCAGAGGAGGCAACTGCTTGCCGCTGAAGCTCTCTGTGAGCGCGGGCTGACTGCAGAAGCAAGGCCCTTCCCTGCTTGCTTAAGGACCACCTGAAAATTTCACCCCCATGCCACGTAGAGCCCGTCTGGTTTTGTTTGGTTCTGCTTGCCGCAGTCTTTCCACCAACGTCCACTGGAGGGTGCTGTGTACATGTTTATGAAGGACGCTTTGCCTGCTGACACCTGAGCATCTTCAGAGCCAGCAAACAAGCAGAGAAACAGGGACAAAGACACAGCCACACTCGGTGCTGACATCCAGACACAGGGGCAAGCACAAACTCACAAATCACCCACATAGCATGCACACCCACATACATCTGTGTATCTGTGTATATACACACTAGCACTTGTGCAAACATACTCATGAACACAGTCACATGGCCATATGCAGTAGATTCCTTCAGAGGCACACACAGATCCACACAGATTCACACACACACATACACACACACATACACACACACACATACACACTCAGACCATTCGCTCAGACATGCATATGGCCAGTTACACGTTGGCAGACAATCACAGCCACATGCACAGTGTCATAAATACGCATTCAGACACAGAGACCTAAGCATGAAAAGGCAGACGGACAGACACATCATAACAACCGACACATGTGCACATACATGTGCTCCTAGCCTGGGCCTTTGTTGTCTCACTTTTTGTGGGAAAGGCAGTCCCTGAAGGGATGATTAACATTGTGTTGTTTTCTAAGGAAAACAATGGAAATGTCAACTTCTTAATCTCCACAGAACTGTTTTATTCGTTAAATGTTAATGAACGGCATTTCAGATAATACACAGGGTCTCTTAAGAGAAAAATAGTAGCCCTGCTCTGACAAAGCAGAAAACCTAAGCTACAGTTTTGCAAACACCTCATTAACATATGGAAGGCTCCCAGCCACTCTAAAAGAGATCTGTTTAAAAAAAAAAAATCTGATGCAATTTCAATAGAAAAATCAAGATAAGCCAAAAAAAAAATCATGTAAAGTTGAAGAATAATAAATCCAAACAAGTCCTTGCTTCTCAGAAAGGGAGATAAAGCAAGATGGAGCCTTTGCAAATGATTATCAGATGGCCAGCGCTGGAAATTTGCCCTTGATAAGACAAAGGCATTAAAATAAAGGAAAACATTAAAAAATGGGGCGAGAGAGAGAAAAGAGCTGATTTGATAGCAGCATGGCATCGCTGAGAAAAGTCAGATGTCAGAAATGCAGCCCGGTCTGCCAGCCAAGCCCTGCCAGGAAGCAGAGGAGAGGGCGCGGGAGGATCCCGTGAGCATGGGTGGCTTTGTGCGGACCACACTGTTGCTCTCTCTCTGTCTCTCTTCACAATCCTCAGGAGGGCGGGGGGGGGGGGGGAGTGGGGGGGGACAGGAATGGAGCCCACTCAGGACACGCAGGTCCAAGTCCCGCCTCTGCCACCTCCATGTTCAGCGACACTGGGCAGGTCCCCGCTCCTCCTTGGACCTGGGTCTCCCCAGGTGGACCATGAGGAACTTGCCTTTGCTGACCTCCCAGGTTCCTTCCTTCCCTGACACTTCATCATCACCACCCCTCCGCTGCACCTCCGAGACCCCGCTGCCTCCTGTGACTGGAATCATTGCAAGTGACTCTATTTGTGCATTTAACAAAGTGCCCGTTCCAGCCCATCAGCTCGATCCCAGGGAACAATAGCTCAGGAATAGATAAAAGGCATTCATCAGGCAGCCAGGCCCAATTATCATGTCACACTGAATGAATGTATTTTAAAATCTTTTTTGACAAGAAAATGTTCCAAGTAGGTACCTTCAAATTAGCTGGAAAATCCAGAAAATTTGCTATTAGGCCCTCTTTGAAGAACCTTTATTCCCCCCCACTGTTCCAGTGGAATTCCTTGGATATTATTAATTCCTTCTAAGAGTCTGCCCTTGTGCCTCCTGCTGGGACTGAAACACTCTGCCTGTCTGCCCAACTCCCCAAGAGCCACTGCTGAGATGATACACACCAGGGCCCAAATGGGGATCACCTGTCCATCAACTTCAAGTGTCGGGTGGGCTCTGGTGGAAATGCAGTTAATTCCATCCCACCACCATTTCCTGCCCTGTGCCTGAGCTCTGCCACAGAGCGGAGTCCTCCTAGCTCTTGCCCTTGAAGGGGGACTCCACTACAGTGGACATGTTTACAAGCAGACCAGTGCCAGCCGGAGATTGTATAACACAGTGATCAGCCAGATGGACTGAATTTAAAGCCCAATTCAGCCACTGGCTGTGTGACCTTGGGCAGGTGACTTCAACTCTCTGAGCCTTGCTTTCCTTATCTCTAAATGGGGAGATGGCACCTGAGTCCTGAGACTGGACAGTTTCGCAGGGCACAGAGCGTCCTTCTTTCTGGCCCATATTATGGTGGAGGATGCATCCAGGGATAAGGGCTGATTCCAAATTCATCTCCCCTCTATTTTCAGCTTCCTGTTGCAGGTGGTTCAGTTTGGCTTTGGTCTGGATTTTTTTCTCTTCAGGAGACAGTTGGACGAAGAGAATGGCATGGTCAGAGACAGACTTCTTGGGTTTTTCAGTTTTCTCATGAAATCTTCATCGTCTCTGAAAGGAAAAGCTCTCTGGAAGTGCCCGGTCGTCCCTCAGGGTCTGTACCCATCTTAGTCTGAACCCACTCCTTCCCTGGAACTCTGGGCTTTGTCTTATAAAGTGCTGTCCCCCATGTCCTCTCCTGCCCCTCTGCTTGGCTGCACAGCAGGTGGTCTGGGTGGACAGCCTTTCCCTACCTCCAGAAGAAGCAGCCCAAGCAGGGTTGGAGGAAGGTGGTGGAAGGGGTGGGATCAGCGTGTCGGGGCTGAGTTGGGTCCCTGCTGCCCAAAGACCTGGGAACGGGGCTGGACCAGCCATCCCAGAGCCCAGCTGTAAACCACAGACAGATCCAGACTAAGAAATCCCTCATGAGCCCTTCAGTGTTTTTCCACTTCCATAAAAACCCAGGGCCTTGGGGTTCCTGCTGGCATTCTTCCTTCCTTCCCATCTTCTTATCCACACAGGGCCCTCGAACAAGCCATCTGGGGACCAAGCCCTGGGCCTTTGCTGATGACACTGTCCAGCTGCCAGGGCAGGCTGTCTGGCTAACAGGGCCGTCCGTGCCCAGAGCCCACTGTGGGAACAGGGCCTCCAAGCCCACCCTGACAGCTGCATGCCAGAGCCTCTCCACACGGCTCATTGCTGGTGTCACCCAAGAGCATGGGAGGTGGTGTGGAAAAGGGACTCACTCAGGAGAATGACAGCTTTGTCTTCTCCCTCTGTACCATCTGCAAGCGAGAATCAAGTCTCACCCCTGCCGGACTTGGGGATCCACCCAGCATTCCCTGACCATCCCTCCCAAAGGGCACCAGGCTGAGCCCCTGCCCCGTCTCAGGGCCCTTACAGCCTGATAGGGCATCCTCCACTTGTTTAAGTGCTGGCCTCAAAGGCTGCTCAGAGAGGAGGTGCCAGTTCTGTCTGCCTAGACAGGGAAGAGGCAGGATCTTACAGGACAAGCAGGGAAGGTCAGGGAGGGACGTTCTGCCAGAGGAACATTCTAGGTAAAGGCTCAGAGCAAAGAAGCCTGTTGTTTGGGAATCTGCATGGGTGCAGGAGGGTGGGAACAGGACACATGAAACTAGCAAGTTGGGCCTAGGGAAAGGTCTCAAAGAAGAGGAGGAGGAGGAGGAGG
>NW_026000101.1:14633446-14691171 GCF_001458135.2 Marmota marmota marmota
GAGGAGGAGGAGGAGGAGGAGGAGGAGGAGGAGGAGGGCCACATGGTCATTCAGGACATGGAAACAGCAAGTCCATGTTAAACGTTCTGTCTCTGTGACAGCTGAGCGTCATAGAAAGGCCCAGAGGAAATGAGCTTGATCCATTAAGCAACCATTCAACAGGCCAGGCCTCCTTCCAGAGTCTGTTACACACGCCAAGGTCGGGGCCCAAGAGATGGAATCCTGAAGAGCCCAGCACCCAGGGCCGTGGCCAGGTGCAGGCTGCTGGCCTCTGAGGCTCCACCTCTGACCATCTTTGGAGGTGACACCTTTGAGAGGCGGCCACAGAGGCCCAGAGCTGCCAGATCCCCCTTATCTCTCTTGTAAACACAGATGTATTACTACCTTGTCAGAGGCCGGCTCTTTCAACTTGCCTTGGGGAAAACAGACATTTCAACCCCTTCAGCCTCCTGAAAACAGCCAGGCGAGGTGTCTGGCTTGAATGCAAACTCACTGCAAATCTCTTCTTTGAGAGCAGAGGAGGGCTACGTGGGCCTCCGCTCTTTCACCGGACCAGGACTGTATATTAGAAAGAATATTCTCTAATCCCAGCGGCTTGGGAGGCTGAGGCAGGAGGATCACGAGTTCAAAGCCAGCCTCAGGAACCGCAAGGCGTGAAGCAAGGTCAGTGAGACCCTGTCTCTAAATAAAACACAAAATAGGGCTGGGGATGTGGCTCAGTGGTCCAGTGCCCTGTGTTCAATCCCAGGTACACACCTCGACAAAAACAAAGAAAGAAAAACAAAAAAAGAGAAGGGATTATCTGGAAGCCCTTGAGAGGGACAGTGATACTGGGGGCAGAGAAACTGAGGCACCAGGTGAGGTCTCCAGGTGAGTGACGCTAAGGCACAAACAAGGTCTGTGTGACTCTGGGGCCTCCATTGCTTGTGTGACAGGGACTTTTTGTCAAGAGCAAGGCTGAGGATGAGAGGCTCTCCCTTTTGTAGGAGGGGTTACGAGTCACAAGCAGGAGACAAGAATTGGTTGGGCATCGCCTGGCCCCTGCCCTCCCAAAAGGCCCAGCTTTGGTTTGGTCGTGATTTCTTCAAAGTCATCAAACAGGCAAAAGAAACATGCGTGACTCGTTCTCAGCCACACTTGCTCTGGTCCTGACTATGGGAGTGACAGAGGGTGCACTGTCCGCCATGAAACTCCTGCAGACCCCGGTGTGTGACTGGGACTGGGACTGAATGGTTTGAGCCCACGAGCAGCAAGATGCCAGCCACGATCGACCCCAGCCGCACTCCCATCAATACCCTCCCCCTGGTGTCCTCAGCCCTGGCGCAGGGACGAGTGGAATCAATACCTGCTTTAATGTGTTTTGGTCTCATTAACATGGACTGGATTAATCAGCCCACATGGGCTTTTCAATTAGGAAGAGAAGTTCCTGCCAGTGTTTACGGAGGGATTAGGTCCCTGCTTAGCTGTGACAGGCCCTGCTGCCCCTCCCCCTCCAGCCACCCTCTTCCTCCTCCCTCCTCCTCCGTCCATCCTCTACTTCCTGACCTCCCATTCCTTCTTTCTCTTCTGCTTCCTTCTTTCCTTGCCTGAATTTCATGAATAAATAGACTTGCCTTGTTTCTCTTTGGGGGATGTTTGCCTAGAGGGGCTGATGTGAGTAAGCCTGCTACCAGGGTCACCTTGCCATCTTAGGTGACATGTATTCCCGCTGCCCAGCCACACTCCACTCCAGCCTGTGCTTGCATACCCCCAGACCCTGGGAGCTCACTACCTCACCAGCCAGCCCTGCCACGGCCTGAAGGCTCTGAGCACAAGAAGGAGCTTCTCTGAGATGAGTTTCCCCCACACCCTAGGCTCACATTTCAGAGTCCTTCGAAGGCCATGGGCTGCTGCTCTGTGATGACCTTTTGTGACTGAAAGGCAGAAATCTCATGAGTCAGGGGAGCCTCCCTCTGTGCAGAACACTCTGCTGCTCCTAGTGTCTCCTCTTTTTTTTTTTAATTAAAAAGAATTAAATTGTTGATAGATCTTTATTTTACTTATTTGTTTATATGTTGTGCTAAGGATCGAACCCAGTGCCTCACACATGCCAGGCAAGTGTGCTACCGCTGAGCCCCAGCCCCAGCCCCGTGTCTCCTCTTTGCATGGACGCCCTCCTTGTCTCACACAAGGCACACGGGCAGGCGGCCTCCACCATGTTATAAATAGCCTTTGTTCTCTCTTTTTAAATAATAATAAAAAAAAAATCCATAAGCCTGATTCCATGTGGTGTGCCCCTCCAAGTGGTTCAGGAATATTTCAGGTAGAAGCCCCATGACCGCTTCACCACCCACCATCAATGGATGGTACATGCTTTTTCTTTTATTTATTTATTTAATATTTATTTATTTATTTATTGGTATCAGGGACTGAATCCAGGACCACTTAACCACATCCCCAGCCGATTTTACTTTTTGAGATAGGGTCTCACTAAATTGTTTAGGGCCTCACGAAGTTGCTGAGGCTGGCCTTGACCTTGCAATCCTCCTGCCTCAGCCTCCCAAGCTGCGGGGGTGACAGGCCTGCACCATCACTCTTGGCTTACTCTGTTTTTCAAATGTCTTCACAGCATCTTTGTTCATTTGCCTTTTCCCTTCTACTGAAAATTTCTTTGGGAGAAATTCACAATAGTGAGCTGCCTGGCCCATTTACCTTGATTCGAGTCTTGGTACAAGCTGTTAGTTAGCCTTAGAAAATGTCCATGCCAGGCGGCTGCCACCTCACTACCAGGGTATTTCGCTTCCATTGGAAACATGACCTGCACCAGGTATTCTCTTTGTAATATTTTTCCTGTTTTGTGGGAATAAAGTCATCTTAAGGTTGTTTTAATGTGATGTCTTTCACGATTGATTTAAAAAGAAAAACACATCTTTCCTTGTGGGCACTATTTGTCTTGCCCTGGAATGAATTGTCTGTACCTTTTCCTCGTTTGCGTATTGAGGTATTGAT
Organism: Marmota marmota marmota; assembly: GCF_001458135.2. Classification (NCBI taxonomy): domain Eukaryota; kingdom Metazoa; phylum Chordata; class Mammalia; order Rodentia; family Sciuridae; genus Marmota; species Marmota marmota. The sequence goes on from NW_026000101.1 coordinate 14,636,435, forward strand.
GTTTTTGTTACAAACTCCAATGAGCTCTCAGCCTCCAAGGACCTTAAACCTCAGTCTGTCCATCAGATGTTCCCTCCCAGCCATTCACTTTTATTATTTATTGTAATCATCTTATTCTTTCTGCTTTGTGCCCATCATTGAGGACCACAGCACGATGCTGGTCACTGACAACCGCCCCCATAACTGCTGCTATTGAGGTCCCCAAGAATAATATTGATGAAAGCACCGTCCTGGCTGCTCTGGGCATATTTTCTCCACTTCCTCAAAGAAAGTAGGGAGGACATGATGCCTATTTTACAGCTGTGGCTCCCAGAGGCTCCCAGAGGCCAGTGCTCTGCGCAGGTGGACCATCGGCATGCAGGGCGGAGGTGGGGAAGTGGCCGTCTCTGGGTCCGCTGCCCTCTTCCCACCACGCCAGCAGTCGGCAGAGCAGTAAGAGAACATCTGCTGCCAACCTCTCCAGGTCTGTGACTTCAAACTCCCCTGGCAGAGGAGGGAATTACCATATTTGGGGGCAATTTACATCAAATTACCATGCACCAGCCAACAGCTGCCGCCTGGAGCGGGAGGCGGGCGCGCGGGACGATCACATTTGTACACACGATAATGAAAACCCGCGGACGGGCCTCCACAGTCTCCCATAAATATGGTCATTATGATCTTGTTGGCATTGCTTGTTGAATTCCATCTTGCAAATTGTTTCCTGGTTGCCTGGGGGAGCTGACTTGGGCTGTTCTCACTCTCCTTTTCTCTAAGATGTGACAGGTTTTGGGGCTCACCCAATTTTCTCAGACTGTCCTTGGCCAGACTAAGGATGCTCGGGACAGCTTCCTCCTGGTCCCACCAACAGGTGTCAAGCACCTACTGTGTGCCTGCTGTGGGGGACGCTAGTTAAAAGGAGAAAAGCTCAGAGCCTTTGGGGCAGCTGACAGGCCCCTCTCGGTATAGAGTACACTGACAAGTGCTGCCAGACAGGCTCGGGGCCGGAGTGAGGTTTAACGTCAAAGATTTTAAAAGAACTTTTCCATCCTCTGGGCTGAGCCCTGAAGGGATGGCACAGGGACCTGGAGTTTGGGACAATGCGTGTGGCTCAGAGTCCTGGTTGTAAATCACAGAAATCTCATTGACCTGTTGGAGGCTAGGGGACAGGAGACGGGATCTGGTACCAGGATGTAAACAATCTCATGAAATCCAAGGCTGGATCATTTCATACCCCCGGAGAGGACTGAAGCAGGCTGTGGAAATCTGACAGGAAGCTGGACATTTGCTGAGTCCAGCCCACACATCTGCTTCTATCTGCACAGGGGCTGTGACCACCTGTCTGTGACTGCGTGTCCTCCACTCTTCCCTCTGCAGGTTGGAACATGGACCCCCAAAGTGTCATATTTATGTGTGACACAACCATAGCATCGACAGGGCGTCCCAATTCTGGAATGAACTCTAATGGGCCCAACAGGTGCCAAGCTCAGCCTCCCAGCTCAGCCTCCTGCAGCCCAGAGAGTAAGCTCACCTCCTGACACCTGACCGCTGAGAGCCCGCCCTCCCAGCATGGTCAGGACAGGAGACTCCAAGGAAGGTGCATTGAGAGAGAACCACATGGTGTCTACCATAGCCTTGCTTAAGCACTTTCTTAATAATTGAAATGTTTATTGAGATAGCTGCAAATTACATCCAGTTGCATGAATAATGCAACTGTTTCCCCCACCCCTGCCCCCCACCCCCTGCCCATAATGATGTTTTTTGAAACTAGAGCACAATATCACAACCAGGATAACTGATATTGATATAACCACAAACTCTTACTCAAATTTCACCAGTTTCATGTGTTCTCAAGTGTGTATATTAAGTTCTATACAGTTTTACCCCGTGAAGGTCTGTGTATCTCACACCACAGCCAAAGACACCAAATTGTTTCAACACCACAATGGTCCCTGTGTTGTCCTTATGGTGGGCTAAATAACACAGCCACCACCATCCCACTAGAGAGCCATGTCCCAGTTGCTGCAATCTATGAGTGACTTTATATGGCAATAGGAACTTTGCAGTTGTGAGTAAATTAAGGATTCTTGAGATGGAGAGATTATCCTGGGTTATGGAAGTAACCAGTCCTGAATGTGATCATGAGGGCTCTTTTTTTTGTGGGGGGGGGGCGGGGGTAACCAGGAATTGAACTTGGCCACTGAGCCACATCCCCAGCCCTATTTTATATTTTTTGTAAGGTTAGGGTCTTGCTGAGTTGCTGAGGCTGGCTTTGAACTCGTGATCCTCCTGTCTCAGACTTCTGAGCCGCTGGGATTACAGGCGTGTGCCACCACACCTGGCTCACGAGAGCTCTTGTAAGAGGTAGGCAAGAAGGTGATGAGAGCTACGAGAGCCTAAGTGACGTGGGAAGGGCCACAAGGATGCAGGCAGCCTCCAGAAGCTGGAAGAGGCGCTGAAGTGGGGTCTCCCTGGAGTTTCCCGAAGGAACCAGCCCTGCCAACACCTTGCCCTTAGCCCAGTGAGACCGATTTTGATCTTCTGATCTCCAGAACTGTGAGAGAATAAATTTGTGTTGTCTTAAGCCACTAAAGTGTGTGTTGATTCATTAAAGAAGCGATAGGAAACGAATATACCCTTTTATAATGATCCCTACCTCCAGTCCAGCACTCTTCCCAGCAACCACCAATGTCTTCCCCATCCCTAAAATATCATCGTTTCAAAGATGCTACATAAATGGAATCATGCAGGTTGTGACCTTGGGGAATTTGCCACCTCTGGCCTCTCGGCTGTTGGAGAGGGTGGGGTGGAGGTGTTTGAGAGGACCAAGAAGGGCCCAGCAGAGAGATGCAGTGGGGTGAAGCTACAGAAGCGACCTGTGGCTGAGATGCCCAAGCAGGAGGAGGGGTGGGAGGGGTCTGTGGCATTTAGGGGATGGTATTTAGGAGGATCCTGGCAAGGAGACCCAGAAGGACTGCCTTGGGAAGGTGAGTCAACACAAGGAAAGGTCTGTGGGGCAGAAGCCACCGTGGCTGTGACACTTACTCAGATGCCAGCGTAGCCCTCTTGTACAAGCCACATTCCGCGGATCTGTCCCATTTCTGGCCCTGCTCTGAGCACTTAGGTTCATCAGTCACCCACCTGCTGGGAGATAGATACCACTGCATTCATTTCAGGTGAGGAGACACTAGGGGTAAAGGTCACGCCCAAGGTCACTCAGAGGTGGTAATGGAAACTGGGCTGTCCCTTGGAGCTAGATGAGTGAGAGATTGGAATGGTGGCAGGGATGACAGGGAATGGGTGCCCAGGAGGAGGGCTGTGGGCTTTGAATTCCACCCTAGGGGTGTCCTTGGTGGGGACAGCACTAGGGATGGGAGGGAGGGGGAGGCGGACTTCAGGGGACTGTTTGAAGAGAAGGCGCAGTCCAGAGGGGGAGAGAGGCTGGGGATGCAGGACCAGGGACAGGGAAAGACTGACCAGCAGGAGCCAGAGTCCAAGGAGCCTCGGTTTCCTCTCCTATAAGGAGTTATAATAACACAGGTCGAGAGGCCTTAGAGGTCTCAGAGTGGGCAGTCCAGGGACATGGCCAGCGGTGCCCCTAGTGGAGGATGCACTATCACAAAAGGGCCCTTTCCTTTGCCCAGGTTTCCCTGTAAAGGAGGGAGTGGGTCTCCTGGGGCCCCTTTGCCCTGCCTCTGAGCTGCCCCACCCTCCCAGTCTCCTGGTGAGCAGTGGCCCAGGGATTCCAAACAAAGACATCAGGGAACCAGAACTAGAGCTATCAGAAGCCACACAGGCGGCTGCCAAGTCCCCGCCCCCCAACATACACACGGGGCCCCTGGGCCTGCAAACACCCCCTGGCTCAGGCCCAGCAGGGGCCTTCTGGTGAGAACCTCCCTGGAGCACAGCCTGCTGGGACAGAGCTGTCAGGCACCTCCCCTCCCCCAGGGACGCCTTTGTCTTTGTCTTCTCTGCAAAGCGGCAGCAGGAGGTGGGCTTGGAAGGGGGAACTGAGGCTGTCCCTGCACCCAGGAAGCAGCCGCGAGAGGGAGGGGTGGCCCAGAGGGAGGGGTGGCCGGACAGAGACGTCTTTCCTAAGCAGCCTCTGGAAGTTGAGTCAGCCCTGGCCCCGGGAAGGGGCAGCTGGGAGGACGGAGTTCATGGCCTTCCGGAAGGTGGTCAGAAAGGGCTTCGTGGAGATGTGGCCTTTGAGCTGTCCTGCAGGACAGTGGGCTAGGCAGGCAGAGATGAGGGAGAAAATCGTCCCCAGTGGAAAACCGCATGACCAACAGGAAAGGACTGGAACAACTCTGGGTCTGGGGACCCTGTGTGAGTGGCCCTCAGAGTGTAGGTGGACAGCTGGGGAAGTGGGGCCCACAGGATGGTAGACTCAGGGCTGAGGAGCGTGACCTTGGTCTCTTACCCAATGGGGAGCCAGGACATATTTTGGAACAGGGGAGTGACTTAATAAGGATGATGACACTGATCACTGGAGTGGAGAATAGGATCAGCAGGTGAGGTGAAGGCAGGGACACCAGCAAGAGATATCTGGTGGCCAGACTGGGCAGTGGCTGTTAGGGGGACACGTGTGCGCGTGTGAAAACTACTTTCAACAGATGGAAGAACTCATCGCACGTGGCACTGATGGCAAAAGGCTGAAGGAGAAGCAATCAGAGATGACCCCAAGGCCACCCACGCTGGGTCAGATAGACAGCGGGAGAGTGGGAGGTGGCGTTTACTGCGGTCCCATGTGTGTCGGGGACGATGGCTTCGCTCTGGGCGAGCCTCTGTTGCCTTCTGCGTCCTTCCTTGTCTCCCAAGCACATATGGGGCTTAGAGCAGGTGCCTGGAGCATGCTGCACGTGGCACAGCTGGGTGCTGACCCAGCAGACCCGGGGCTGACCTGGGAGGGACTTCCAGGAAGAGAGAAGGAGGCAGTGGTGTGTGGGAGCCAAGACGTGGAGCTACCGAGCTTCACAGGAGGGGTGAAGGGGAGCACAGTCCTTTCCCCTCAAGGGCCGTTCTCCCAGGGCCCTCTCCACCCATCATTCCATCACCAGTGAGCACTGGCCCGGTGCCAAGGGGGTGGCAGAAGCATGGCAGCTTCCAGAAGCAGCCCTGTCCTTCAGAGGTCTCCAGCTAATGGAGATGGCAGGGCATGCTCCTAGCAGGTGGGGATTGCTGTGGACCTCTGTAGACAGCTGGCTGGAGCCATGGGTGTGCATCTGAGTTGGGACCCTTCCTCCTGGTTCTGGGTAACGTGTGGCCCATGCACCAATGCCCAGGGGGCGGTCAGCAATCTTGCCCTCCCAGCGTGCTCCAGGAAGGCTCTCAGGAAGGGCAAGGGCTCTGTTTTAATTACAGTGCTGCCCCCAGGGAAGCCCGTGCTCTTCTCCGGGTAGTCTTGCTCCCCCTTTCCTGCCAGTCCTGTCTGTAAATCAAAGCTGCTCTCTGTTCGAGGGCTCCCGGCCCCAGGCAGGAGGAGGATTTATGAGTGGGTGATCCGGAAATGTAATATAAAGGATCAGGACCAGACATAATGTAAACGGGGAGGTCCTGGCAGGCGGTGACCAGGACCGTCTGACCTCTCAGGCCCGGCAGTCATCACAGCTCGTCCGTTATGAAAACCTTCCATCATCTTCCGATGCCCCCGCCATCCCCACTTCCCTTCGCCATCCTCTGCCCTCCCCACCCTCCTTTCTTGGAGCCTCCAGTGCAGCACCCACCTGCAGCCAGAGCCCTGGTCACCGCCTCTCCCAAACCCGCCTTCCCAGAGCTGCTTCCTCTGTCCTCCTTCTCCCTCCCCAGGTCCTCCTGAGCTCGGGGCTGCATGGGTAAACTCCTATGCCTTGGTCCAGCCTGTTTCATTGTCTTCAATTCCCTGAGAGTGGGTTCCCTGATCGGTCACCTTGTCCCTGTCTCATGGCACTGAGCATTGTGGGTCTTAATGTGGCATCTACCACAGGCACAACATTCTCCCCCATTAGCTGGAGACTTCTGAAGGACAGGGCTGCTTCTGGAAGTACCTAGTCTTAGGGTGATTGGGTACACAGCAATGGAAGACTCACACATCTGTGATGTGAGCTGGCCCACTCCTTGCTCGACTCTCCATGTTCCCATCTGTATAAATGGGCTAATAATACTCAGCCCAAGGGATTGAGGACGGTCAGACACAAAGGCAGAGGGCAAGAGCTCTGTAAACTGCTGTGTCCATGGGAAGCATTTTTTGTCACTATGACTACCTTGGTGAAGGACTTGGGGAACACAGTTCTCATCTGACTTCTCAGTGGATAGGTCTGGTGGCCTGGGTAAGCCAAGTAAACCAGTCTGCCCTGGGTTTTCTCATCTGTAAAATGGGGCTATTGGGAGAACTAGAGGAAAATTCGAATTGCCCAACATGTGCCGGCACATAGTAGACTACTTAAAACTGAAACAAAACCTCCCCCCAAAATGGCCCTCCAGATTCATGCTGTTCTTATTACAGTTCTGACTCAGCTGGAGGGCCGGGCACCGTGAATGCTGGCTCTGCCCACCTCACAAGGGCCAGGACACAGCAGAAAGAACCCAGACCTGGGGGCCGGAAACCTGGATTTAGTCTCTGCTGCTGTGACAGCCAGATGTGTGATATTGGGCAGGCCCCTTCCTTCTCTGGGCTGGTCTGGCATGGAGCTAGTCTCCACCCCATGATGCCTGGCCACGGGAAGCACTCTCCAGCTGGTACCCACGTCATGTGTGAGGATATTCTTTACAGTGCAGGGGAGGGCCAGGAGGAGGAAGAGCATGCCCTTGAGGACCAGATCGTTAAACAAGGAGAGAAGACACAGGAGAAAAGACCACACAGCAGAACCGCAGGGTGGCATGGCTGGAGGGCATCCATGCGGCGCCCAAGGCCAGGCAGCACTGAGATGCTTGGGGACAGTGACTCTCCTGATTTGGGCCATGTGGGAGAGGGGTGAACATGAGGGTGGAAGGGGGGCTAGAGCCTCGCTTGCAGGGCCTGGAACGTCAGGTAGAGCCGCTCAGACTTCATCATGAAGCAGGAGCATCCTGGGGAGCACTTGCCAGGTCCCAGTAACCTACTAAAAGGCCATGCCGAGGTGCTAGGGCAGAAGGACCACCCAGGGGACTGAGTCAAGGATCTTAGCTCTCGGCACAGGGTGTGAGTCACGTCCATTCGTGAGTCACGTCCCACTCACCAGGCAGGAGCCTTGAGCAAGTCCTCACCTCCGTTATCTCAGTCCTGCCTCCTGGACATGGGGGTGGCTGGTGACACTGACTCCATTCTAGGGTTGTAGGACCCCCCGAGAAGCATAGGTTACGCCCTTGATGCCACCTCTCTTCCATGCTACCCAACCACAGCACCCCCCTCGGCTTCCTGGACTTTCACCCCACTCAAGTTCCCCTCTGTCCCACCTCCCTTCTTTTCTGTTGTCTGTCTGTCTGTCTGCTCCCAGCAGGGGTTTCTGATACATGCACAGAGCATCCCCGCATTCTTCAAAAGACGTGTTTGGAAACAAGAAATTGCTAGAGAGATGATTCAGGCCTTGGCCTCAGCTTGCGTCTGGACGTAAGCAGGCCCATCTGTGGAGGCTGCACTGCCAAATTCTGTCACTCTTGCTCCATATGGTCCGTGCTCCCCCTTCCCTCCCAGATTCCGCAGTCTGTGCCCGTCTCTCACTCCTCCTCGGCGGCTACACGGAGAATGGAGTGAGGGGCGTCTTCGCTCTGAGGAAGCGGGACTCTCTGTTCCCCTCCTTCCTTGCCTGGGACAAGTATGGGGGCCAAAGTTGGTGGGGGGGGTGGCGTGCATGGGCTCTTCTGGACCCTCTCCCTTCTTGTCCACATGGAGCCGCAGTGGAGTCCCAGAGCTGAGAGGGACCAAGGGAGGCTGTCAGCTCCTCTCTTCTCTCTGCCGACAGTAGCATCCTGAGACGCTAGCTCTGTGGGTCACCTGTCCAATTCCCGAGTCCCAAGTCTGATGTTGGACCTCTTTCATCTGCATCCTCACCTGCAGGAAGTTTGAAGACCTCTTCTGTTCATGTCAAGCTGTGTGCCCTTGAGTTATCAATTAACCTCTCTGAGTTGTCACCTGTGAGCCGTCATTCCTGCCCTGTTCACCTCCTAGGCTGGTTGCCGGGGTCTAATATAATGATGATTCTGAAGGGGCTTTGTAAATGTAAAGCAGCAGGTCTCAAAGTGTGGTCCCTGAGCCATCAGCCAGGGACTCATTCAGGAAAGTAACTTCTGGGGCCCTTGGCAGACCTGCCCACCCAGAGCCCCTGGAGGTGGAGCCTGACCTTGTGCAAACATGGGTTTGCTCAAGCTCCTGATGTCTCTGATTCCCACCGACATTTAGAAGCTCTGGGAAGACGAACTCAAGGTCAAGACCAGCTTCCCTGCTTTTCCGTATTGGCTCAGGGGTGGCCTCAAATGTACCAGGACCTGGGCCGCACGTGGCCCCATAGGCATTTCATGGCAAATGGGTGTCAAGTGTCAAGTGGTCTGCATGATTCTCACCTGAGAAAATCCACTTCTAAACAAACTTGAGAGGTGTTCATGATCGTAGTGAAAAGCAGCTTCCCAAGAAGATTTAAACATGGGATGGCAAACTCAAAGCCTTCAGGAGCTTAGCAGGTGACGTGAATGTGGAGGGAGGCTGGGGCAGGTGAGGGAGAGGCCGAGTCTGGCTGCAGCAGAGCCCAGGCCCCAGCAGCAGGCATGAGAAACAATGAGCCCTGTGCCGGCCAAGCCAAACACATATGTTAGACAGATCTGGTTCAAGGCCTGCCAGTTTATAACTGGTATAAATACTGGGGGGAGGAGCTTGGTCTTAACAAGGCTGTGCCCTGGCCACAGACTTCATTGCTCTGGAAAAGAGTGGCATGCAGTTAATATTGCCAGGTTCAGCCTGGGCAAAAAAAAAAAAAAAAAAGATGATTTCATTAATCCGTTCATTTATTCATTGATTCGTTCATTTATTAGTCCACATGAATCTTGTCCAGGTCCAGGGTAAGTTCTGCAGACCCAAAGCTGAATCAGACACTCCCTTTATCCTCTGGGGATCCTGTCGGGTCTGGGCATGGCAGGGGATGCTTCCAGCACACCCTTTCCCTGTGCACCACTCAGGGATAATGGGAAAGTGGCCCAGAGTCAGTTAAGCATAAAAATCACTTAGTTAAACAATGTTAAGTGTGCGGTTCCATGCAGGACTCCTCAGAGCCTTTACTATGGTAGCATGCATTGAACATTAAGTGACTTCAAAGTGTCTGGGCCTGTCTGGGTTCCCTGAGGAGTCTGGATGTTCCAGCTTATATGGGGGGCTGATGAATAAGCACACGTAGGACCCCTGAAGTTGTGTCTCAGTCAGGGATTTGGCTGCGTTCAAGTTTAGGGGCCTTCTTCCCAGGAGGCCTCCTGATGGAGACTGGGCCAAAGAGATAGCCACTCTCTTCTGGGTCTGCTGAGAGCACAGAGGGAACCTTACTCAAGGGTGGGATTCACTTTTTGTGGCAGTCAGAGGGACAAGGCTTTGATCCCGAGGCCTCTGGTCACATTTGCATTTGAGGAATTAGGCTGTGCTGTGCTGGGGAGGAGGGATCCCCAGAGGCAACTGAGAGCAGTGGGCATCCTGGGCAACAGGAACACTGAAACCCACTCCGAGTCCATTTCTGGATTTTATTATCAAGAAAGGAGAAAGCGAGTCCTTGTATGCAAACAGGGTTTGATCTCCCTACAGCCTGTGAGCCCTGCTCGGCCTAAGAGCTCAGGAAAAGCCAGCCGGTGGTTTTATGACCTGCTGCGTTCACAGCCCAGACTGGCTCTGATTTCTATGAATAAAATTTAGAGGTTCAGGACAGATCTGAAAACCAATCACTCTGTCTTCCCCATCCTCCCCGCTCACTGTTGGTTCAGTCTCGCCGGCTGGCTCCCACTCTCCCTCGCCCCCTCTCTCCTCCCTCCCTTCCTCTCTCTAGGCTCTTCCTCTCTCTCTGCAGCATATGAAGTCAGTCCAGTTTGGGAATCGGCTTCTCTTTGTTCCGGTAATCCCCATAGCGAAAGGCAGTGAATTGTACCTGGTCCAGGATAATCTTTCACAGAACTATGATAGGAACAGGTTCCTGGAGAAACAAAATACAAAACAAAACCCACTCCCTAGTCACCCTGCAAAGCACAAATCACAGAGCTCGTCTCCAAGGATGGACTTCTTGCACTAACGAAAATGGATTCCAGAATTGCCTACGTCAGGATTCTGTCCTGCTTACGTGAAGCTCCATTTTAGATGTGGACGTCGTGAAAGTCCCGCTGGCTCGATGCATCAAGTTATATTTAAGAAAGACCTGGGGGTAGGAAAGTTGCTTTGGGAGAATTAAAGAAAGCTGGAAGTGAGGGAGGGGGAGACCTTTAAAACTGCCTGTAACCCCTCCCCACCCCCAGCCATGTGCCCCACTGGCTCTCACCCATTTCCCCCTAAGAACTCACACCCCCATGGTCCAGGAAGGGAAGGGACTTCCCTGCAACCACCCCACAATCCAGGGCCCTCCTCTGCAGGCCTTCTGGTTTTAAGGCCAGTCCATGGTACAATGAGACAGATCCCAAGGATCTGGATATCTGGGAGCAGCAGGAGGAGAAGTTTGATTGGGAGGAAGAGCAGAAGGCGCCTGCTGCCGCCTGTCTCCGTGACAGAAGGGAAGGGGGCTCTCCCCGCAGACGGGCCTCGGGGATTTCTCTCCCTCACTTGGTCCTCAGTCCCTCTCCTTGGCAGCCCTCGGTCTGTCAGTTTGTGGGGGAGGCTCCAGCCAGAGTTGTGCTCCCAGACAGGGAAAAGCAGAGCTGGAAATCTCCTCCCAGCAGCTGGCAGGGCGAGGACCCAGGCCCCCAGCCTGGCAGGCCCAGGGCATCTGCTGGTGCCCATCTGTAAGGCACAGCCATGGCCTGCTGGCCACTCCACCCCGGAGCAGGGCTGGCGTTTCTATGGTGGTTGGAGATGATAATCCAGGGGGCTCTGGCTTCCGTCTGGCCAAGACCACAGAGAGCATGATGCGCAGGTCTTAGGTGGCCGTCTGCCTCCCTCAGCCCCACCCTGGGCTGGGTCTGCAGGAGCTACCAGCGGGAGGGCTTTCTCTTGGTTGCTCATCCTATGAACAACAAGCTCAGCACGGCCTCCAGCTTTCCCATAGATGAAAAGACAAAGCGAGTGGACTGTCTTTGTGAACACTGGAACACAGGGTCCAGGACCAAAGAGGTCACGGTCCCACCGTGGCCACAGCTAGGACTTCACGTTCCAGGTAGAACCGACACCAAGGCACTAAGCGGGTCCTCAGGCCTGGAGGGTGGAGTGATGTCACCTGCTCCTACACATCATCCGCGGTCACGGCTACTGCTTTTACATGGCTGACCTAATCCAGCATTTCCCAAAACATCTTTCCCTGTGGGATAGGTGTTAGTGAAGAGGAAGGTGTTTTCTATAGCAAAATGATATGGGAAAAGTTGTGTGAAAGAATTAGGTTTCTTTAAAGGAAAGACTTCTCAGAGCCTTTAGTGTGCTCCTGTGAGTCTCGAAGAAGGGAGGAGGCAGCGTCTCCCAGGCTCAGGGCCACACCAGAGCCCCTCAGGGGAGCAGGGCTTCCTGAGCACATGGTTGAAAAGGTGGATTCTGTTTTACACCCTGCCTACTTTTGTAAGGACTGGCATTAACCAAAGAATTGAAAAGAGGACATCTCAGAATGAGGCTGCGGGGAGCCTGGACAGCAAACTCCCACAGCTGTGGAGAGATCCCTCAGTCACCGCCGAAAGGGAGACACTAGGCTATCTGACAGCTATGATTTTGTGTTCCATGGGACGTTTTCTCCCCCAGCCTCTTCTATCTAAGTTACTCTCCCTCTAACCTGACTTATTTATCACTTAAGATTAGATTTGGCTGCAAAGAAAGACTCCACAATAAACTAGATAAAAGTTGTTTTTTTTTTTTTCTCTCACATAAAGCTGTATAGAGGAGGCAGTTCAAGGTTGGTAGGGAACAGACATGGCATCAGGGACCCAGGCTTGTTTGGTCTTATTCTTCCTCTGTATGTAGCCTCTATCATCAAAGCCACTTCATGGTACAGGATAGCTGCTGGAGCTCTAGCCATCACACCCACATGCCAAGTAATAACAAAGTAAGAGAGAAGAGAAAGAGCAGTCTTTCCCTTTTAAGAGTTTCCAGGATATTTTTACTTACATCTCATTGATCAGAACTTGGACACAAGTTGGCCACACCTAATTGCAAGAGAGCCTAGGGAATGCGTTAACTGGATGACACTGTGCCCATCTCAGAAACAGAGGTTCCAGCATGAAGGGGAGAATGGATATCAGGAGACTATTTTCACTCTGTCACACATCAAATATTGTTTCCCTGGCTAAAAACTTTGGTCTAGACTGACAAATCTGAGTTTTTGGTTTTCAGCTGGATGGATGGGAAGATTCCTTTTCTTCTACGGTTACTCAGCTGAAGAGTCTGGAGAGTTGGAAACCCTGACTCGCTCCTCCCCCACATGCGGAGAACACCTCTGCAGATGGAGAGAACGAAACCAATATGCAGAGAGACACAGAGCAAGAGCTGGAGGACCGAGTGACAGAGGTGTCGATGGATGGATTGATCCCTGGCTCCCGGCACTGCTGAGCCCAGCCTGGCCCCTGCCCTCTCCCGGATGCATGCGCCAATAAATCCCCCTTCTGACTTGCACCACTTCAACTTGGGTTTCCATCACTGCCTATAAAGGAGCTCTGGCTACTGGAGCTATCGTCTTTCATTTCTGAGAGCGGGGACCACATGGATCACTTTTTTTGCAACGATAGTTCCCCTCACCCCGAACTAAGTCACAGAAGGAAAATTTGTTACTTGGTTTCCTATTGCAGAACATTGAATGGCATACTTTTACTTTCAAGTGCCTGTATTAGCTCTTTACTCTTTTCAAAAATGCTTTTTAAAAAATAAAAATCCATTAGATCATCTGAGTGTCACAATCCTCTCGAGATACAGTTTTATTTCTCCTGTCGCCTGGAGGAGGATGCTGAGGCTCAGGAAGGTGATCTGTTAATCACTAGAGCGGCTCAGGGGTGACAATACTCTGTGCCCAAGCAGCACCCCAAGTGCAAACTCTAAAGATGAGGGCACGTGACTCCAACTTGGAAGAGAACACACATTTTGTAGGGCAGATGGGCTAAGAAAGCCTAGCCTGGGGACCTTAACTCAGGGACCATTCTCTGAGCAGAGGACGACCCTTAGACTGTCTCAGGTGTACCAGTGGCTTACAACAAGGCTTGTTGTTTTAGCCGGCTTTTTCGCTGCTGTGACTAAAAGACCTGATCAGAACAACTGTAAAGGGCTCAAGGTGCCAGAGATCTTAGTCCATAGAGGGCTGGCTCCATTCCTTGGGGCTCGAATTGAGGCTAAAGATCATGGTGGAAGAGGATGGTGGGGAGAAGCAGCACACATCATGGTCAGGAAGCAGAGAGAGAGGTCTCCACTTGCCAGATACAAAGATACACCCCAAAGCCTCACCCCAATGTCCACCTCCTCCAGCCACACCCTATTACTTCAGTTGCCACTCAGTTGAACCCTATCAGGAGATTAATTCACTAACGGGGTTAAGACTCTTATAACCCAATCATTTCTCCTCTGAAGCTTCTTTTCACATGTGAGCTTTTGGGGGACCCCTCACATCTAAACCATAACACTTGTGCAGGTGCTATTTGCAATTGATTCACAAACTCATGCCTGCGTCTTGCAACAAGATGCCCCGGCAAGGACTTGGGTGCAGGGGGTGAAGGGACACCTTCATTGTTGGTACCTGGGCTGATGAGAAACTCAGAGGTTGATCTGCATCCTCAGCTGGTGCCCATGTCCTTCTCTAGAGAATCTGGGTCCTTTAGGAGTTGGGGTGGACTCTTTAGTTTGACCCAGGCTTATCGCAAGAGTCACCGACTCCATCTAAGTTCCCCATTGCAAGCGAAATAAACTAGGCTTTAGCAAAAATCTATTTTAAAGAATCTATTGGAAGGATAATTGGGTTTAGAGAATTGATGGGAAGCTAGAGGAACGTGTTTGGAAAATGAGCAGGCATGGAGCAGCTGCGGAAGGTCATGAAGCAGGGTGGAGGACTCAGTCTCAGTCTGGCCAGGGATGACTGTCCATGGATGGATCCCTGCCAATGAACAACTCTAAATGTCCTTCATCATCATATGGTCCAGTCTTGGAAGGCAGACTCCTCGGTCATTTTTTTTTAAATTTTTTTTTTAGTTGTAGATGGACACAACACCTTTATTTTGTTCATTTACTTTTATGTGGTGCTGAGGATGGGAACCCAATGTGTGTCACACATGCTAGGCAAGTGCTCTATCACTGAGCCACAGCCCAGCCCCAGACTCCCAGGTTCTTTTAACATCTATTTATTTATATTTTTGCTGGAAAAAAAGCTCTATTTTTATTAGGTCCAAGGCTTGGGAGGGGCTCCACGGTGGTTAAAAAGCTGCCCAGGGGTTAGAGGGAGAGGCTCAGGCCAAAGTCCTGATGCCTGTAGATGCCATGGAGCCCCATCAAAGGCCACTAGGCCCCAGGCCTGTAGTCACACTTGCGGGCGAGTCCTTCAAAGAGACACTTGCCCAGGCCAGCCTGGGGGCCCACCAGAGACTAGGAGGTTAGTCCAGTGGTCCCCCATCTTCTTGATGAGCTTCACCTCCTCATCAAGGAAGTGGTTCTCCAGAAAGTCAGGGAGATGTGGGTCTGTGTGGGTAGGACCCAAGGCACAAAGATCCAAAATGGCTTGATTTAGGTTACTCTCCAGAGCCAAGGCCGCTTCCCTGGCATCCAAGGTGTCACCCCCATCGTCTTGAGAAGGTTTCTAAACACTCTGGAATAGGACGCGGCAACCTCGCTGGTTTTTTCCCGTGGGACCTCCAGGCTTGTTGGTTCTTAGTTTTTATTTTTTAGTGGATGTGATACCTTTATTTCACTTTTATGTGGTGCTGAGGATTGAACCCAGTGCCTCACATGTGCTAGGCATGCTACCTCTGAGCCACATCCCCAGCCCCCTACCTTCAGGTTCTTAATAGCCAAGTGCCATGGCTGCCAGGGGTCTGCTCCCTCCCCCTCTGTGGTGGAGGGGCAAAGTGAGACTCCTCCTTCTACAGTGATCTACTCTGTCTTCCAACCACTGCTTCCCTCAACATGCAGCCCAGGGGGCTCTTACGGAATGTTGGCTTTAGAGACCTGAAGAGAGAAAACAGAAGGACAGAAGCTGACGTGTGCCCACTCTTGCCCTAGCCCCCAGCTCCTCACAGCCCAATTCAGTGGGTTGTCTGGTGTCACGAGGCACCACGGGCACCCCTCGTCCAATCCTGCCGCCACGCTTACTTTTCAGGATTGTGCGCATCTCCACCTGCATCCTGCTCAGAGCCTGTGCCTAGAGAGAGAATGCCCGCACCTGGGGTTCAAGGCCCTCCTAAGATGCCTATAAACCATCTTTGCCCTCATCTCAACCCCACCCCCTTGTTCCCCCACCACCGAACTGCTTGCATTCTCCAAATGCACTCCGGCAGCATCTGGCTCTGGGCTTTCCCCTCCCTTTCCTTCTGGGGAACACCTGGACCTTCTTCCCTGACCGCTCCTGTGCGCTTTATCTGGACTCATTTGAGTGGCTAGAATACTTACTGAGCTGGGCAGGAGCATGGCCCCTGGCAGGGGTCCACACTCTAATCCCTGGAGCCTGGGAACTTGTTACCTTATGTGACAAAAGAGACTTTGCAGATGTGGTTAGGGTTAAGGACTTCAAAATGGGAAGATTATCTGAGATTGTCCAGGTGGGTTCAATGCAGTCCCAGGGTCCCAGAGTTCCCTTTTCTCCACATCCTCACCAACACCTGTCATCTTTGTCTTTTGGATAACAGCCATTCTAACAGGTGTGAGGTGATACCTCATTCTACTCTTAATTTGCATTTCCCTGATGGTTAGTGATGCTGAGCATTTTTTCATGTGACTGTTGGTCTTTTTATGGCTTCTTTAGAGTCACTCTTTGTCTTTTGATTTAAGTCCTTTGTCCACTTTTTAATTTTTTTTTTAGTTGTAGGTGGACACAATACCTTTATTTTATTTATTTTTATGTGGTGCTGAGGATCAAACCCAGTGCCTCACATGTGCTAGGCCAGTGCTCTACCACAGAGCCACTACCCTAGCCCTTGGCCCATTTAAAAAATTTTTTTGGTACCTAGGATTGAACTCAGGGGCACTTGACCAGTGAGCCACATCCCCAGCCCTATTTTGTATTTAATTTAGAGACAGGGTCTCACTGAGTTGCTTAGTGCCTTGCCATTTCTGAGGCTGGCTTTGAACTTGCGATCCTCCTGTCTCAGCCTCCTGAGTTGCTGGGATTGCAGGCTTGTTCCACCATGCCTGGCCCTAGCTATTCAATTGTCTGGGTTTCCTATATATATTTGGATGTTAACTCCTTAATGATGTATAATTTGCAAATATTTTTTTCCCATCCAGTGGGTTGTCTCCTCTCTCTGTTAATAGTTTCTTTGGCTGTATAGAAGTTTTTTAGTTTGATTCAGTCCCATTTGCCCATTTTTTTTTTTTAAGAGAGAGAGGAGGAGAGAGAGTGGGAGAGAGAAAGAGAGAGAGAATATTTTTTAATATTTATTTTTCAGTTTTCGGTGGACACAACATCTTTATTTTATTTTATGTGGTGCTGAGGATCGAACCCAGTGCCCCGTGCATGCCAGGAGAGTGCGTTACCGCTTGAGCCACATCTCCAGCCCCCCATTTGCCCATTTTTATTTTTATTACCTGGGCTTTGGGACTTCCATTCAAAAAATAATTTCCCAGACAATGTTAAGAGTCTTTTTCTGTCTGGGTGTGGTGGTGCACACTTGTAAACCCAGTCTCTCTGGAGGCTGAGGCAGGAGCATCACAAGGCCAGCCCCAGCAACTTACAAGACCCTGTCTCAAAATAAAAAATAAAAAGGGCTGAGGATGTGGCTCAGTGGTAAAGCACTCCCGAGTTCAATCTCCAGTACTACTACTACCTGCCCCCCACCCACAAAATAAAAGAAGTTTTCTTTGGGTAGTTTTATAGTTTCAGGCCTTACATTTAAGTCTCTAATCCATTTTGAATTTATTTTTTAACATGATGTGAGCTAAGGGTTCAATTTCACTCTTCTGCATGTGGGCATCCAGTTTTTCCAACACCATTTGTTGAAGAGACTGCCCTTTCCCCATTGTGTGCTCTTGACACCTTTGTCAAAAATGAATTGACCAGAAATGTGTGGATTTATTTCTGGACTCTCTATTCTGTACCCTTGGTCTATGTGTTTGTCAGGGCCACAGTCATGCTGTTTTGATAACTGTAGCTTTGTAGTAGGTAGTGGGATGCCTCCAGCTCCCTTCTTTTATCCCTAAAAACTTCACTCTTTAAATTGTTTTTGCTGCATCCTATAAACTTTGGTGTCTGAAGTTACCTTTTTATTTTCCTTTTGATTTTTTTTCTTTGACCCATTGGGTTGTTCAGAAGTATGTGGCTTAATTCCTACACACTCGGGAATTTTCCACTTTTTCCCTATTGTTCCTCGTTTTATATCATTGTGATCAAAAAAGATACTGGATGTGATTTCGGTTTTCTTAATTTTGCTAAGACTTGTTTTGTGGCCTGACATATGATCTATCCTGGAGCATGTTTTGTGTGTGCAAGAGAGAAAACGGATCTTCTGTTGTCGTTGGATGGAGAGCTCCGTGTGTGTCTGCCAGGGTGGTGTGTTGTTCAAGTCTGTCTGGGGGATGTGTCCATTCTTGAAAGTGGGATGTTAAAGTTCCCTACAACTAATGCAGTACTGTCTATTTCTGCCTTCAGTTCTGCTAATATTTGCTATGATATTTGGGTACATATTTATTTATATTGCCATATCCTTTAGATGAATGGATTCCTTTATCATTATATAATAACCTTCTTTGTCTCTTGTGACAGTTTTTTACTTAAGTCTATTTTGTCTAATGTAAGTATAGCCATCTTGGGCCTGGGCTGTGGCTCAGTGGCAGAGCACTTGCCTAGAATGCATGAGACATTTGGTTTGATCCCCAGCACCACATAAAAATGAAAAAATAAAATAAAGATATTTAAAAAAAAGTATAGCCATCTCTGCTATTTGATGATTAGTTTGCATGTAGTAATTTTTTTTATACCTTCACTTTTAGCCTATGATCATCTTAAATCTAAAGTCAATCTCTCAGCTGTGGATGTAGCTCAGTGGTTGAGTGCTTGTGCAGCCTGTGTGAAGCCCTGGCTCCAATCACAGGATTGGGGGTTAAGTAAATCCCTTGAGGCAGCATGAAGCTGAATCTTGGTCTTTGCTTTTTTTTTTTTTTTTTTTTTTTAACCAGTCAAAGTCACTTTTTCTTTTGATTTGAGAATTTAACCCATTTATGTTTAAAATAATTGTTGAGAGGTAAGACTGTATTACTGACATCTGTTAGTTGCTTTCTGACTGTGGTAGTTCCTTCTTCCTCTCCTGCTGTCCTCCTTTATGATTTGATGATTTTTCTTTGTAGTAGTATGTTTTGGTTCTTTTTTCCTTTGCATATCTACTACAGGTTTTTTTTTCTTGTGAGTGACATGAGACTTACATAAATATATTATAATTTTGACAGTTTAAACTATCAACCACTTAATTTTGACCAAAATCTCTGTTTTTACTTCCCCCTTATGTTTTATTTTTGATATTACAATTTATACTTTTTGTATGTCATATATCCATTAACAAATTATTATAGCTATAACTATTTTTAATCCTTTGTCTTTTAGCATTTATACTGTTAAAAGGATTTCTTTTTGCAGCGCCCCTGTAGTATTATTCTGAGTTTGACTACATTCTTACCTTTGCAGTGAGTTTTATACTTTCCTCTGCTTCATGTTGTCAGCCTTCCTTTCTTTTTACTTGAAGAACCTTCTGTCGCATTTCTAGTGGTAATGAACTACCACAACTCCTGTTTGTCTGGGATCATTCTACAATTCTGTAACACACCCATCCACTAAAAATAAGCAAACAAACAAACAAAGAAAAAAAAAATCCCCCCCAAACCTAAAACTAATTAGACTGCAAAAGAGGGTGAAATAAAAGCATTTTCAGAGAAACACTAAGAGTTACTTCCGATAAACCCTTTCTGCAAGAATTATGCTAGAATATATTTCAAGAAAAAGAAATTTAAACCTAGAAAAGAGAAGTAGAATGTAAGAAGCTGTGTCAGAAACAAAAGAGTAAATGTGCAGTTAAATCTAAACCTGCACTGAATGGATGCAATGCGAATTATAATCTGGAGCACCTTATAAGGTACCTCTTATAAGGTGCCTAAGATACCAGACAACTATAAAGTGGGAGGGGCAGGGTAGAACCAAGTTCTGAAAAGAAGATACAGTGATTAATTTTATCCAATATGCACATTTAAAAAATCAAGGAGCCAGGCGCAGCAGCTTGGGAGGCTGAGGCAGGAGAATCGTGAGTTCAAAGCCAGCCTCAGCAGCTTAATAAGGCCCTAAGCAACTCAGTGAGACCCTGTCTCTAATAAATTACAAAATAGGACTGGGGATGTGGCTCAGTGGTTAAGTGCCCCATGGGTTCAATTCCTGGTACCAAAAAAAAAAAAATTCAAGGTTTATCAATACAAACAGTATGTGTTATCTCTGAATGATTGACAGGCAAGCATGTAATAAAAGAAAACTCAATCCCATGGATAGCATGGATAGAAGGAAAAATAATTCATGGAAAAGGCTTTAAGGAAAAGCCTTAAATAAGATAATATAAATTCACATATTTGGATATATAGAAACAATATATATAAATAGAATAAACTATCTGATGACACAACAGAGATTCTTAGATTGAAATTCTTATAGGCCCTATGCTATCTATTCTAGGCAAATATTGACCAAAAGAAAGGCAGCATAGATATTTAGACAAAATTAGTGTCAAAAGCACTACTAGGGTTAACCGTGGTCATTACCCAGTGATAAAAGAAAAATGGATGCGAAAAACATAAAGTCTCAAATTATATAAATGCCTAAGTTGGATGAATTGGAGGCACAGAAAGATGGCCAGTGTGGCTCTAAAGTACCCATCCAGAGGCATCCTCTTCTCTTGCTGTATACCTCTCTGTCTTCCATCCTTAGTGGTCACCTACAAGCTGAGGACTCCCAAGAGCTCCTCCCAGACTTTAAGCGTGACAATCACCTGTCTGCCGACCATTTCCATCAGTGTCTCCTGGCACCTCCCTGGACAGGTCCACAACCACTCTCCTCCTCCCAGCTCCCTCCCCACAATTCCTCCTGTGTTCTTCATAATCAACTTATCACATGAACTAGACAACTAGGAGTCTTCCGGGGGACCATGGGGCAGCACCCACCAGTCTTTGCCCAGCAAATCAACATGGTGAGCCAAACGGTGTCTGGGAAGAGGCTTAGGAGACAGGAATCAGCAAAGCAAGTTAGAGCACATTCTTTGAAACTTTTGTAATTCCTCTCATTATAAATAATTCAAACAAAAAAGAGATACACATAGTAAATCTTGAGAGCCATTCAAGATTGTAGCTCCTCAAAAACAACCACTGCCATTGTGTCTGTCCTTCCAGACCTTCTAAATGCATATGCCTCCGTAGGCATATGTATACATACCTATGTCTCAGCTTTTTGCATAATTGTGAATATGTTATACATACTATCCAGTTTCTTGCTTTTTCACTTAATATACTTTGTTATCTTTCCATATCAATCCTTCTTAACATAGACACGTTACCTTTTATGACTGTATTTTAATTCATCTAGCACATCTTTTAATGGACATATGTTTCAAATTTCCCACTTGCAGAAACAGCTGGCAGCGAACAACCTTGAACGTGTGTATCTTTGTGCAGTTTAATGAGGAAGTCTGCAGAATAAATTTCTAGAAATGGCATGTCTGGGTCAATGGAGATTCACATTTTAGTCTTTGATAAGAGTCTGCCAAATCGCCTTTAAAACGGTGTCCCAATTTACCCTCTTCCCAAGTGAATATATATTTCCCTTATAACATTAAGTTTTATTAATCTTTAGCAGTATCTTGCTAATCTGATAAATGAAAATATATTCTTGTTGTCTTACTCTGTGTTTCTTCATTAGTTTCAGCATGGTGTCTTTTAAGGGAATTTCTAGTTCAAGTCTTCACATTTACCATGAGGTTGTTTTTTTTTTCCTTTTTAATTGAGTTGTAGAAAGTTCTTTATACACTAACAAGATTAACCTTTAATACGTAGTAAATGTGGAAAATGCTCTTCTCGAATTGGTCATTTTGTACTTTAGTTTTATTGATGATGTCTTTTGCCTCCCTGACATTTCAGATATTTATGTAGTTAAACCTTTTCTTTCATTCTTCCTTTCCTTATTTTCATTTTACAACCTTGTTTTTAATGATCTGTTAATGATTTCACTCTTTAGTTAATCACGAGTTACTGGAGGCTACATTTGCTTCCTAACATAACTCTTTCTTCAGGAATCACTCACCCTAGAGCCCTGGCTACCATAAATACTCAATAAACAAACACGTCTTTCCATTTCATCGAATTGACAGGAGTTCATTGTGCTGTCAAATAAGCAAGCACAGAAAATGTGATTCCCAGGCCGAGGTAGAGAGAAAAGCTCCAAAGTGCTTCTTCGGCCTATAAACCAAAACGCATGGTGAATTAGAAAGTGTAATTTTAATCGATAAATGAAATGAGGTCAGGGCGAAACTCGGCTGCTAATAGAAAATTATTAAAAAGATCACAAAAAATGTGTTCCGTATTTGTTTCGCTTTAAAGCTTGTTTTTGTCACTGAACTATCTGCTGGCGGAATCAGAGTTTAATACGGAAGAGTCATAGTTTAATCTAAAAATAGTCACGGTTTAATATGAAAAAGCCAGAATTTAATATAGAAATGACAAAGTGGGGACGGTATCTAGAGCCGGCTGGAGCCCTTGGCTGCCCTGTCTCCCCTCAGCTGTGGCTTTGCACCCCAAGGAGTGGGAGAGGGCAGAGGGTGCCCTCAAGCCCTGAATGCAGCAGTCACTTGTGTCCTTAACGTCCTGAAGGCTGTTCAGCAAAGCTGGGAAGGCCTGTGCCTTTGGGGGAATCCCTGGGCTCCACAGGGGCTCCCTGGGTGACCACAGCCACCCTCCCAAGCTGAGAGCTGTTGCCTGGAATGGTTTCCAGGGCCCTGCCTCTGCGGTTCCCCTGGGACTCGGGAGGTGTGAATCAGACCCTTCACAGCCGTTCCCAGCTGTCCCCCGGCTGCTCTGGGAGCCCCGGAGCATGTCAACGCCACTGTCTGTAGCAGTTAAATTAAATTCCAGGGTCTGGCATGAAGCTGGGCGGCCTTGATGTTTTCATCTGCCTGTTGCTGGATTCCTATGGGGCCTGTAGCTTCGGCTGAGATACAGCCATGATAGGAGGGGAGAGAGGAGTGGAAGGGGCAGTCCTGACTCTCTTTTTAAAGTGTGACTCTGAGTCATTTCATTATATAAATCTTACTCTGATCACTTACTAAAACAAACAAACAAACAAACAAAAAACAAACAAACCTCAAGATGACTCATTAATTCATTTGCACAACAGGTGCTCTATGCTAGCTCTGGGTCAGATTCCATGCTGGGGGCTGGAGGAGACAGAAACATATGGAAAGAACTGACACTGTGTCTTTCGTGGTCATACAGTGGCACTGGATATATGGGGACACAGAGAAGGGGCGTGCAATTGTGATAGTCCAGAGGTGGGCATGGTGGGGAAGACAGGCAGAAGACAATTGCTTGTGTGCCTTCTAAAAACCAATATGGCATCACGGTTAAGAGCACAAGCTTTGGGACAGATAAGACTGGGTTCAGCCTCTTAAATCTCAGCTTCTTTGTTTTTTAATTAATTTTTTTTATTTATATATGACAGCAAAAAGCATTACAATTCTTATTACAATATAGAGCACAATTTTTCATGTGTCTGGTTGTATACAAAGTATATTCACACCAATTTGTGTCTTCATATAAGTACTTTAGATGATAATGATCATCACATTCTACCATCATTTTTAACCCCATGCTCCCTCCCTCCCCTTCCCACCCCTCTGCCCTATCTAGAGTTTTCCTCCCATGCTCCCCCTCCCTACCCCACTATGAATCAGCCTCCTTATATCCGAGAAAATATTCAGCATTCGTTTTTTGGGGATTGGCTAACTTCACTTAGCATTATTTTCTCTAACTCCATCCATTTTCCTGCAAATGCCATGATTTTATTCTCTTTTATTGCTGAGTAATAGTCCATTGTGTATATATGCCACATTTTTAATCCATTCATCTATTGAAGGGCATCTAAGTTGATTCCACAGTTTAGCTATTGTGAATTATGCTGCTATAAACATTGAAGTGCTGTGTCCCTGTAGTGTGCTGTTAAGTTCTTTGGGTATAGAGCAAGGAGAGGGATAGCTGGGTCAAATGGTGGTTCCATTCCCACTTTTCCAAGGATTCTCCATACTGCTTTCCATATAGGCTGCACCAATTTGCTGTCCCACCAGCAGTGTATGAGTGTACCATTTTCCCCACATCCTCACCAACACTTATTGTTGTTTGTCTTCATAATAGCTGCAAATCTCAGCTTCTTAATCTGAAGAATGGGATGATAATTTATTGGGTCATTGGGCAAACTGAATGAAAAGGTGCATATAAAGCATTTAGCAGTGCTCAGCACGTGGCAAGCACACACACATGGTCTCTGAGCAGGTAATTACTCTGTGTGTCAGTCACTGAGAAGGGCTCTACCATCAAGGATTGCATTGCACTCATTTCACAGATGAGGAAACAAAGACTCAGAGCATGTTTGTAATTTGTCTGGAACTGCACAGCTTGGAAAGAGCAGAAGCAAAATTCCAACAGCCATTCAAAGCCCATTTCCACTGCTATGCTGTGATGCCTCTGAAGGAAGTTTTCTCAGAAGACGTGACATTTGAGCTGGTTGTTAAAGAATGAATAGAAGTCTCTTTGTGGAGGTTAAAGAGAAGGAAAATGCCAAGCAAAAGGAACAGCATATGCTAAAGCTCAGAGGCAAAGATGGGATGGGGGAGGGGTTCCAGAGTTTCCTCCAACAGAGAGTCTGAGGCAGAGGCCACAGAGTAAATCAGATAGAAAATTCAGTGGCTCTATCATGTTCTCTGCTCACCCTGAAGTTGAACTGTCATAGCAAACAGGAATCAGAATCACTCTGTCCCATTTCTGGGAATGTGGTCTAATGATCAGTATCATGATTTGACCAATACTGTGATCATTGTTGGAAACTCTCTGGATCCCTTTCTCCAAGATACTCTTCTGTTAGTTTCATTTTTATATTAACTATAATATATAATATTTTATAGTATATCCTGCTATGGCTTGGATATGGGTAAAGTTTGCCCCCGCCCCCCCTGGGGTTTAGTGCTAGAAGCTTGGCTCCCAGTGGGGTGATATGAGAGGTGATGTAAACTGTAAGAGGTAGGGCCTAGTGGAAGATGAATAGGTCACATGGAGTACAGCTCACAGAAGGGACTATGCTGGTCTCCTGGAGTGAGTGAGTTCTCCTGAGAGTGGGTTGTTACAAAGTAAGTCCACTTTGGGTGCTGGACTCCTTCTACACATGGTCAGTTTCCTCTTTGCTTCCCCACCATGTCATGACCCTTCCAATAAGGCCTTCATCAGGGGCTGAACAGATGGGGCCACTCAATCTAGAAATTTTAGCCTCCAAAACTATAGCTAAAACTTTTTACTTTATACAATACTCAGCTCCGGGTATTTTTGTCACAGCAACAGAAAACAGCCTAATACCCACGCTGACCACAAACCACTCACTAGAACTTGCTTTTAGGGCTACAAAACAGATAAGACATGAGTAAGACTAGGGACTGTTTTTCCAAATCTGGTTGAAGAGACAGCCAAACTCAACACAGTCAAAAATTGACTATAGTCAAGCTGACCTTTAAAATAAGTAAAGGCTTAAGTCAATGGCAGCACCAAGAGGTGACCTATAGCAGAGGGCTTTACCCCTTTCATAGTCTCCACCAGCCTGTTCTCGTTTTTAAAGATCTTTCAGGTTTTGTGTAAATTGTCTTAAAGGATTTTATTAAAGGTAAAGTCATGACTGTGGTAGCCAGACTTGTAAGGTAACCCTCGGTAACCCTCACCCTTACATAATGTCCTCCTGAGGAGTGTGGTGGAGTCTATGAATATGGTATATCACTCCTGTAACTGTGCTATGTTATATGGCAAAAAGAGAGATGATTCTGGGTGGCCCTGGCTTTATCAGCTAATCCCTCAAAATCAGAGCATTTTCTTAGGGTGGCTGACCACAGAGGAAGAAGCCACTGAGACACAGTCCATCTGGCCAGGAAGAAAGCAAAGTGCTGCTATGAATGGCTGCTGGACAGGGGTGGCCTCTAGTTGCTGAGTGTGGCCACAGCTGTCAGCTAGAGAGAAAACAAGGATCTTGGCCCT
Organism: Marmota marmota marmota; assembly: GCF_001458135.2. NCBI lineage: Eukaryota > Metazoa > Chordata > Mammalia > Rodentia > Sciuridae > Marmota > Marmota marmota. The sequence goes on from NW_026000101.1 coordinate 14,661,951, forward strand.
ACAGCCTCCAAGAGTTGAATTTGGCCAACAACCTGAATGAGCTCAGAAGTCAATCTTTTTTCCCCAAAGACTCCAGTCTGCAGTGCAGACTCAGACCAGAGTGGATGATCCAGTCATGTCCTGCTTGGACTTCTGCCCTACAGAGCTATGAACTGAAAAATGAGTGTTGTTTTAAGCTGATAAACTTGTTATGATTTGTTTTGCAGCATTAGAAAACGGAGAGGACGATTCTCATACAAATATAACATGAATGTGGGTCAAATACTTTATTAACTCACTTAATGAATGAGCAAACCCATCATCTGTTATGATCAGTTCAAACAGAACTGCACACAAAGGCAGTCAAGGATCTCGAACTAGGTACGAAAGTAGTCAATATCTACGCAGCAATAATCGATCAATGGACAAAATTCATTTGCATTTCTATGGACAGGAATCATTTGCACTGTTATTGGCTCTCTATGATTTATGAAGTTGTGAGTTAGCTCAGAAACCATGAGAGGAGCAGATAACTCCAAAAGTGTTCTATAAGTACGTCCAGCGGTCTTTTCTTTTTTTCTCCCATTTTAAAGCCTTTCATAATTTTTTTTCCAGGTGAGTGGTATGGAAGTACAGCCACCACTTCCCAACTTATTGCCTCTACTAAATTCTGTCATAAAGATGTATGGAGTGACCACAGGCTGGCATCCAGGGAGGATGGAGAGGCTCAGCCTAGCCCTGGCCATTCATAAGCCCTTGGGCATCCATTTTCTGGGCTTATTATTTTGCTTTCTCACAGGATTCCTGTGGATAGGACAGAACGGGGTGGGGGCAGTCACCCCCTTCACATTGCCTGGGAAAACAAGGCCCAGAGAGGGATGAGAACATGGGCAGGGTCACTGGGACGGGCCTTGATACAACCCTGAGTCCTTCCCTTTCCACTCAGGGCTTGTCTTCCCCCCTTGCCTCCTTGTCCTCGGGCAGGTGACCTCCTGTCATTCATCCCCTCCTGTCTGGCAGGCCAGCCCCCCTCTGCACACAGAGCTTGGCCCCTGACTATTTAACTGCATTGCCTACTGTCCAGGGCAGGGGCAGCAATCCCAGGGCCCCCCAGAGCCTGCCTGACACGCACCCCCCCCCACCATGGTTCCCCATCATGGCTGAGCACATCATGCCTGCATTCCCTGCTCGTTCTCCAACCACCTGACAGCCCCCAGAACAACACCCAGACGCCACTCGCCCAGACCTGCTGTGCCAAGGCCACCTGCTCCGCCTCCCGAGCTGTCCACCCTGGCCACCCGCCTCTGCTGGCTTCCCATTGGCATGGCAGTGGGGAATTCATCTGTGAGGCCAGTCTGCTGGAGCTGCTTCCCAAGCCATCCTCCGACATCGCCAACCAAGTGAGAGTGCAGGAGGAGCCACCGAGGCCCAGCAAGCGGGCCACCTGCTCGGCTGACGGCTGACAGAGCGGAAAGCTCTGGTGTTGCTTTGCCTTTTGAGTCTGGCAGCTGAGAGTGTCAGGGCTGAGAGCTTCCATAAAGAGCTTGGCTCATCCCTACTCTATTCACATGTTGTCACTGAAGGCCAGAGACCACCAGGTCTGAGCTCATTGGTTGGGAAGCTGAGGGCGGGCATTGGGTCCACCAGGTCAGGCAGGACAGTTCTGACCCACCCTGTGTCTGGCTCCTTAGACGCTCCCATGGGTTCAGACCACAGGGTGTGGGTGCAGGGTGATTAGAACTTTCTAATTTGCTAAAGAAATAGAATGGCTGGGAGTGTAAGTCTTAGAATCCGGGGACCTCGGAATTGTGCGACATGGTGTCTTGGCTTCCTCACTCCTTGTCCTCTTCCCTGAATATGTACTTGCTCAATGCATCCTGAATACAGGCTTCCCTGAGCTCACAGAAAGGGATGAATATTTTCAGTGATATTTATGAGACTTCAGAAAGCATCAAATGAATGTAATTATGGAGAACCATATGGAAATGATCTAACTAAACTCAGAAATTTACCTTGGTTTAAAAAAAAAAAAGTCATAATATAGAAATGATCTTAAAGGCTCTTTAATGAGTGACTGATCTTAACAAAATGGAATCTCAGTTTTACATATTTTAAAATACGTCTTATTTATTGAAATTGTAATAACTTTTAAAGAGGTCCAGATGTCTCGGGCAATTCTTGAGGTTGGATATTTTTGAAATGATTTGGCTTTTTTTTTTTTTTAAGATAGGAAGAAAGAAAAAGAGAGAGAAGTTTGGGAGGGAGGGAAAGAGGAGGAAGGAAAGGAAGGAGAAAGGGACGAGGGAAGGACAGAGGGAGGGAGGGGTTGCGGATTTCCTTCTGGGGTTTGTCATATTCAAGATGCCATCAGGAGAAGTGACACCTCCTCTGGGCCTTCACGCTGTCACCAGACACTGGAGCTGGGTGCTGTCTTGAGAGAAGCTGGGCTGGGCAGATGGCCCTTGCGTTATTTATCTTACAGTCTCCCGGGCTCAGCCTTTGGACCCTGACATTTGAAGTCAAGTGTCTTCCTCGCTGAGCCTCAGTGTCTGAAGCCAAGGAGTCGGAGCAGATGAATCCCTCTCACTCCCGGCCCCCAGGATCTGTGATCAGCCCCTGGCTGCTGACTGTGAACCAGCAAAAGATCATATCAAGGCCCAGAAAGTTCCAGTGCCCAGGCTGGGAGGCGACAGCCCCCTCTATCTCCCCACGTGCCCACAGCTGAACAGGCAGGTCATTCAGTCAGCTGCTGGGGAGCTCGGCTCACCCCCCTTCACATGTTGGAGTCTTTTGTCCTTTGCGCCTGGAAGTCCTTCAGCTCATCTTTGACCTCCTGCCAGTCGGCGTGTTCCTGCTATGCCAGAGCAGCTGTTGGAAAGTGAAGCAGTTGAAGCCAGGCATCCAGGAGAGAGATGTCTGCTCCAACGCTGGGGACCCAAGACGTGCTCCCGGCTCTTTTTGTGGGTTATATTAAATGCATTATTCCTAACTATGGCACAACCCCACAGTGCCTCTGAAACAATGTGGGTGTGGGGGTGGCCGGAAGTCCCAAGCTCACGTCGTAGCAAGCTGGAGAAAGGATGCTTCTGCATGGATGTGTGGCTGCTCACCTGGTGGCTTAAGGAGCCAGGAGTCAGACACAGGTGGGGAGAAGAGCTGTGGATGGTGTCCATGTTCACTGCCTCCATGATCAAGCCACATCCTTGGGCTTTTTGCATAGATTTCTGCTCAACCTGGGAATTAGGTTTCTGAGAGGTAATTTAGACAGAACATGCTCAGTCAAGGCTCTGCTAAGGTCAAGTACCACGGGGCTAGCATGCATAAAGGTCAGCAGGACTCTGAGGCCATGGGTGAGTTTCCTCATGATTTATGCCCAGGAGACCAGGGCACCAGATACCTGAGAGGCTGACATTTGAGAGTCATAAGCTGTGGGTGGCCGAAGGGAGACAGAGGCCTGAGCTATGACTTGCCTGAGGTCCCACCGCTGGGTAGAGGAAAAAGTGAGGGTGGAATGCCAGAGACTTCCATAGTGCTGACATTGGCAAGGTACCCGAGGGCCAGCAGAGGAACAAGCCCAGCCTGAGAGGCAGGGAGCCTGGCTGCCTGGTGTGGTTCTCTCTGCTGCATATCCTCTGCCCATTCAGTGCCAAGTACCTACTGTATGCCAAGTGCCACACAGTGACTTCCACATGCTTTGTCTGATGCAGTCCCAGTGTTGGGTGCCTCCTGGTCCACCCCAGTGCTCCTGTGGGTCCAGGCTGTGGGTGTGCATAGCAGAGTCCTCCTTTAAGACCTTCTCACTCTATCCACAAAACGGTCTTGGCAGGTGGGCATTGGCCAGCCGCTGTCAATCCAAGCAGCTGAGGCCCAGAGAGAACCACACACATTCTGGGCATCCCAGGATTCAAACCCAGGTCTGGCTCCAAACCTGTGCCCTTCAACCCAGTACCCTGGTTCTCAAAGAAGATACGAGAAGGCCAGACCTCTGCTCACTCTCCATTTTCTCCTTGAGACTCTCAACAATTCTTGTGATGGCCAGAGGAGCAACAGGGTCAGAAACTGGTCTAAGGGAGAGGAGCTTCTCTGAAGATGACAAACCTGCTGGGGTGCAGGTGGTGGGTAAGGGACACCCTTCTTACTCTCAGTGGTGCCAAGCCAATTGCAGTGGGATAGGGTGAGGGCAGCCCCTCCCCCTTCACATACCCACCGACATTGCACCAGCCTGGCAGCACCAGCTGAGGTCAACAGCCGCCACCAGCACCGTGAAGGCTGCACTGTCCTGACAGGGCGGCACAGCAGGTGGGGGGCAGGGAGTCTCCAGGAGAAGTGGACAGAACGGCCCTCTGCTCGGCCCACCCCAGGGACAGCCCTTTGATGGTGACTCTGGCCCTCTCTGGAGCCATGTCCCATAGACAACCAGTCCCTTGATCCTTCCCTAACCCAGGGTGGTGATAGTTCAGGGTTCTGCACAGTAGACACTTCAGTCCACCAGAGCTAGAGGGAGCTGCTGGGGACAGTCTTACAGCCAGGCTGAGCAGTCTCTGTGGGGCCCAGCCAGGAAATGGCTAGCCAAGTCCTTAAAATCTCTCTCTTTCTTTACACATGCATGACATTCCCCCGCCCCATCTTTCTCCAATTCACAATAGGGTTACAATGCAGTAAATCCACCATGGGTTGAAAATATGGTGAATTTGGAAATGTATTGGAGACCTTGATGGACCAGTCTTCATGGCTCAGTAACACAGTACACAGAACACAGTACGGAGAGTCTTGGTTATTTCCCCTTGTGATTGCTGGCTGCGAGTGGAGGTCATTACCACTGCCCAGCATCGAGAAAGAACATTGTACTGCATATGGCTAGCCCAGGAAAAAAAATTTCAGAATTGAAAGTATGACTTCTACCGAATGCTAACCACATCCACGCTATTGTCAAACTGACAACCATAGGTCAAACCACCGTGTGTTGGGGACCACCTGTGTGCTACTTGTATGTGCGCGTGCATGGGCACGTCCTATTGGTTCTATTTCCCAAAAGAACTCTGTCTAATTCCCATGGTGAAGGGGTAACCAGAGGTGGCTGAGTGGATGCTATTATAGAACTTTGAAACAGAGACAAAAATTCAGGACAGGCAAATTCCCTGCCCTAAACATCTTAAGACAAAAAAAAAAAAAATCTTGAGAAGTATTTAGGAGAGAACCAAATTTCCGTCAAAGCTGAGAAAGGTAGGTCCAGAGGTTCAGCCAGGGAGCCACACTGCTGGGGCACTGGGCAGGAAGGGCATTACCAGGATGTTGGGTGCTGCCCAGGCTGTGAGAAGGTTGGATTGGGCTGCCAGCTCACCAGGAGCTCCCAGGACAACATGGATCACCCACTCAGGACACCAGGACGCCCACAGGTTGCTATCGCCTCTGAGAGCACCATGAGGGTGCTGCCTATACCAAAGCAGGACAGCTACTGTTGCTGCCGCTGCTGCTGAAGGCTCTGGAGAGCGGGGAGCTAGAGATCGCACGGGGAACACAGCTGCAGGAAACCTCATGGCTCTGTGATCTAGCTCACAGGAAAAGCCATCTTCATCACTGTTGACTTCTAACTCCTTCAATCTACCCAATGCATGGCACCTACCCCACACCCACGACTCAGCCACCCAGGAGTCTGGAAATGGGACCTTGAGCTGTCCGGCCTCTCCACTAGGAGCAGGGTGGAGTGGGCTGAGCTGCTCTGCAGGATTCTCCAGGGACCTGTGCTCTGGAGACCTGTGAGTACGCACAGAGGGGGCAGCAAGTCTCAAAGGACCAGGATCCTAGCGAAGAGTGCACAGCCTTCCAAGGAGGGTGAGCAGGCTATGCCTAACCTCTCCTGCCTTCCTAGGTGCAGAGGTGAAGGGGCACAGCTGGGAGCAAGAGAATGTTCCCTGCTCTCTGGGTGGATAGTGGAGAGTGTTAGCAGGAGGTGGGAAATTTCAATCCAAATGCAGTTGAGATCATATCTTGGCCTTGTTCCCCACAAATGCATGGTTATTTGTATTTCAGCATAAAATCCTAACTCCTAGGACCTGATTAACAAAGGCAGCCCACAACTTTGCATTCCCCCAGAGGCCAGCCAGATGGAAAGCCCAACGGAATTTCACTTTGAAGTGCTCTGTGTTATCTGGCTCATTTGCAAAAGAAATGAGCTTTATGGGATGTTCAAAATGTTTCCAGACATAACCAGTTGCCCCCAAGCGAGAATGAAGTTATACTCTCCCCTTCACCTTGTGCACAGGCAGGCTGGCACGGATGTACACAGCGCTGTTAGAATCAAAACACGCTCTTCTCCAGGCTCTCCCAGGGGGCCGCGGGAGGGGGATCAAAATAAAAACACCTCGGATCAAACAGTGATGGATTGGTTTTTCCCTCACTTTGTGGAATCAGAATGACAGTGTGGCTGGGCTAATGAATTACATACTCATTTGTCATTAGGATAATGCAAAATCGGTGACCGGATGTGCTCAGTTATGCAGCCTCCAAGGCTCCGTGGTATGGGGAAGCGCTCAGCAGTAGAGCAAGCACTTGCTGGTGTGAAAGAGGCCCCGGGTTCTATTCTCACCACTGCAAAACCCCCCACAAATATCAGCCCTGTTGAATTCCAGCAGTGTGGCCCTAGAGCCTCAGTTTCCTTTTCTGTAAAATAAATGTACAAATATTGCTTGTATGAGATGGTTATGTGGAGGGTGTGAAAGGGTTTCAGAAACCACGAAGGGCTGCATCATGTTAAAATCCCTCCTTCTACATTCTACTGGTCCTACCACCCAGAGCCCCCTTTCTTCCTTGAAGACAAATGGCAAGTGCCACCACGGTGCCTTTGCACATGTTCCCTCTGCTTAGAACGCCTTCTCCTGATTAGTTCCCCACATCCTTGCCTGCATCCGCTGTTATCTTTTTCAAGGGTGGGGGTGGAGGATGGAGTGGACACAGCCCATCATGAATCTGGAAGGTGGAAATGCATCTTTCTGTTCTCTTCTCAGTACAGCCCAGCATCTGAGGGCACTTGGAATATTCAAATTGAAAGGGCCCTTGGGGATCATCCAGTCCAACTCTCATTGATGAGATAGAAAACCAGAAGCTGAGAGGCCAAGGTGTATGGCCACCTGTGGCAGTGAGCCAAGGAGCCCTATGGTACCCAGGCCACGTGGCAGTGCCCCACTGACAGAGTCCCTGGGTCTTTTATTTTTGCTCATGGTACTAGTCAGGATTCTCTAGAGAAAGAGAACCAATAGGAGATGTTTGTCTTTCCATCTGTCTATGTATGTGCCTGCCTGCCTATCATCTGTCTAAGAGATTTACCATAAGGAATTAATTGGCCCATGGGATGATGGAGGCCGGCAGGTCTGAAATCGGCAGAGCCCATGTCTCAGACACAAAGGAATTTGAAGAGAGGTGATCTGGTCTTTCTGAAAAAAAGCCTAAGATTTCTAAGTGAGATTTCCAGTTTAAAATGTCACCTGGTTAGAACTCCCCTTCACATTCCCACCCAACCCATATGGTCACTAACACAATGATGAGGTCACAGCATCCCTCCCAAGAGCTCAGCAGACCCAGGTGGGCAGGAGACTGATTTCTGGGATTTGAGAGGATGTCCACACACCTGAGACAGGGAAAGCAGAGGGAGGAAACTCCTCCTGCAGTTCATCTCCTGAAACACAAACGGGAAGCCTTCACGCCAGCCCTGCACAAATCCAGAGGCACACAACACTAACAAGGGCTGCTTTGGGGAGCAGCCCCACCTTCAGTCCCTCAAACCCCAACAACATCTTTGTACTTAGTGCATGCCCGACCCTAAGCTATGGAAATTCTAGGGTGGGGATTAAAGCAACAATGACCTATCAACACCCGACAAGATTGGGGGGAAAGACCTCATACTATGAGGTAATTGGCGAGATATGACCTTGCCAATAACCTTCAGGCTTTGAAGGGTCATGGTAAATTCTTCATCCTCTTCCACCACTTTGCCACAGTGCTTGACACAACTGAGCAGCTGCCTTCACTTGGTCTCCAGGAACCACTCTTGCCCTTTCCCCTTTGCTGGAAGCTATTTCTATCTTCTTTTCTGCCTCCTCTTCTTACTTCAACTTGGTAGAGCTGCTGTGCCCCAGGGCTGGGTCTTTGGATGTTTCTTCTCCACCATCCCTGTTCATACCCTCTCAGCGTCAGGGCTTTAATACTGTCTAGTTGTTGGCAATTCCCAAATTTACATCCACACCCCAAGTTGCCCCTGAGACCCACCCTTGGAATTTGAACTGTCAACTCAGCATCTCCACCTGGATATCAAAGTGTGTGTGTCATCCCAGGCTCCCATAACTACAGAGAGTGTGGCTCACCCCAAAGAAACGTCTTTCTCGAAGTTCTGGGGACTGGAAGTTGAGATGAAGGTACCTGCATGGCCAGGTGCTGGTGAGGGCCCTGCTGTGTCCTCACAGGTTGGGGAGAGAGAGAGGACGGATGAGCCCTGTGGTATCTCTTTTTATAAGGACATCAAAGCCATCGCTGGGGCTTCACCCTCATGACCTCACCTGAACCTCACTCCTAAAAGCCCTGCTTCCCAATACAATCCTATTGGGAGTTAGGGCTTCAACATGTGAATTTTTGCAGTAGTGGAGTAGAGAGACCAATTCGGTCCAGCACAGAGAGCTGTTTACAACTTCTGACGTCCATCACCTCCCCAAAACCACCTGCACACCATGCTTCCTCTCTGTGAAGCACAGCTCCATCTGCCAGTGGTTTGGGCCAGAACTTGGGACTCAATTTGGACTCCTTGCAGCACATCCTATTGACCCTACCACCTGAGTGTAAGCTGCCTCCTTCTCTTGCTTGGTCAGTGCCTATGACCTAGTCTTCTTACACCTACTCTAATCTGTCTGTACCCAGTTACTCATGGATGCCCAGAATGGCCCTCTTCAAACATAAGGCAGAGTACAGCAGGGTTTTGCTCAAAACCCTTGTGATTCAGCAAGAATCAAGGTCTCTATAATTACTCCTAGGATCCCCTGTGCCTGACTCCCTGTGACATCCCTGATCTTATCTTCTGTGCACACTCACCACTCTAACCACAGGTGTCTCCTTTGGGTTTTGGTCCTCCAGACCTTCCTGTCTTGGGGCATTTGTTCCTGTGGACCTCTGGAAAGCCACAGACCCATTCTCTACCTCCTCTGAGTTTGTTCAATGTCACTTCTCGGTGAGGCCGGACCACTCTGCTTCAGCTCCCCAGAACTTCCTATTTTTCATACTTGATCTTCTTTTTTCTTTATAGGATTTCTTACTTTCAAGTGTACTGTGTAATTTATTTATCATGTTTATTGTCTGTCTTCCTCCACTGATGTTGTCAGAAAGAATTTCAATAAGAATTGGAAAGCAGGCACTGAAAAGAGAGACCAGGCAGCCGCCAGGACTTCATCACCCGAACCAGCCTGGGAGGACCCACCCCACGGCCACCACCAGTGTGCCTGGATGTGGCACCTACGCAGTGGTCACCAGGTTTCTTGCCACTGTCACGGCTTCTCTTTTCCCAGAAACTCAGTGTTGCCCCACTGCATGGCCAGGAGAGGATTTTTCAAGGCTTCTGCATCTTCATATCAATGACCCTGCTCAAGGCAGCTGCATGGGCTTAGCTGGTCAGAGGCCCTGGCAGCAGGGTGGGTTGGGAAGATGTTCCCGTGCACCTCCGTGCAGTGACCTACATGGACCCTTCTGTACTTTAAATCATCTCTAGGTTACTTCTAAAACCTAATACCATGTCAATGCTATGTAAATAGCAGTTGTGCTGTATTGTTCAGGGAGTAATAACCAGATTTCAAAAGTCTGTATATGTTCAGTACAGAGGATTTCTTTTTTTTTTTTTTTAATCCAGAGCTGATTGAATCTACAGATGCAGAGCTCATGAAAATAAAGGACTGTGTTGGGCTTGCTTAATGCCAAACACAGAAAGGGGGTCCAGGTACTGAATAGCTAAGAAAGAATAAATCTCTATTACAAGGGGATAAGTTAGGCCATGACAAAAATTTTTTAAATTCTCAAAAGTAGTAATGGGACAGTACATCTTCTCATCATAGTGTCACAAACCATAGCTGGCTCGTTGAACAGACCAAATTCAATAGGATACAAGTAGAAAATAAGTTCATTCTTTCTCCCCACTGTCCTTTTGAATTAGTTCCTATAAAGAATGAGTTGTTCATTTAATTTTTTTACTAAGGTTTCAAGATGTGTCCAAGGGTTCTCCAATCCTTGGATGAAAACTTAGGTGCATCCCACAATTTTTTCAGTTATCCTTGGATAATAGAAAAACCAGCCATCATTTTTCACTGTGAGTTAAAGAAAAATAAAACAAAACATACAGAGCTGGGTGTGGTAGCACCTGCCTGTAATTCCAGCTGCTCAGGAGGCTGAGGCAGAGGGTTTGCGAGTTTCAGGCCAGCCTAGACCAGTCTCAAAATAAAATAAAATGCATCCCCAGGGGCTCTGGGGTTGTAGATCAGTGATAGAGCCCCAGTTCATGGCCAGGAGAGGATTTTTCAAGGCTTCTACATTTTCATATCAATGGCCCTGATCAAGGCAGCTTCATGGACTTGGCTGGTCAGAGGCCCTGGCAGCAGGGAGGGTTGGGAAGGATGCTCCTGTGCACCTCCATGCAGTGACCTACATAGTCACTAGCAAGCATGAGACCCTGGATTCAATCTTTAGTACCACAAAAGATCTCCTACACATCCCTAATTTATAATAGTCCATATCAATGTTTCAAAAGTCCTCTTTTTGGGGGTGGGGGTACCAGGGATTGGACTTAGGGACACTTACCACTGACCCACATGCCCAGCCCTGTTTTGTATTTTATTTAGAGACAGGGCCTCACTGAGTTGCCTAGCACCTCGCTAAATTGCTGAGGCTGGCTCTGAACTCGTGATCCTCCTGCCTCAGTATCCCAAGCCACTGGGATTACAGGCCACATTATTTTTGTCATTGCACCCAGCTGCAAAAGTCCTCTTAAAGACAGGAAAGAACAGGTTATGAGGAGAAACATAATTTCATTTTATAGGACCATAAATAATATTTTTAAAATTAGTTTCATTGAGGAATGATTTGCATTCAAAAATTTAGCAATTCTCTTTGTATAAGAGAGTGAGTTGTTCATTGAAATTTTTATTAAGGTAATTGTAAATCTGCAAGCGGTTGGGAGAAATATTACAGAAAGGTCCCAGGTACCCTTTACCCAGTCTCTCCTAATGCTAACTTGTTTTAACACTGTAATATAAAATCACAGCTGGGATACACTGATAGTGAGCACATCCTCCTCTCTTACCCAGTGCCCCTGGCTGTACTGTGTTTATCCACATGTGTGCGTTTAGTTCCGTGCCATGTTATGTCGTGTGTAGGTTGGTGTATCCATCATCACAGTTGGGATCCTGACGGGTTTTGCCATTTTCAAGTCTTCATGTTGCCCTTTTATAACCTCACCCCTATCCCCCCAACAAAATGAGCTTCAACAAAAGTATTCGGTATTGTAATCACCTCCACAATTATGATAAAAGTATAACTCCTAAAAGTTTTCTTATGCCCTTTACAATTACCCACACTCCACCCTAGGCAACCACTGATCTGCTTTCTATTACTATAGATTTACCTTTTCTAGCATTTCTTAATGGTAATGAGCACAGTGTTTTCGAGATTTATCCATGATGTTTCAAGTGTCAAGACTCAGTAGTATTACTTGCATAAATATATCACATTGGGTCCTTTCGGGTCTTAAATTTTAAAAACCTCTGTTTATCTTTATCAGGGTCACATTTCCCTCTGAACCTGTGAACCCAGGGATCATTATGGCTGTCTGAATGTTCTCGTCGGCTACTTCTGTCCCCTCGGTCATTTCTCGGTTTAATTTTATTAATTAGTTTTGCATGTGGTCATAGCCTGTATTTTCCTACTTCTCTGCCTGTGTGGTAACTTCTTTCTCGAATGTTACACAGTGTACATTTCACATTGTTGATGGCTGGATTTTATTTTATTCCTTTTATACTGTTGAAGTTTATTCTGGAGCACAAACCAATTGGACCCTTTCGAGGCATCCAGAGCAGCCTTTAGATAAATCCGATCTCACTAGTGAGAATTTCACTTCTGAGAATCCTGGTTGGCATCTGGTGTGTGAGGAGGCCTTTCTACCTTGGTTGAGGGGAACGGGAACAGTTCCCAGCCCTGGGTGAGCTCAGGAGCTATTCTGGTGGCTCTCTGGCTGAACATGGACATCTTTGCTGAGGAATTGAAAGCCTAATATAAAAAGCAGAAATCATAAAGGAAAAGGCTGATAGATTAGATGGCATGAAAAATTAAGCCCTTTCTCTTTGCATTCTTCTTAAATTCACTTCAATTTGGCTCACTTCTAATTGATTTGAGGCCAGTTGGGAGAGGGAAAATACCCACGGGCCCTGGGGAGGCCCAACGCCGGGGTCTGGAGCCAGCTCTTCCTCTCATTGTGAGGCCAAAGGGAAATTGGTCTGGCTCCCCTCCTCTTATCTGGAAAACAAGGAGGCTGGGTGAGGAGCTCCCAGAGGCCCTTTCTGTCCTAACGCCCTTCCTCCCAGTCACGCTGCTCTCTTTGCCTCGGTGATAACCTACTCTCAGGCACTCTAGCTGCCCACCAAAGCAGGCTTCTTATGCCTATTTCCCTTTTTAAATATAATTTAGTTTTTATTTGATTTATGGACTCAGTCCCAGTCGCTGAACTTCATTCGGCTTGGATGGCTTATTGATTTTCAATAATGGCGGAGCCCAAGAATAAAGAGATGACAGCAGCACTTGGCTGCAGACCCAGGGCCAGCCAAAGGGAGGCACGCATTAATCACCTCTGAGGTGGCCGCTCAGGCTGTCTGTTCCTGGCTGGGCAGGGGCCCAGGGAGTCCAGCAAGCCACCCGGTGATGGTCTGCCTCACAAGAGCTCTCCAGACTGCCCCACCTGGGCTGTATCCCAGCATCACCCGAGACAAGTCACTAGCCCATCCGCCCTCCTCTCCTCTACAGAGAAGGAGCTGTGAGAGTCTGGGAGGCCAGCTAGAGGGAGGCCGCACCTCTAGATGGACAGGGAGGAGAAATGTTCATGTATAAAGGGGCCAATGCTAAACAAATGGATTAAAAGATCAACTGGTGGTAAGAGAAGGGGATGCAGAGGCGTTGGCTGTGTCTGTTTTCAGGGTGGCTTCAGCCACTGAAACAGCAAACCTGGTCTAGGCCTCCCTGAAGAATTGCACTTCTTTGACCCCTGGACCTTTGCATATGCCATTCCTCAGATGATGCCCAAGTTCTCTCTTTCCTGGCCAACCCCTGCTTCTCTTCCAGGCCTCAGCTTAATTGTTGCCTCTTCTGGGAAGCCCTTCCTCATTCTCCCCCTCCCCCACCTTTTGAACCCATGTTCTCATAGCTCACTGTGACAACAGTGACAGTGGTTTAGTTTCTTCACTGTTCAACTATTTGTTGAGGGCTGGGCTATAATATAGCTCAGTTGGTAGAGTGCTCGCCTTGCATGAACAAGGCCCTGGGTTCAATCCCCATCACCACACACACATACACAAAAAGTATTTGTTGAATGAATAGAAGATAGTTAAAAAAATGATGTTCAAAATAACTCAGTGATTCAAAGAATATTTATTGAGCATCAATTACTCACCACTGTGAGTAGGTGCTGAAGTTCATTAACTTTTTTTTGGCGGGAAGAGGGTTACCAGGATTTAACTCACAGATACTTAACCACTGAGCCACATCCTCAGTCCTTTTTTATATTTTATTTAGAGACAGGGTCACACTGATTTGCTTAGCGCCTAATTTGCTTAGACTGGCTTTGAACTCTCGATCCTCCTGCCTCAGCCTCCTGAGCTGCTGGGATTACAGGCTTGTGCCACCATGCCTGGCTTCATGAACTCCTTTTTCAACCCCCTCGACAACTCCTTAAGTGCATATGGAATAAAACACTCAGGGAAGTGAGGTGACCAGCCCAAGGTCAGACAGCCAAGATCTGGTCCATCCTAATAGGAAGCTGAGTTTCCTGATTCCTAAACCCAGTTTTGCCTTTTCTTCAGTAGGGGAGTGTGACTGATCCCTTCTCTCCCCAAGACTCCACAATTTTCTGCGCTGTATGATAAAAGGGTTGAGCCAGATCAGCAGTTCCTAACCTTTGAGAATTAATGAAAGGTATGAACCGTAAATAACCCCAGGGAAATCACATATGCACAGAAAAATTTACACACGTGTTCACGGGTTCATGGCCCTGTAAAACCTAGCCACAGCCCTCAGGCTAGGAGGCCCAGAGCTCACCCCTGGTGGAGGACTTGCTGGCCCTCTCAGTCCCTGGATGGTTTATGATTCACCCACTGACACTGGTTTTATGAAGTGACAAAATTCTTCCACTCATTTTTCAAAGTCTCAGCCTCACCTCGTCTCCTCAGCCCAGCGGGCAGCAGTTTCCTTCCTGCCGGGAGACCCCATTAACCCCCAAGCCCCGGGGCCCTGCCAGACTGTGGCTGTCACACTGAGTCCTGGTCCTGATTTATTCTCCATGGCGTCTCTCTGGATGAGAAGTTGTGCATAACAGCGGGACTCAGCCTAGATAGAAGAAGTGGCCAGGTTCAATCCTCAACAAATAAAACTACCCCCGTTCAGTAATTCCCACGGTTCATGAAAAAAAAATGTGATTTCCTTGCCGCAGCAAATATGGAAGTCGGGAGATGTAAAGATGCTCCCGTTGGTCTGTGGGAGGAACCATAACAATATAAATCAGTGAGCTGGAGAATCCTCTCTATTCATTATCTGGGCAGTCTGGAGCTAAGGTGTGTGCTTATTAAGTCCCATTATCAGCCCCCCTTCCCTCTCCAGGATGGCTGCTGAAATCTCTCAGGAACATTGCAGCAAAAAATAACTTTTAGTTCCTGGAGATCATACTAATTCTCCAGAATTTGGGGTCTTCAATCCCAGGCTGAGAATTTCACCCTATTCTCGGGCATCTAGGGCCGATCCCTTGCGAGGCTGCCTGTGAGGCTGACCCACTAGAGTCTTGCATTAGGAAGATCATTCTGCTGTGGGCAGGGATTCACCAGGACGGCCCAGAGGGGCGGGGCTGAAGGTTGGGAGTGGGCGAAGCCTGAAGCAGCCAGAGGAGAGGTCAAAGGTTAGGTCTAGGGAGAGGTCTTATTGTTTCCACCTTATTGTTTCCACCATGGGGATAGCAAGATGCCCGCTCAAACTCTAAGTAGACAGGAGACTCACCCACCCAGCAGGTGATGGACCAGGAAGTTGATGGGTGGAACTTCTTGGAGCATTCTAGAAGAGGTTCCGACACCACCAGGGCTTTTTCTTCACTTCTCCATGTCCTCTTTCTTCCTGTTTGGAAGGCAGATGGGATGGCCAGCACTATTCTTCATGCAACCATAAGGGAAAAGCCAAGAGGACCACAGACACTTAGCTCCGACATGCTTGAGCTACGTCAATGCCAGACACTGCCTGCTTCTTGATTCACCATGTGAGAAAAATCTCTGCAGGAGGTTAAGTGTAAAAGTTATGTAGGAAGGTGGACAAATAAGTCCAGAGTTCTAGAGAGTATCTGTACATATGTGGGTAATAGAGGATGTGGGGGGTGAGCAAGATGACTCAGGAAGTGGACAGATAGAGAAGATTGGGAGATATAGACTGATATTATAGATAGATGATAGATAAATGACGGATGGATGAATGGATGGACGGGTGGATGGATGGACAGACAAAAAAGATGGCCCTAAGAACATCAACCTTTGAGAGACAGAGGAGGAAAGGACATCTGGAGAGTGTGGGATCCCAAGAGCCAAGGGACAGCAGGCACTCAGGAAGCAGTGAGTGGTCAGCAGTTACATGACAGAGAGGGTCCATGGCATCACTAAGAAAGGAACGTGGCAGTGACCTTGAAGTGGGCTACACAGACAGCACCGATTGTTCCATCTTGAAATGTCAGGGCAGGTCAGTTCAGGTCCCTTCTGTGGCCCACCAGGCCCTCCTTGTGCAACTGTGGGCACCGCCCAGGCTGGTAATGCCCAGAACCCACAGAGACACCAAGAGAGAAGGGAGGTGCCTGGCCAGGAGATATTTGGGACATGATTCCTACATTCATGCTTCTCCCTCCTGCCAGCCCATGCCCAGGTGTGTCTGTTGGCCTTGAGTCTTCCTTGCTCAGAGAGAGAGTGACCGGGTGTTCAACACCAAGCCTACCCCGGTTCTGCGGGGCCTCAGGCAACTTGCTGGACAAATCAAAGGCAGAGCAGAGCTGGAGCTCAGGCCTTCTGATTCCAACTCCTCCGGGCCTCAGAACCTGAGCGTGGAACATTTCCTAGGTCTGGCTTTTAACAAATGCATTGGAGGTTGGCATGCTGCCGACATTTTGCTGGCTCAGGGAGGGGAACCAGGATATTTTTTTGCAAATTGGGTACTCCATCATGTAGAAAAACAGATCTTTTCGGGAGGTAAAACATCTGGAATTACATAGCATGAAAAGAGACTAAGAGGCCAGGTTACATGCTCAGCACACGGCTCTCTGGGTTTTAATGATGCTCAAAGATTTGAAATGTTCAGCAAATCTGTTTGTTGCTGCTCCGACTTTTTCGTGTCTCCCTGGGGAGAGGCTGCTTGTGTTTTTCTGTCTTGTTTAACCCACTAGGATTTCTGGAGATGGGTGAATCTTCTAGAGCCTGAAACCCCCAGGAAGCTCCAGTTCTCACCGAAACCAAGTCATAAAACTATGCTTCTAAAAATAGAGATTGCCTGGCAAGGACGAGGGTCTTGGCCTACTCAACCCTGGCACCAAGGCAGCCCTTTTCTTGATACCAGGCCTGTTGTTCTCTGGAAAGAAGAGCCCAGGTTGCAGAGTACTTAGGAGCTTCTGCTCAAAGGCATGACTGCGGTCAGGAAGGGCTGGGAGGAGAGCGGCAGGGAGCCCTGCCAGACTCTGGAAGCCAGGGCAGGCTCTGGCCAGGGCTGGTACATTGGTCCTGGAATCAGGAAACCCCGGCTTCAGTTCTTTTGCCAACCACAGTCTGGCTGCCTCTAGCAAGTCTCTGCCCCTCTCTGGGCATCAGTTTTTCCATCTATAAAATAGGGGTAGTAAATTCCAAAGCCTCAGCTCCTTCCAGAGTTGCTGGGTGGTCACTGAGTTGAAAGCTGTAGGGGCCTCAGGCATGGGACCACGTTGAAGAACTCAAGCCTCCAATGACATCAGGACAGCCTGAGTGCTCTGTGGGCAGCTGGCGGGGGGTGGGGGGCGCCTCCTGCAGAAGCACGTTTCCCTCTGGACAGGACCCTTCCTACTGCGCCCACGGAAGCAAATGCTGGCAGGATTGGGATGGGTTTCTCCTTGTGTCTGAAGCTCAGCTGGGAACCAGTGCTTCCCTTTTCTAAGCACCAAAGGGTTGAGCCCCAGAAGCCCAAGGGTAGAAGAGAGACAGCTGCAGTAGATGGCCTGGGTTTGATGGGATTAGATACACCAAAATGAGAAGAGATTTATTGGCCGGCTTTCATCCAGCCTTAGAAAACTTGGCTTCGTCTTCACTTGGTCAAGTAGTCTTGGGATTTCTGTGTGCGGGGCGACAAACCAGACTCATATGTTTAGGAAACATTTTGCTTTTTGGGAACTTGTGTGTCTTCTTTGTGAGTTGGTGTCCACATGTGCACGTGTGAGCGTCCCCATGTGGGTGCATGAGCATTACACAACTATGAACATAGTTACATGGTGTATGAACACCTCATTGTGGGCGTGTTGTACACACACACACATTTGAGTGTATATCCACAAACGTGTTTATGTGTGCCTATGTGTCACATATGTATGATGGGTGTGCGTAAATCGGTGTGCACATGTGTGAATAGACTCACCCTTGCTCACAAGGAGGGATCCTTGCTTGGCAGCACCCAGGCCAGAGGGTGATTTAACCAGCCTGGGTCTCCCTGTCCAACATGCTGAGCTATGGAAATGGCAAAGCCATCCCAAACCTGAAAGACAGATGAGTTCATTTTCAGGCTTTGCTGTGAATCGGTGGTTCTTGGAATGGCTAATGGCTCCGAGAGGCAGCATTTGCATCTCGTCGAGTCAGAGCAGCTGTGGGATTAGTGGCTGAGGGGTGATTTAGGATAGCTATTTGGGAATATCTACCATTTTCCAATAATGCTTGAGAAATTGCCTCTCCTGAGAAGAGAAATTTCAAGTGGGCCTGAAAGGGTGATGGGGGAGGGTGGGGAGAATGCTGATTCCTCCCCCCCAGGGAGGGAGGGAGGGAGGTCGGTGGGGGGTGGGTGCAGCGGCAGCAGCCACAGGCATTGGAGAAACCCGAGGCTCCCCTCTGAGCTCCTCTAAGCAGCTCCTCCGTCACTGAGCTGCCCCCACCTACACGGCGACCTGGACACTGCTCATCTCCCTGCACCTTCCCGGGGTCGCCCCCCAACATCTATCTGATGAAATTAGTATTTGAAATACAATAAAGTGATTAGTTCACTTGACTGTGACAAACATATTTAATCTTGGCCGATCGATACTGTCAGAAAACCAGGGCCATTAGTTAAATTATCCTTTGGTCAGAAAAGCAAACGGCCTAATTGAAGAAGGCAAACTCACTCCCAAGACTTCCATTTCAGCCCGGGCACTTCCTCCCCTGTCGTTTGGAACTTAGCCATAACCTGCTTTCCATTCAGCTGTCACCCTCTGTACCCTCCTTGGGCCTCAGTTTCCCCATCTGTCAGTATCGTGCAGAGATTCAGAGGAGATCCTGGAGCTCAAGCCACTCAAATCAGCAGGACTTGCCAGCTGACTAGGCACAAGTCACCCAGCTTCTCTGTGCCTCGGTTTCTCCTTCTGTGAAATGGAGCTATTGATGGTAGTGACTGGGCCCTTGGGAGAGGCAGATGGAGGAGGCCTGGCCTGAGTTCTCATCTTGGCCCTGAGTGCCCAGTCTGACCACCTGGGCCTTTTCCTCTCAGGCTCAGTCTCCCCAGGTGCAGGTGAGGAAGTGAGGTGCAGTGACTGTAAAGGCTCTGGCAGCCCAAATGTTCCACAGTCCTCTGAATCTACTGAACTTGCTGACACGCATGGGAATTCCTGCACGTGAGTTGGGGTAGGAAAACCAAGGGAACTCAATGACCTCTGGGAAGTTGTCTTTGAAGCCACATAACTGAAGTTTTGGGACATGGCAAGACAAGAGGGTAGCATCAGTGACACAGGGAACCTCACTTTCTGGCTGTGAAATGAAATCAATCCCATTTCTGTTCAGCCCACGGCACATGCAGGGCCCAACATGCTGGTGCCCAAAGAAGTGTCTCCCACCCTCCTTCATTCAGTTACTCATTCACTCAGCATTCTCTATGCTCAGCTCTAGGGCTGTCCTTTGTCCTGGGAGTAGAGACACAGGAATGGGCCAGTCCCACCTTGCATTCTGGGAACCCACAGACTCATGAAGAACCAGCTCCACTGTGAGGCTGTATTCCTGTCCTGTGGTTGCTTGGAGGAATCGTCACACTTCTCACGACTTAAAACAATAAAGATGTATTGTCTTTCGGTTCTGCAGGTCACAAGTCCAATATGGGCTTCACTGGGCTTCAAGCAAGGTGTGAACAGGATGGACAGTGGCCCTTTCTGAGACTGTAGGGGAAATTCATTTACTTGTCCCTCCAGTTTCTGGAGGCCACCAGCATTCCTTGGCTTGAGGCCTCACATCACTTTCCTCTGCTTCCGTTATCACATCTCCTTCCCCCCCGCCCCCATTCTCTCTCACTATAAGGACCCTTGTGAGTAAGTGGACCCACCAAGAGAATCCAGAATGAGCTCCCCATCACAATATCGTTAACTTAATCACCTTTGCAAAACCTGTGTTCTCACATGCAAGGGGTTAGATGAGGTTTGTCCCCCAAGAACCGTGTGTTGGAAATTGGTCCTCAGTGTGGCCATGTTAAGAGCCAGTGGGAGCTTTACGGGGTGGGCCCAGTGGGTCATTTGTGGCACCACCAGTGGAGGAGAGGGAGGGAGTTCTCTTGGAACCCTGGTTAGTTCCACAGTGGGGCTTGTTATAAAAGAACAAGACAGCAGACACTGTAATCCCAGGGACTCAGGAGGGGGATGCAGGAGGGTCACAAGTTCAAGACCAGCCTCAGCAACTTAACAAAATCCTCAACAACTTAGGGACACCTTATCTCAAAATAAAAAATATAAAGAGCGAGGGATGTAGCTCAGTGGGAAAGTGTCCCTGGGGTCCCTCCATTTAAACAGAGAACAAGACAGCTCCTCCCTGGTCTCTCTCGGGTGGTTTTTTAACTCACTGTGTGATCTCTCCCTTCTGCCAATGTCATGCCATCCCCCAAGAGGTACTCACAATAGCCAACCTGATGCAGTGCCATGCCCTGAGCCTCCAAAACTGTGATCTAAATAAATCTCTTTATGTATTATCCAGCCTCGGGTATTTTGTCATAGCAACAGAAAACAGAGATTATGGAAGGTTAGGTTCGTAGGCTTCAGGGATTCAAACATCTTGTGGGAGGTGGAATTATTCTACCTATCACAAATATAACAGTCTCAGAACTGGAATACAATGACTAAGGAGAGACTTTCCCTAGGAAGGTTTGAAGGAGTCACCAAAAGCAGTGCTTGAAATATGAGCTGTATTTGCCCTTCTGGAGAAGGCAGAAGAATATTCCAAGCCATCAGAAAAATAGGAGCAAAGGCCCGGAGATGCCAGGTGATAGAGTAAATTTTGAGAGCACGGTGGCTGGACATAAGCACTGAGACAGGAGATAGGCAGAGGCCAGGACACAGCTTGTACACCATGCTTGGGGTCAGGGAGGCACAGAAGGAATTTAAACAAGGGAGCAATCAGACCAGACTTGAATTTCATGAACATTATTCTGACTACAAGGTAGGAAATTGATAGAATGAGCAAATTAAGGTCAGAGACACCTGCAAGAAGGCTGCTGCAGAGGTCCCGATGAGATGAAGATATCTGAACTGAGTATTATCAGTGACAGGATTAATGGGGGCAGAGGCGAAGTACCTGACTGTTGTGTGTGTGGAGGAAAGAAGGCATAGACAACACCCAGGCTCTGGCTGGGGTGATGCATGGAGAGCAGAGCCACGCCTTTAACTAAGAGAGGACGCTGTCCCTATGTCCGTTCTTTGGAATGGCCGCAGTCTCCAGGTGCTGGCCCCTGTGTTTTGTGGTCCTGTTCATGTGTCCCACTACAGTCACGACTGATGTGACCCCTGAAGAACAGAGTGCCAGGGCTCTGTGCCCTGTCTGCTGACACAGTCTGGACCCCAGAGGCATTGCCACATCCTGCAGATTGAGGCCCCCTGTGTCCTCTGGGGGGGTGTGCCATTCATGTTCTCCAGGGACGGATTGTTGTTGAGAAAAATCCACTTGTTCCCCATACTCCGTGGGTCAGGCTGATAAAACGTGGCCCTGAAGGTAATTCCATGAATGGGACGTGCTGGGTGTCCAGTGTTATGTGAAGAGAGCAGTCCACGGAGCAGACCCTGCCTGAGGGGAACCTGGTGGTGAGGGGCCTCAGCCCCTGACCCTGGCTCCAGTCCCCAGGTGGCAGGATTTGCCAGCACTCCCTGGGAAAGGACTGCAGGAGTCACCTGGGCTGGATCCCGCCCTTTAATCAGCTCCCTTTAATAGAAACTGAATCCCATGGTGGTCAAGCCCCAAGCTTTGGGATCCCCCGGCCACGGCTTCTGTGTCCCAGATCTATCAGTTCTCACAGCTGCCCATCAACCCAGCCCTCTCCGCAGCATCAAGGGACAGCACTGTGCCTTTGCTTGCCCTTTGCCTTTGTCATTCGGGTTTCCTTCTGAACAAACAGGGACATTGAGGTGGGGGGGGATGAAGAGCAATTAACACCTTTCCAGTCCCCAGGTGCTGGCCCTGCCCCCTGCCAATTACCGCGTGGGGACCCACCTGCTCTTGAAAGGGCTGACCAATTATCAGGAACAAGTGTGAAAGCAAGTCTGCTGCCTGGAGCCTCATTACCTGCCTCTCCATCAGCCTAGGGCTGGGGGTGCAGAGTGGGGGTGTCTGCTCCCTCTAGTCGGGGAGGATGGAGGAAAGAAGAGGGGTTTTCTGGGAGCACCTCTTTGGGGAGCAAGGAACCACGCCCTGCATCATCTGTAATGAGGCCGAGGCTTGAGGGGTTTTTGAAAATATACGTATGTTTCTGGAAAATAATGTGTTTGGAAATTTGGCTTCTAAATGCATCTTTCCTCTCAGTTCCGAGAAAGAACCTGGCCTTGGCTCTCTCTTGACTCGCAGGCAGCAGGTCCTTGCCACAAACTTGAGCTGCTTGAAGGGTTTGAGCAAGGGAAGAGGGGAGACAGGCCTGGCCTGGGAGGGAAGATGTCCCGCACCTGGAGCAGCTCCCCCCACGCCAGGCAGTGCCCAGGACAGTGGTGGTCCTCACAGGGGAAGGGCTGAGTGCCTCCATGGGTGCTGGGCTCTGTTTGCATGGTACCCAGGCTCTGCAGAGACCTCCGAGCACCACAGATGGCCGACCACATGCAGGCCAGGGGGACAGCCATGACTAATAGCCCATCTCCCTTCCTCCCATCCTGTGGGCCTGAGGGGCGCGAGGTATGCCTCCCTCTCCACAATGCCCATCCCTGTACCCCACCGTCCCATCAGGGATGCAGGAGGGGTGGGGACAGTGAGTCTGGTTTAGAGAAAACCAAGCCTTGCACATTCCAACTTTTGGAAGAAGGTGTCGGCTGTGAGGAGTGGCACAGGACAGGCCACCCAGGACTGGCTCCGTGACTGGTTGCCTATGGGAAAATGACGGGAACAAAATTCACTGAACGCTGACGGTACTTTTACCTGGAGGAGTTATGGGAGATTTCTACCCTGTTCTTTTTATACTAGATACATTATACGTTTTCTCTAATAAGAAGTTTTATTTTAGTAATAAGAAAAGTGAGGAGAATTGATGTACATCCGCCACCTTCAGGGGCCACTCATTACCTGCAGGCTAAGCTTGGACGTCCTTGGAAGAGCTTTCAAGTTTGAATCCATCCTTCCTTTGTGCCGTCATGCCCTGCCCTCCTCCCTTCCCTGGTCATTCATCTTCAAGGCACGACTCTGAATGCCTTCCCCTCAGAGTGGCTTTCTACGGTGGCCCTTCATACCCTGTGTTTCAATACCTGTGTCCCTGTGGGTCTCCTAGCCAGTCTGAGAGCGCCACAGGGCAGGAGCAAGCTTGACTCACGTCACTCTGGTTTGGGCCTGGGCACACAGCCGGTGCTCATTAGTTGTTGGCTGAACAAATTGTGGAGGATATTGCTTCTTCGTTCCTTGAGGTGAGCAAGGGGAACATCGCCTCCCCAAACATCTGCAGATGGTAAGATTTGAGTGGGAGCAAGAGAGACCAGCTCATTTCTGGGGTTTTTGTCATGCCTGATCACCGGCTGTGCTGATGGGCAGTTGATGTGGGGGGCCCATGAGGCAGGTAATGACAGTCTTCAAGCAGATTGTCATGCTCCTCAGACGTGGCTGCTCTTGCCTACCAACTCTTTAGCAGACAGCAGAGTTCCAAGGTGTTCAGCTGACATCCTTGGCTTTGCCTTCTCTCTGAATCTTCCTACACCTAGGAATCCTGGAGGTATGTGTGCCTAAGGAGGGTGCGCCTGGGCATAAGCAGGGCCCCAAAAGCAAGCCACACAGAGTTCTGGAAATAACCAGAAATGCAAGGAGACTGTGTTAGTCAGCTTTCCTTTACTATAACAAATACCTGAGACAATCAACTTATAAAAAGAAAAGGTTTATTTTGGCTCACAGTTTTGGAGGTTAGCCCTGTCACTTTGGGGCCTGGGATGAGGTTGCACATCATGTCGGGTAGTATGTTATGGTACAAAGCTGCACACCTCATGACTCAGCCAACAACAACAACAAAAGACCAGAGTCCCACAGTCCCTCCAAGGACCAAAAACCTCCCATGAAGCCCCACTTCTTAATATTTCTACAGCCTCCCAATAGCACCAGGCTGGGGACTAAACCTTTGACACATGGACTTGGGGGACAGTCCAGACCCAAATTATAGTGCCTTCCCACCCAGAGAACACCTCTTCCTCCTAGTTGCCACTCCTTCTAGATCTCTTCTGGACATGGCCTTATGAGAAAATGGTTCTCCAGAGATTTCTCATGTCTCTACATGCCTCATGGGCAGAAGTACCAGCAGCTTTCAGGCCAGACTCTCTTTGCATGGGTGTTTATAGACTGAACAGCCTTGGAAGAGAGAGGTCCTTTCTCACTCCAGAGGAGAAGGCAGATTTATTTGCTATCCTCTATCGTAAACATAATGTCTCACCTCTGGGGCAGAGATAGCTTTGCTTATAGGCCATTGTGAAAGATTTGTGTTATCTACACTTGGGGTTTCTCAGTTTTGAACATATCCACCTGGACCACCCTGCATCATCCATGTGGATCTTGAGGAGCAAGGGCAACTGTCCAAGTATGAAGCTCATGCTACTTGCTCAACCTGAGTAATAAAGTCTCTTTGTCTCTGACCCAGGAGCCTCATGTCTTCTGCCAGCATCTGTGAAACCATGGCAGGACAGCTGGTTAGCTTGCAAGCAAAACAAAATCTCCCACTCTTTGTGGCTCTTGATGGTACTAAATTCAAAAGAGAGATTGAATTTTATAAAACCAGATTTCAGTTTGCTTGAAGTTTTTTTAGACCAAGAATGGGCTTGGAATTCATTAGACAGTTACTGGGCACTAGCCTTCAATCCCAGTTCAATCCCCATCTCACTGAATCCACCTCACAGCCCTGCAAAGTATGTGGGGTGAGCCACATTTTATAGAGGAGGAAACTGGAGCTCAGCTGGATGAGGAGATTCACCCAAGACAGATGGAATTAAGCTTAAGCTATTTTTTTTTTTTTGGCAGGGGGAGTGTATCAGGGATTGATACACGCAACTGATGAGGCACATCCCCAGCCCTATTTTTTAATTTTATTTTATTTAGAGATAGGGTCTCACTGAGTTGCTTAGCACCTTGCTTTTGCTGAGGCTGGCTTTAAACTTGCAATCCTCCTGTCTGAGCCTCCCAAGGCACTGGGATTATAAGTGTGTGCCCAGCACCTGGCAGAAGTCTAAGCTATTCTCACTTAGCCTTGATGCCTCCCTCTTGGGGAATACAGAGGCTCAAAGCCCCAATGGGACCCCTTTCTGTGACAGGGATCCAGGAAACAATAGGTGTTTCTATGTCAATCTGTTACCGAGGTCCACATTAGTATAGCAAGTTTCACCCCAGATCCTGGGGTCTCCAGGTTGCAGTTGGAGGGTTCACCCCCAGGGAAGGTTCTGCTGGCCTCCCCTTGTGGAATCAATTCAGAGAAAGTGAGGGGAGGGGAGATCTCAATCCCCACAAACACGGGGGCTGGGAATGCACATGTCCTCCTGAAAGGGTTAGATGCCATGACAGAATCAACAACAAATAAGAATCAAAGACCAGCTGGGCACCGTGGCACACACCTGTCATCCCAGCAGCTTGGGAGGCTGCGGCAGGGATTGTGGGTTCAAAGCCAGCCTCAGCAAAAGTGAAGCGCTAATCAACTCAGTGAGACCCTGTCTCTAAATAAAATACAAAATAGGGCTGGGGATGAGGCTCAGTGGTCGAGTGCCCCTGAGTTCAATCCCCAGTACTCATTCCCCACAAAAAAAAAGAATGGGAGGCCTAGTATATGTCACACACTGTTCTAGACACTAGGCAAAGAACAGTGAAAGGGACAGATAAATGTATAACTTAGTAAGATGTGGCGATGAGTGTTAAGAGCAGTAACGAACCAAACAGGATTAACAACCAAAACTAAACAGGGTAGGGGAACAGAGAATGAAGGGGGCCATGGCGGGGGGAGGTCAAGGAAGACCTCTCTGGAGAGAAGAGGTTTGAGCTGACATCTGATGGGATGAGGAAGTAAGCCAGATTACACATGTGGGGGAAGCACATTCCAGAGGGAACAGCAAGTGCAAGGGCCCTGAGGCAGATGTGCAAGCATGTCCAAGGAACACTGAAATAACTGGCTGCTAGAGGAGTGACCCAGGTGAGCCTGGGAGGAGAGGAAGTTGGCTGGGGAAGGAAGGGGAAGGTCCCTTCCAGTGAGATCAGACACATCAAATGCTCATATCCTAAGGCCTGTCACTTTTCATCTATTGAGCTTGAATGTCCTCACTTTCCCCAGTGGGATCCTGCGTCTAAAGCATGGCGCCCTGTGCTTGGTAGTGGCCCCTGTGATGGGAGGTATTTATCACTGTCTGATCGCAGTGTCTCCTCCGCACTTCCCTCCCATTCCTGCACCTCTGGAACTAGATGCTATCGTTGCAGCCACTTTGGGGGCTGGGGACTGGGGCACCGGCGGGGTGGCAGGTTGAGCCTTTCCCAGTAATTACCGCTCCCAGGAAGCCCTCTTGGCTCAACTCCACACTCAGCGTGGCGAGGACGACAGCCACTTGTCAGAAGCCTCCCAGAGAGACCACCTGGAAATGAGAGCGGCCCCCGACTGGGAGCCATGCTGAAGGGGGGAGGGCAGCGCAGCCCCTTT
Source organism: Marmota marmota marmota (assembly GCF_001458135.2). Classification (NCBI taxonomy): domain Eukaryota; kingdom Metazoa; phylum Chordata; class Mammalia; order Rodentia; family Sciuridae; genus Marmota; species Marmota marmota. The sequence goes on from NW_026000101.1 coordinate 14,688,528, forward strand.
GTCATTAGGCAGCCAGAGCTGGAGGGATCGCTCCGGTTTAAATTAAGGATTTAATGAGATGAGGCCAAATTAGATGCAATTAAAAAGACACTTTAGAGCTGGCAGACGACCAAGAGAGGCAGTAATGACTTTTCTAGAAGGGAATCCCACAGGCTGGGGGCTGGGGGGGGCGGTGTGTGGTTTGGTTTTTCTACTCCTGGAAACATTCGTGGGTGGGGGATGGGAAGACAAAATAAAATCAATCATTGACGATTTTGGTGCTCATCAGGGGCTAAATGGTCCCCAGACGTCACCCCAGGCTTATAGTTTCCAAAGTGGGCTATTTGGAGCTCCCGGGCACCCAAAGAACTTTAGTACCTTCACTAAGCATTGCCTGAATATGTTTTTTCTAAATTATTTTAAATCTTGGAATAAAAATGCTCCCAAAGTTTAGTCCCTGGGGCCCACCCACGTGTGTCCCCCTGCTGCTCTCCTGCTGTGACTCTCTGTGGGCCTGGGGGTCGGGGCCTCCTGGTGGATTCTGAGTGGACCCACCCACCCACCCTGCTTCTCTTGGGAGAGTCACTGAGCACGTGAGCCCCAACCCAGGGGACTTGCACACCACGCTCAACTAAATGTCCCGTACAGCAAGAGGCTGGCTCTCCCCTCCACAAGCAAGGCTGGTGATCAGAGGACAAGGGTCAAAACACCCTAAGACTGACGCCATCCCATCTGAAAAACCCTTCCGTACTCTGTTTAAGTTTGGGTCCCTTTTGTCTGAGTTTTGTTGACTCCGATGGGCTCAGTTTGGCAACAGCAGGACACCCCGTCACCCTGCTTACAGCACTAGACAACGTGGTTAGTGTAAAGTCGAATCCTGAACCTTGGGCTTAACACGCAAACAAAACTAATTTGACTGTCCAGAAGTTTGAGTGAAGAGCTGTCAGACAAGGGCACTGAGCCATGAGATTCTCTTAAATGACAATCTTGAGCACCCTCAGGCTGATTTGAAAAGTATTTTTCAAATAAGTGAATATTTAAGTTCAGAAACCTACTCATCATCTTCCTCCAGATTCAATACTCGAAGTTTAAGGAATGAAAGCAGGACTTAGGTATTATTAATAATTCAACCCTGAAACAAAATGATTGCCTATTATTCCTCTCAAAATTCCTGGATGAGTCTAATTGAAGAATATTTTGAGGCTGTAAGGTAAAGCACTTTGAAAATGTGTTACCATTTGCAGCTGATTTTCAGGGTGGAGCAGGATTTTAACAACACCGTGAAACCAAATCCAAATGCTGAAATGAATTGGATATTGATGCCGAGACTGGATTGCAACTATTATTTATAATGTCCCATTTCCAATTATTTGGGTTATTGAAATAGCCTCATTTTTCTCATTGGTTGACTTCATGGTAAGTAGTGCTTATGAATTGAATGGAAACATTAATGTATAATAATGTCATTCTTGTCAGTTTTATGTAATGGATTTCCTCCTACAAATGTGTTTGAATATTACTGATGGGACTGTTGGAAACCACTGGGCTAAACATGGAACCATCCGGAAACAGACCTAGGAGAGAGAGGGACGGGGGCTTGTTCAGGGCCACAGAATGAGTGGGCAGTAGGGCTGGACTTAGAGACAGGATCCTCTAACTTTCAGGCCAGTGCTATAGATACCAAGTGGCCTTTGGGACAACACCTCCTGCCTCTGCCTGTGCAGCCCTCTGTGTCCCAGGACACCTGAAGCTCCTCCTCCCGCTCCCAGGGGTCCCTCTCAATGCAGGGCTAGAGTGTGACCAGGTTCCCTCCTTCAAAATCCTGCAGCAGATCAGAATGATGTTGGGACCCTCTTTCCAGAGCCACCCACCACAGGGAGGAGCCTGGTGGCCCACGGAGAAGGGATGTCTGAGCCAGTGTAGCCGCAGCCCCCAGCCCCCAGCCCCCAGCCCCAATTCCAGCACAGCGGTCCTGATCTGGCGTGGTGCTGATGGAGCGCCAAGGGCTCTGACACCACATGGGGACCTCTGGGTGCAAAGCCCACCTTCCCCTCTTACCAAATATCGAACCTGTGCCACAGTAGCGAATGCAGGGGTGTGTGTGAATTTAGGGAATCCCTCCATGGAAGGTACAGAGAAGGGAGTCAGGGCTGGGAACCACTATTACCTGTTTTATCATAAGGGGTCGTTTTTTAAAAGGATTTAGCTGTTCAGGAAAATAGGACCAAAAAAAAAAAAACTGGCTTAGAAGATAAATATAAAACATTCTGCCCTGGCATTGGAGACCTTCTCTCTGTGCCTGTCTTCAGCCTCTTTATGTGCGCGCCCCCCATGCCAGCCGTGGTCTTCTCTGCCCGCAAAGTGCACCCAGCCCACACAGGCCTCCAAGCTGGGCCTCAAGCTTCTGCTCTGTCTGGAAGACTCCCACCCACCCTCCAGGCCTGCCTCTTATACCCCCTCTCCCCAGAAGCTGTCCCTGATGCTCCAGAGTGGCAACTCCAGAAAGTTCTAAGGGCATCAGAGCATTTGGAAGAAGGGGGAGCAAGGTTCCAGGAGACTCATCTAGAAGCCGTGATTGCACAACTTGTTCACTTCTGCTTCCATGTTCTCTCTGCACCTGGCTTGTCCCGGGCTGTGGCAGAGCTGGTGCGTGCACCTCTGCGCG
>NW_026000101.1:14692100-14742982 GCF_001458135.2 Marmota marmota marmota
CACCCAGAATGTCCCACCCAGCTCATTGCACAGGTGCAAAAACTGAGGTCAATAAAGGTTAAGGACTTGATCTCAGTCCCGTAGGAGCTTGGACACAGGACCAGCTGTCAACAGCAGACCAAAAAAATCAAGCAGTAGATAGCAAAATAAAACAAACTCCAGAATCTATTAAACTAATCAATAACACCTGATTGCCTGCTACAACCTTCAAATATCCAAGCCTGGAGCCAGCAGGCGATTGCCATTCAGGGCACAGGTTTTCAGACTCATCCACACATCACTCATGCAGAGGGCTCAAGAACACCCAGACTGCCGGCTTGGACCTCTACCTCCCAGTTTCTGACCCAGCTGGGCTGGGGAGGGTCCAGAGAATATGTATTTCCCCCACCCCTTACTAGGGACTGAACTCAGAGCCTTGGGCACACCAGCAGACACTCTTTCCCTGAGTTACATCCCCAGCCCTGAGGATTTGTATTTCCAACAAGTCTCCAGGTGCTGCTGAACGAACAGGAAAGGGGATTGTATGCTCAGAGCCACGGAGCTAACGTTTGATCTTTATGCTAAAGACCAAGGGGTGGCCCAGGGGACTGCCACAGTGGCAGGGTTTCATCTGGAAATAAAAAATGTGATGGTCCCCAAGCTTCACATCCTATCACGATGGTCCCCAGCCATTGGTGAGGCCAGCCTTCCTTTACCCCAGCTCCCAGCCCCCACCGGGCTGTGCTGAAATGGGCCAGTGAACACCTGTCTTCCCTTTGGATTAGGAGTCCCTCTCAGGAGGGGACACTGCCTTGCTCATTTTGGCATCCCCAGGGCCTGGCACAGGGCCTGAGACCAGGACTCATGGGAATTTTGTTGACTGAAACTGGAGGTCAGTGAGGCTGGCATAGGAAGAGATGTGCCCAAGGTCACCCAGGTGATCAGCAATGGAGCCAGGGACAGAATACTTGTCACCTCCCCTGCGTCCAGACTCCAGGTGCCCTCAGGTGTGGCCTGTTCTCCATTATTCCCTCCCTCAGATGCTCTGAGGAGTTTCCGACCCAAGCCTTCTGTTTTTCCCTTTCTCAATTAGCAAGGCCGAAATCCTCTCTGAACGCACCCGCCCCCTTTCCCAGCCCGCCTTGCAGCCCCTCTGTGCGGGAACACAGCCAGACTTTCCCTCCCTGGGCTCTGGAGATGCTCATCCTTCCTCTGGGTACCTTCCCTCCACCATTCAGACCAGGCACCATTGCCTTCCCCTTCACAGCCCAGATCCAGTGCCATCCCCGAGTTCCTCCCTCCTCTGGGCACCTTCAGTCCTTAGCTCCTCAAGATGTTCTGTGTCTGGTCTGGGGATGTGGCTCAAGCGTAACACACTCGCCTGGCATGTGTGGGGCGCTGGGTTCGATCCTCAGCACCACCTAAAAATAAAACAAAGTTGTTGTGTCCACCGAAAACTGAAAAATAAATATTAAAAATTCTCTCTCTCTTAAAAAAAAATCTTAAAAAAAAAAAAAAAGATGTGCTGTGTCTGGGTCTTTCTCCCCCCAGCTCCGAGCACAGGTCAGGGCCAGTTCTGTTCTGACCTATCTGCTGCCGCAGGGCTCCAGTGCAGCCCGGGCTGGGAGAATGTTGTTCCTCTAGGTCCTCATCCTAATCGTCAGCTAAGAGGGTCACAAAGGGGTTCCCCTCCAGCTCCCAACCCTGTCATTTGCCACAATTTACCAGCAGGCTCTAAAATCAGAGTTGCCCCCGCAGTGACACCACACCATAGAAGAGTCTAGGGACAGTGCAGGTACGGGGGCAGGGTCTTCCTTGTGGAGAACAGACCAGATAGGGACAGGGGAAACGGTTCAGTCCTGGAAGAGCTGGCTCCAGGCCATTGTCCCTGCCAACCACTTCATTAAAGTTTCTAAAAACTCACACACACACACACACACACACAACTTAAACTAGATATTAAGGTTATCTATTACTGCAAAAAAACCACCCCAAAATATAATTACATTAAAAATAACACCTTATTGTCTCTGATTCTGAGGGTTGGTGAAGTCCAGCTGGGGGATTCTTCTACCCATGCCATCGGCTGAGGTCACTCACTGGACTAATGGCAAGGTTGGACTGAGAATTCCTCCATGGTGTACCCACATGCATAGCACCTGGAGGTCCTCCCTCACCTCCCCACATGGTTACCTGTATGATTGTCTCGGAGCAATTAGACTTTTACATGGTCACTAGATTCCAAGAAGGAAGGGTGGAAGCTTCTAGTCCTCTCACTGTGTGGGTGTGGAAGATTCAAAATATCCCTTCTGCCACAATCAGTTGGTCAGAGAAAATCACAGGGTGCAGTCCTGATTCAAGGGAAAGAGAAACAGACTCTGCCTGGTGGAGGGTGGCACAGCACACACTCAGAGAAGGGGCCTGGAGGCAGCCATCTCTGGACACTGAAGGACTTCCTTCAGCTTCAGCAGTCCCAGGAGTAAGTCTGGTACAGAGAGCTGTGAAAACTTCAGAACTATGTCACCCCACAGAGCTGGTGGTCCATACCAGGAGTGCCCTGGAAGGCCAGCCACAATAGCACCAGTACCAAGTGAAAGGGCCCTAGCCTGAGGAACAGAAAGTCCGGTTCCTTCCACAGCCTTGCCCCTCACTTGATGTGGCAAGACCCTGTTCGGCCACCTGAGTGATCTCTACCTCAGCCATGGGCCATTTGTCCATAACTCTCCATCAGGACTGAGGTCTTTTGCCCTTTGCATGGCCTAGGTTTCAAGAAGGACAAGGTTGGGCTGCGTTGTGGCTCAGTGGTAGAGCATGAGAGGCACATGAGAGGCACAGGGTTCAATCCTCAGCACCGCACAAATAAATAAATAAGTTAAGGTATTGTGTTCATCTACAACTAAAAAAGAAATATTAAAAAAAAAATTTTAAAGAAAGACAATGACTTTTCTTCTCTGTTTCAACAACAACAATCCCTCATTCATGAATTTATAACCAGAACCCTGGTAGGGTTGAAGTTGCCCAATTCCAAGTTGTTTTTAAAAGGAGACTCTACAATTACAGCCAAAGTGTGAAACAGATCACAGGAACTGAATGCCAGAAAAGTGCTCCCAAATTGTTCTTAGTTTACACCCCTATTTTACAGATTAGTACACTGAGGCCACCTGCGGTGGAGAGAGGCACAGGGACATAGGGATTTGATCCAGCCACGCCCCCTCTCTCTGCTGTCAGCCCATCAGTCTTCCCCAACAACCCCACTTGCTAGGTTCAAGATGGGCCCAAAGGTCCCTGGATGCTTAGAAATCCCAACCTCTGGGAGACCACTGTGCCCACAGCCGCCTTCTTCAGGCTTCCAGCCCAAGGGACAGACCCAGGGAGAAACTTGTGAAGAGGAGAGCCTCAGTGGGTGGGGCTGCCTGTTAACTCTCAGGGCCTTTCCTACCTCAGGGACACTGGGAAGGCAGAAGAGGACCCCCTCTGCAGATGCCAACCCTTTCCAGGCTCAAGCTAATCCCCATTAAGTAGCCGTTGTGATGATGGCCCCCTTAGTCAGGATGTTTCCAGTAGACCTGGCGGTAGACCAGTAGGAAGAGTCTCTGATTAAGTGCTAAGGGTTGGGTATGGGTTGAGTGTTTCTCAAGAGTTCACGACTGCCTTGGGGCTGGGAGTGCAGCTCAGTGGTGTGGCAAAGCCCTTGTTTAGCATGCTTGGGGTCCTGGGTTTGATCTCCAGCCCCACAACAAAAGAGGGGGTAGAGTCTCACGGAAGGTAGTTGGGTCATCGGGAGTGCTGCTCTTGGGAGAGACTAGAGCAGTTCTCATGGGACCTGGGTTGTTCTCACCAGTGACTTGGTATTAAAAAGCAAGCTCTGTGGCTTCCTGTTTCCCCACACGATCTCTCCCTCTCAAATGTGCTCCCACCATGATTCCACCCATGAGGACCTACCAGGCATCAAACAAAAGGAGCTACTTAATATTGGACTCCATCTCTAGAACTGTGAGCAAAATAAACTTTTTTAAAAAAACACAATACCCAGCCTCAGGTATTTTGGTATAGCAAGGGAAAATTGACTAATACGCCAAACATATTCTATATTCTCCAGCTTCCTTGCCTGGCAGTTCCCTCTGCTAGGAATGCCACTGAGCCCTCTGTCTGCCCATTTATCATTCATCTTCCCAGGTCTAGCCCATATGCTTCCTCCTCCAGGAAGCCCTCCCCAACTCCCTTCTCCTCATCTGGGCAGAAACCTCTTCCTATATAAGCCCCCAAGCTCCTTTTCCTTTACTTCCCAAGGCTCAGAACACTTTCTGCTTCAGTTATACGACAGGACAGCTGGGAGGGGCTGCTCACAGTGGGACAGTCCCTGACCTGGGAGTCTATGAAATCTGGATTCTAGCTCAGGCTCAAACTTGGTCTCAGCCTCCCTGTGAGGCCTTGGGCAAGTGCCTTTCTACTCAGGACCTCAGTTTCTCCATCTATAGGAGGAAGATCTGGGCTTCATCTCTAGAGTCCTTTCGGTAGCGCCATTGATTACCTATAATCATTAAGTTCCTACCCTGGTCAGGCCCTGTCTCAGGAGGTCCTAGTAGGATAGGATTTGTATGCACACAATGATCAAGAACATGCTCCCAGTGAGGAGAGTGGAAAGGGAGAAAAGGAGAAAACTAGACAAGGGATTCCCACAGAGGGTACCTTTGGCCTGATCTCTCAAGGGCTCTGGAGTTAAGTCTTACACTGTCCTATGCCAAGACCAGGGAGCGGAACCCCACACTCCTGTGATTGCCAGTTGTTAGCTGAGGAAAAGGCACTTCAGCCTGTCTGCACTTAGGGGAAACTTTCCAGTAGCCTGGGGGCAGGGTCGCCAGAGGAGAGCACAGGAAGTGCATGCACACAGCACCAGGGAGGAGCCACAGACCCTGCAAAAGGCACTGGAGAGGCACTGGGGATGTCCCTGTAGTGTCCACCTTTGAGACTAGTACTGTTGCTGCTGACAGAGGAGAACTGTGTATGTGCAGGTGAACGAGGTCTCACATATGACCTTGGGTAATTCACTGTCTTCATTTTTTCGGAGATCACCTGCAGAACGGGGCTGTCAATGAGGATTCGAAGCAAGCTTGGCAGGGAGCGGGATTAGCAAGCCTGGGCTCTCTCCACACCCCAGGCCAGGCTGCTGCCCCCAGCAGACCACTCAGGCAACCGTGAACACTTCAGGACCCACAGGGCACTGGAGCCCCACAGTCTAATCACAGGCCCAGGGTATCAAAATGGGCTGGTTTCCCCAGGGACACAGGCTTGTTTTTATAATTCTGATAGCTTCCTTTTGTCCTATATCTCTGATAGAGCAGGGACATTAATCAAGTCATCTCCTATGCAAATCTACACCCCACCTTTGTTTCTCAGGGCATAGGAGGTGGCAGTGGGGGAGGACAGGGGCTAGGGCCTGAAAAGGCTGTCTGTAGGTGACAAAATGGACAATCTGTGAAGATTCTGTCTTCCCAGCTGGTTCAGGAGCACTACCCAAATCCTGTGGATATTGCGTGGACTACCAAGGCTGAAGGAAGCATCCTTGTTTCCAAAAAGGGGTATCCAAACTGTGCTCCTCCAGGCCCTCTTGTGCAAGAAGTTCCCATCAAAGTCACCCAGAGAGTTGGGCAAGCAACTCAGGCCCCACTTTCCAATACCTAGATGTCCCCACAAAAGGTCACTTGAAAAGACATCTGTGACTGGAGGCGTCCCAGGTGCAGTGAAGCCCCTCCTCTTAGGCTGCAGAGCCTGGGAGGGGACTGAGGGAGCAGGGAGGGTCAGCAAGCTGACCAGGGCCTGGCTGGACCACAGCTCCAGGTTCCTGCCTTCACTGCCTGGCCTTCATCCCTACCACCACCACCCCATCCCAACCTGATACCCAATCAGATATTCAGAACATGAGCACGAGAGGGACCCGGAGGTTACTCAGTGCAGGCCTCCCTCTTCCATCAGCTGCCTGATGCTCTCACGGCATCACTGACAAATCCAGCCTGGGCTTGCACCCCGCGACGGCAAGCTCACTCTCTATTGTAGAAGTCCCTTCCATGTTTGTATAAATCTATTACAACAATCTTCCTTCCATTGGTACCAGAACAGCCTACTGCTCAATGTCCTTGTTCTGCCTCTGGGACCAGCTGGTGCAGCTGTTCCCCTAACAGAACAGAAACAACAATGGCAACCTTAAGAGTCCGTCGCTCTCAGAAATTCATCTTCTAGCCCTTTAACTGCTATCTCACCTTCATACAGTATTTCCATCTTCATCTGACTCTTTTTTGCAGGGCGGCAGGGTACCAGGGATTAAATTCTGGGGCGCACGATCACTGAGCCACATCCCCAGCCCTGTTTTGTATTTTATTTAGAGACAGGGTCTCACTGAGTTGCTTAGCACCTTGCTTTTGCAAAGTCTGGCTTTGAACTCACAATCCTCCTGCCTCAGCCTCCCAAGCCACTGGGATTACGGGCATGCGCCACTGTGCCCGGCTTCATCTGACTGTTGCTCATTAGAAGAACACTGTTCAATATGCTCGGTAAGGACCTATGTTTCCATTTTACAGGATTTGTCAAAATGCCTTAGCACACTTGAGCCTCAAACTTTCCTATTTCCCTTAGAAGACCACTTGGGTCCTGGGCCTGCATGGCTGTGGGAATCTCATTCTCTCATCCAGCAGACGTCCCCAGGACTTCACTCAAGGGCCCCATCCAACCTGCAAGCCCCCTAATTGGGATGACATTGAAACATGTGTCTGACTCCCAGGGCTGTTTATTTAAATCATCTGCATCCCACCTGGGATGCCGGGAAGGTGACTGCACCCCTCTGAGCGCCCAAGACTCTACTCCCTGTGGCTGTTCCCCACCCTCAGTCTGGCCACCCACAGTCATGGGGTCCTCATGGTTACATTCCACATGGAGAGCTGGGCTCTGATGTCTGACCTTCAGATATGGGCAGTGCTGGCTGCTCACTCATAATGTCAGCTGAATCATTTTTCATCTAGTTGGTGAATAAATTAATTACATGACCAGCCAGAATGCGCAGCCACAGTCTTCAAGTCACCAGCCGTAGCTGCCTCCTGCTTTGAGCCTCTTTAGAGAAATGCTGGGAGGGAGAGCGGGAAGGTGGGGTTGGGACTTGGGCTGAACTGGTTGGGTTCTGCTCTCTTGACAATGAAGGGATTGAATCTGGGGATCCTAAGGAGGTCTTTTGCCAATGTCCTTCTTCACAGCCTTGTGGATGAGTGAGCTGGATAAAGGACAAAGACACAGAGTTGCAAACTGATGTCCAAAGGTTGTATCTGTCCCCTGGATGTGCCTTTATTAAGTATAGTATTATATAGGAATATATATATTTTTTTTAAGAGAGAGAGAGAGAGAATTTTTTAATATTTATTTTTTAGTTTTTTTTTTTGGCGGACACAACATCTTTGTTCTATGTGGTGCTGAGGATCGAACCCGGGCCGCACGCATGCCAGGCGAGCGCGCTACCGCTTGAGCCACATCCCCAGCCCCAGGAATATATTTTTATTTTGAATGTGTTTATATAGGAAACGCATATTCCAATTTGGCCCAGTCCACACCACATCTTATTGCCCTGTACCTGGCCCCTTTTGGTCATTTATGTTACTTGCATCTTTAATGGTAACACTATTTTTTTTTAAATTAAAAACATTAAGTTGACAAATGTCTACACACTATAGCCCATACATCCAACCCACTGCCCATTTTTGTATGGCCTATAACCTAAGAATAGTTTTTATATTTTTTAATGGTTGGGATAAAAGTTAAAAGAGGAGTATTTTGTAACATGTAAAGATGCCCCAGCTCACTGTTTGCAGCCACCTTCCTGCTGTATCAGCAAAGCCAAGTAGTTGCCATAGAGACCATGTGGTGCCTCCAGTCCCTGAGTAAATAGGCACAGATCCTCGGAGGAGGAGTGGGGGTCACACAGTACACACACTGACTGCGGTGTTTTGGGGTTCCTCTGTCTAGGGACTAGTCCCCTCCTTGGGGGATGGGTTCTAAAAATTAAAATTGGTTCTGTAAACTGGGGCGAGTAAGCATTCCCTGTCATTGGGGCACCCATCCTCCAGCTCTGGGTCCTACACACGTGAGTTTTCTTCTAATTGTAGATGTGAGCAGCACCCTTGTTGGTTCCCTCTCTGTTCTGACCCTGGGGACGCTTGTCTTCATCTGCTTGGGCTGTGCTATTTTTTGGGATTTAGCATGTCCATATGATAAAGGCATGGTCCCCATCTTGGTGCTGTGGGAGGTGGTGGGATCTTAAATGAGTCCCAGTGGGAGTCTTCCAGACATTGGGAGTGCCCTTGAAGGGGATCATGGGACCCTCACCTCTTCCTGTTTTTTCAGAAGTGACAGCTATAGGGTGAGGGGTTTTTATCACCTCAGAATCCTGCCATGATGTGCTGCTTCACCACAGGCCCAAAAGAAAGGGGCCAGTTAATCAGGGACTGAAACCTCCAAGACTATGAGTTCAAGTAACATGTAAAGATGCCCCTTTTCTCTTTATAAGTTGATTATCTCAGATATTTGTTCTAGTAACAGAAAGCTTACTAACACAGGCTGCTGTGACAAACATCATCATGTGTGACTATGTGGCTTTAAGGACAGACATTTATCTCTCATAGTTCCAGAGGCTGGGAAGTCCAAGATCAAGGTGCTAACAGATGACATTCCTGGAGAGGGTCCTCTTCCTGGCTTGCAGATGGTTGTCTTCTAGTTTCGTCTCCACCCGGCAGAGAGAGAGGGCTGTGGTCTCTTCCTCTTCTTACATGGTGACTCATCCCATCAGGGGGCTTCACCCTCATGACCTCCTCTAAACCTAGTCACCTTCCAAAGGCCCTACCATCATCAGAACCAGGGGTTAGGTTTTCCACACAAGAAGGAGGGAGAGACACACACATTCAGACACAGACCTCACGCTCTATTAACACCACCGCAACTTCCTGTGGGTCAACTTCACTCTGAGGCTGCTCTAACCTGGCTGGTTGGTCGCTCTTCCCTTCATGAGTGACACCACCCACCATTACTTCCAGGCCCTTGCACTCTGTGACTGTCTACAGACCCAGCCCTGGGACCACCTCTCCCACTGCCACCTGCTGCACACTTAGGGATGTAGGTGCCTGATGGCCAGAACAAACTTGGTGGCTTGGTGAATGTCAAGCCCTTGAGGTGTCCCTTGGAATGTAGACCCCTCATGGATCTTCAGACCTCAGAGAAGAAATCCTTTCCAATATACCTGAACCTTCTCATCCCTCCTTCTGCAGGCATCCCCAAGTTGCTCAGAATGCACCATTGGTGTAAGGCTTCTTCCAAGTGGTGGGTTTGCCACGGACCCTGGAGTTCCTGTCAGGTTGTTAAAGCTCAGTGTCCTGGAAAAGTGCCCCATGATAAGCAATCTCTTATTCAGTCTCATGTGCCACCCTCACAATTCAATCCCGGGGCTGCTCCCCACCTTCCCGTGGCCCATGCCACAGACACACTGTTGTGAGGTCTAATCTCTTTCCTCCCATTTCAGATTCAGTATGTCTTAAACTAGGTTCTGCAGGGCTTCAAGCCTGATACCACCCCAAAAGTGTTGGCAATGTTCCCTCTCTATCCTTCAAATGCATGTGTCATTGTACCAGCAAGGGTGCTGTCCTCCAGGGGGACATTTTCCCAGGTCACCATTTATGAAACTGACTACAGTTGAGCTACCACCTCATCCAGAAGCCATCCGCGCTCCGCACTCTCCTTGGGATGGGTGAGCCAGCCTGGGAGGGAGGCAGAATCCAAGCCCTGCCCTCCTTCTGCCTGTTTCCTCATATTCTGCGTCCGCTAGGTCAAGTCCTGCAAGTAGCAGGCACCAAAATAGGGTTGGACATGCAAGAGACTGATTAGGAGACACATCTGTGAGGGACAAGGGTGCAGGCTAGGGAGGGAGAGCCTTCAGACAGTGATGCAGGGCTCACACCTGTGGAAGGAGAGAGGGAAGGACAGGTTGCCAGGAAGGAAGAGTATCGGATCCAATGCAGTCTAAGTGGGGCTTGGCCAGAACCCTGGGGAGTTCCCTTTCCAAACAAAAATGCCTATTAGAAGAATTCCATGACGGGCAGGAAGGGACCAGCTCCAACATTCCCGTGGTGCGCATCTTTGGCTGGGAGCAGCCTAGGGAAACTTGGCCTCCGTGCGAATGGAACCAACTGCCAAGTCCACTTGCACGGGCCACGGGCTCTCTTAAAGAACCCTCCCCAATATGTCCACTGCTTGTCCCAACTTTCAACACAATGTCATTAAAATCAATTTAGTTTACTAACCATCAAGCAGGCAACAGCACAGAGTCAGAGAGAATCCAAACAGGCATTTTTAATTTTTGTTATAAATGGTGTCCCTGACAGAAAGGAAAAATTGGAAAAGAAGAGAGAATTTCCGGTAAATCTTGAACAAAGAAAGGGATTAGCTGGATAAAAGTAGATGCAACATGGTTGCAGGGATGGGGGTGGGGTTTGCAAATGCAAATTAGATGCATAATTTAGGTGATGGTAAATTATTGAATCTAAGGGGCCTGGATTAGGAGTCCAGCTGTATTTGAACAGTATGGATTTAGAATCCATGAATGTTATATCAGAAAGTGCACAAGAGCCAGGCTCAGTGGCACCTGCCTGTAATCCCAGTGGCTTGGGAAGCTGAGGCAGGAGGATCATGAGTTCAATGCCAGCCACAGCAAAAGCAAGGCACTAAGCAACTCAGTGAGACCCTGTCTCTAAATAAAATACAAAATAGGACTGAGGATATGACTCAGTGGTCCAGTGCCCCCCTGAGTTTAATCCCTGGTAACCAGCCCCCCCCCCCAGAAAAAAAGTACATGAGAACAATTACCCAGGATGATCATAGTTTAAGTGTCCAGGGCCAGCCCCAGCCTCTGGACAATGACAGCCACAGGCCTGTGAGATGGTCCCCAAACCACAGCCATGTGTGATTGACCCAGAACTTCAGCTCACTGGAAATAAAAAGGTGTTGCTGGTGTGGAAACCTCAGTTCTCTTGGGATAAGAAAGCAATTCCCTCAATGAAAAGGGGTCTTTAAAATCCCTGGAAGGTAAAAATTAAACACAGAAATAATGAAGTCAATTAAACCTATCATATTAATGCATTTGTATTACATTTAGGAATGATCTGCACATATTAGGTGTGTGCAGGGCTTGTGATATGCAAGAGAATTTGACATATCTTAGATTACATTGTAAATGTGTAACTGGGTAATTGATTTTAGACTTGTGGTTTTAAATTAAAAGTTGTAAGAGAATTTGATTAGTTGTATAAACAGTATTGGAATGTTTATGAGAACCTGAGATTCACCGTATTTATGATTTTGATTTATTAAATTTACAAGAGTAATTTAAGTGCTTGGGAAGGTTTTGCTTGTTAGGTCAGGCACGCAAAGTGCTTTAAAGGAAAACAGGATGCATCACATTTATAAATGCACTCCAAAACACTTAGAGGAATTTAATAAAATGAGTTGTAATGAGACTGTTTAAAGGAATTTGGATTTACAATTAGGATATTAAATTTTGAAATTATGCTTAAGGGCTTAAGGGGGAAAAATAGGGTTTTTAGTTCAGTACTTTTTTCTACATCAAAAAATCTCCCCCTTTCAGGCATAGAGAACTCCCTCTGACATTCATTATATCTAAAAATGCATCATCGTGGCTGCCCACCCCAAAGGCTGGATCTTTAATGGTGAACAGCAACCACATGCATGCCTCTCCCCTCTAAAGAGCTCCCTGCTCCTGACACTCCCTTTCTATCCTCAGGATCTGTCCTCCAGCTAGCCTCAGCCTTCATCGGGTTCCTCATCTGCCTGGTAGGATTCTGGTCTTTCCTCCTCTCTTCTCTCTTTCCTTCTATGGGGAGAATTGCAGACACTGCTGAATGGAGAATGGAACGCAGCCTCCCTGGCTCTGGCTGGCTGTGTGCCTTTGCTGGCTGGCTCCTGGCAGCCCCAGAAGTCTGTGGCTGGTCCTTTCAGTTGGGAGTTGCAGTTCCTTGTCTAAAGGGACACCAGGAGTTATCACCAGGAGCCCAGCCTGCTCTCAATATTTGTGGTCATTGACTGATCAGGACATGCTATGTTAGGAGAGGTACTGCCTCCTCTCTCTGCCACCCACTTCTCTACTGAGCCTCTGAGTTAGGCTTAGAGCCCCTTATGACATTGAGGGTGACAGTGGCCACCTTCTCTAGGCCTTCCTCCCTGGCTGACCACTTTCCTTCAAAGATCTCATGACCCTGACCTAATGCAGCCTCTGCCATTTCCGTCTCTCCCCAAGAGCATTCACTGGAGACCAAGGAAGCAAGGAAAGACTTTACCTTTCCTGTCACAAGCATGGGGTCAGAGCCCAGTTTCAACTCCACTCACGGACTTCCTGTGTGAGCCCGAGCAAATCATCTCCTTCTCTGGGCCTGGTGTTCCCTGGCTCCTTATGAAACAATGGAGGCCCTTACCATCAGCAAAGTCACGTCCAGGTCTTTGTCTGAGAAAAACACTCTTACAGGTGCACAAAAAGACACAAATGAGGATTGTAGCCTCGCTAGCAACAGCGAATAATGTCAACCTAAATGTCAATCAATAGAAGAATCCTTGAATAAATACACACATAGACTAGTCAGTTAGGGTCCAACTAAGAAATGCAGTGAGCACCAGTTATTTTCCCCACAACATTCTGTTACACAAATTTTTGAACATAAACGAAAGTGGAAAAAATTGTAAACACCCACATACCCACTAAAATTAACGTTCAGCCTTATTTTCTTTATCATCTATCTATCCATCTATCCATCTGTCTATTCATCTTATTTTTTAGATGCATTTCCAAATAAGGTACATATGCTTCACCCAGCAACACTTCAACACGTATATCATTAACTAGAGTTCCATATGTGTTTACAGTTTTCTTAAGGTAAATTTTTGTATAATCAAATGCACAAATCTAACATCTACTATTTTTAAGAGTTTTGCCAAATTCATACACCTATGTAATACAAATCCCCTGTCAAGATATAAAACATGACTTTCACTCCCAAATGTTTCCTCTTGTTCTTCCCCATTCAATCCCCACCATCTCTAGCTCCACCTGTAAACACTGTCCTGATTTTTTCCCTTAGTTTAATCTGTTCTAGACCATCCTATAAATTTAATCCTATTATGTGAGGCATCCCCAGTCCACCCATTGTTTTTAAGATTGTTGTTCATCAGTATTTTCACCTTCTCTTCAGTGAGCAGTGTTGCATTGTGTGGATGGAACACGGTCTGCCCTTCTCCTGGGGGTGGATACCTGGGATGTCTCTGGTTCTCTTTATTATGAATAAAACCACTATGTATTTTATCTCAAACAATTGTTTTTGAGGTCTGGTGTTTTCATTTGTCTTGGGTCAATCCCTCAGACTAGGTTTGCTGGTTCACAGTTAATGCTTTGATTTGTAAGAAGGTTCCAGAACTGCTCACCTCCCAGACCTCCTATCCATTGCCCCAGTGTAGATGCCAGCCGCTGGTGCACCGGCTCCCTTTGTAGTGAATTCTTCTGGGACCCTCCTCCCCTGTTCGCTGTTGTCATTGGGCATTGCTCTGGGACACTGGGTAGGCTTCAGTGATTGTAACACTCACAGGAAAGGGCCGGTGTCTCCACCTCTTTCGTCCTGGGAGTTTCATGGCGATGTTCTTATTTCTCACCCTCAAACAGCTCTCACACCCACTGATGGAATAAAAACTGGGCAATGACACTGGCCTCTAGGCTGATTTCAAACCCTGAGTGAGTTCAAATATTCCACAAACAGGTCTGGCCACCTATGGCCCCCAGTCTGAGCTCTTCTGTGAGCCAGTTCGAGTGGCCGGGGCAGAGACTCTAAGGCAGTGGGCAGACAGCTAGATTTCTTATGCACAAATCTGGTGGTGGTCCCAGACTATAGGGCCAGGGCCAATTGCTTGCATCCAGGCTTAAGCACCTCCCATCTTCCCATGATGTGTACTGAGGGGCGACCATCTGCAGGTCCACAACAGGGCCTGAGTGGGGACACTGGTGCTCTATGGTCCTGGTAAGGCTCAGCCTGCACACAACCATATTACGTCACAAAGACTAAGACACTGAACATAGATGCCTGGGTTCCAGTCCTGACTGGGTCCTTCTCCCTGTGTTTCTTATTTCTCCTATTATAAGAAATTTCGAAAATATAGTAAAATAGAGAGAGGACCCAGGCATAGTGGCACATGCCTCATATCCTAGAAACTTGGGAGGCTGAAGCAGGAGGATCACAAGTTTGAGGCCAGCCCCAGCACTTAGCAAGACTCTGTCTTAAGATTAAAAATCCAAAGGACTGAGGATGTAGCTCAGAGGCTGAGCACCCCTGGGTTCAATCCCTATCACGAGAGAGAGAGAGAGAGAGAAAGAGAGAGAGAGAGAGAGAGACAGAAGCCACTGCTAGCTCTGGCTGCCTCTGCTGAGAGTTCCTTCTCTCCTTAGACACTCTGAGCTTTATAACCTGGAGCAAGATACTTCCCTCAGAGCATCAGGTTCCTGACTGCAATAGCTAAGGTGGCAATGTTGTTACAGCTGACCTATGACCTTGGGCAAGCCAGGTGAGGCAAGGTAAATGGAAGTCTCTCCCACCATCCAGCATGGCCCCTCCCTTTTATATTTATGTCCACCATCACCTCCACCACCTATCTAATCCTCAGCTCAGGCTTAGAAGGAGAATGATTGACCTCCTTTACAGAGGAGGACACTGAGGCTTAAAACAGGGAACTGACCTGTCGAACAAGGAGGGAGCCAGGTCACGGACTCCATTCGGGTCCTGGGGATTAACATATTCACTCATGGTGAACTCCCAGCTGTCAGAGGGAGGCAGATGGAGCCAGGTGGAAAAAGCCAGTCAGGAGCTATTTTCTGGATGGATTCCATGCCTGGCTCTGTGCCTACCTGTGCAGGTGACCTCGCCTCTGTGTTCTTCAGTTTCTTCCGTTGTAAAATCAGTATTCTGAGAGTACACTTATTGTTAATAAGGATAGCATTAGTACCATTGCAATGATGGTGGGAATTAAATGAGTAAATAGGGGTGGAAGAGTTGGAATGGCCCAGCAGAGTAGGCACAATGGTTCTAATGTATCCACCCAAATCCATGTGTTGGAAACTTAATTCCCAATGCGACAGTGTTGGGAGATGGGACCTGATGGGAGGTGTCTAGGTCATGAGAGTTCCATCCTCATGAATGGATTAATGCCACTATAAAAAGAGCTTACGGGAGTGGGGTTTCTCTATCCTGCTCCATTCAATAATGCAGTATTCAAGGTACCATCTTGGAAGCAGAGAGACTAAGCCCTAGTCCCCAGCACCTTGGTCTTGGACTCCTCAATTGCCGGAAATACAAGAAATAAATTTCTCTTCTTAATAAAGTACCCAATCCCAGGTATTTTTTTTTTTAATAGCAGCAAGGATGGATTAAGACAGTTCCATGAGCATTTGCTATTATTCTGAGGCCTCCTCTTAGTCTAGGGGGCAAGGCCTGTGCCTGGTTCCAATCTCTACAGCCCCCCACACCGAGCACCTGCAAAGCCACGCACAGCTGCAAGGTGCTTGGGGTCCCGTTGCTGAATGAGAGAAAGCACCAGGGCGTTTGGGCCATGGGAAGCCTTGCCCCTGTGGAGATAGGCCTCGAGGAAAGGTGAGTGTGGCTGGTCTGGGGATGCGTGCCTAGAGCTACCCCTGCCTCCAACCACAGAAGTGTGCACTCCCTAAGCCCCTTCCCAGCTTCCCTGACCCTCGCAGGGTGAGCCCCAGCCAGCATCCGGGGAGCCCATTGCATTTGGAGCTCACAGGTTCTCTCTGGCTGTGGCTGTGGCTGCAGAACCCCCCTTCTCATTTAGGTTTCATTTCTGAAGGCAGACCTTCTCAGCCAGTCACTCTTCAGCTAATGATGCCCGCGGAGACAGAGGCGGCTGCTCTGCACAGCCTGGCCCAGGAGTTGCCAGGAAGAGCAGTTTGCCTGGGGCTTTTCGGGCTGGAGCAGAGCAAGGATGGTGAGCACATCCCGAGGGGGCAGGAGGCCTGAGAGCTGGGGTAGAAGGAGCCTTTGCATACATCTTCCACAGTCACCCCCTCCTCCTTGGGGGGCAGGCCCAGCCTTGTCACCATTCCTCAGGACAGTGGGTCCCAGACTTGAGCGGGCATCAGAATCACCTGGAGGGCTTGTCGGATCACTGATGAATGGTGTTTAGGCCAGGTGGAGGCTCAAGGTAACACCGGCTGCTGACAGACACAGGGAGCCCCAAGGGCAGAGCCAGGATGGGGTGATACAAGACAGGTGCTAGGGCACAGCCACAGTTTGAGGCTCAGCATTCTTAAAGGAAACTTCCTCTTGGTTTGAAGAATGACTTTTAAAAGCCTAGGCCACTAGGATAAAGGATAGGGTATAGCAGGGAGGAAAAGGAGAAAGGGAGAGAGCAAGACAGATAGCAGGCACAGGGCCCAAGGTGACATGTAGACTCCACGATGATCGCTATGCCCCCTGGACCAGCACACCAGCATTACTTGTGGAGCTGTATGCATTCCGGTGCATCCCAGTGTCCATGGCAGGGTAACTTTGGCTGACAACAATCACTTTAATATTACAAATAGCTAGTAGAAAGCTTTTTAATGATTCCAACTCAAAGAAATGAAAGTTGATGTGGTGGGTAGGCTAGTTACCCCGATCTGATCACCACACATTGTACATATGCACTGAGAGGTCACACCATACCCCACCCATTTTTATGTGTCAATCAAAATTTTCTTAAAATTCCAGAGTCCAGGTCACACTTGAAATCTGCCTGTTCACAAGATCCTCAAATGATTCAGGCACAAAACACTGGATCACCTGGAGAGTATTTAAATACTCTGGGTCCTGGTCCAGAGATGCTGGCAGAAGTGCCCTGGGGTTGGCATGGGTCTGAGAAGGTTTGGGGGCATGGGAGTGCCACTGCCCCAGGCAGTTCTCACAAGCTGCACATTCAGAACATTTTTGGCACACACTTCTCCAGAGGTCTCCAGAATCAGGACTGAAGGAAATGTGACACAGTGGACCTCACGTAGGATTTAAGTACCTAAAGCATGAGCTCTCATCCTGACTCGGCTTACTCTGTGTGGCTTTGGATAGATTGTTTTCTTTCAATTTTCCCAATGGTAAAATGGGAATATGAACAACTTCTCTAGACCAAAAGGCTAATTGTGATTAATTATTAGAATTTAAAGGGGTCTAGCTTAACATTGAGGTCATAGATCCTCAATTTTATCCTTGAGAAATCTTAATGCCTTTCTGGGTCTCAATTTCCCCACTTGTAAATTGAAAGCTTGGGCCACTAAGGGTCTGCTATAGTTTGTATGTGTCCCCCAAAATCACAAGTTGGAAACTTAATCCCCAAAGCAAGCATATTGGGAGGCAGGTCCTGAAAAGAAGTGATTAGGCCAGGCACAGAGAATGGATTCATGCCCTTATTGCAGGAATGAGTTCCTTATAAAATTGGGGCCTTCTTTATTCTCCCCCACCCCCACCTTGCCTTTCTGCCTTCTTCCATGGGATTTGGGAGCAAGAAAGCCCTTGCCAGATGCAGCCTCTCCATCTTGGACTTCCCATCTTCAGAAATGTGAGCCACTAATTTTCTTCATTATAAACTACCCAGTCCATGGTATTCTGGTATACCAGCAGCATGAAATAGACTAAGATAGGACCTTTCTCCTGTTCAGCATGCATGCTTCTGCCTTTGTTCCATCCAGCAGCAGGACCTGCCCTGCCTTTCTCTATCTGGAGCTTCCTACCTCTCCATGCAAACATGGCGCCAGGGTCCCTTCCCCCCCAGGATCCCTCCTCCCTGCCTTTCCCTCCTCTACCCACTTCAACTCCAGTTTTCGGCTCAGAGTTTATGTCCTCCAAGAAGCCTTCCCAGACTACCCCCTCTCAAGCCCAGGTTAGGGGTTCCCTGAACTTCCTATCCCCTCTAGTCTTTTGTGTTGACAATCACCAGACAACACTAGCCCTGGAGGCACCTCCATGTCTACCGGGTATCCAGTAGGTGTCCACTATGTGTGTGCCTGAAAGGTGAATGAATGACACTGGGAGTCTGCAAAAATCAAGACTTCAGAACTCATTCTTGCTCCAAACTTGTGGCCTTTACCTTCTCAATTCAACCCGATGCGTAGAGGCTAATTGAAGCATGAGGGAAGGAGACCTCATTAATTTAGGTTTCTTCCCTCCTGACATGAACTTCAATTATCTCACTGCGGGAGGAACAGAGTTTTCAGGATGGCTAAAGAGAAGTGATTTGCAGGCCTGAGCGGATCTCGACCACAGCCTCCGCGGAGGAAGGGCTTTCCCAGCTGCCCTCTCCTCCCTGGAAAGTGAGTGGGGCAGGAAGGACACCCATCGCCCCACTGTTTTGTTCACTGAGGTATCTTCAGCATGTGGTCGGAGTTTGATAAATATCTGTCCAATCAAGGAATCTCTTACAAACAGAGAAAGGAAAGGGGGGCTATCTATGGGTAGGGCTGGATGGCTCCATCAAGCTCACAAAGCTGGAGCTTCAGAACTGAGGGTTCTGACGTCCTGTGCAAAGCCCCTTTCCACTGTCCTGAGCATGCGGTATCTAAAGGGTGCAGAATTTATTTCCATGCCCCCTCTACTAACACCTACCATCTTTTCAAGGACCGGGGTGATGGTGCCCATATCAGTGCCCCACTCAAGTCCTGAGTGCACATTTTCCCACTGCCCAGCATCTTCTCTACCCCTGAGGGGTCAATATGCAAGTATGATTGAGTGTGTCCAGTGACACAGCTCCCTGCCCCCTACCCCGGGCAGATTCCTAACTATAAGCACAAAGCAAAGGGACCCCCCAGCCCAAGCCCCATTTAGCCCTCAGCTTAGCATCTGGGACACACTTAGGGCTCAACGAGTACAGCAAAGAGAGGCCAACCAGGCACTTCACACTTGCTTCTAAGTCAGGCAGGGACATACGGTAGCTACCACATGGCAATAGCTGGGGGCAGCTCTGTCAGGGTGAGCACCAGCCTCTCCCTTATCCCATAGCAACAAATGACAGGGAAGTCACAAGAGCTGCCCAGAGAAGTCAATGACCAGCTCTTAATCACATTTCCTACATTCTTTTAACACTTGCTGTTAACAAGGACAGCCAATGACCTATAAATAGAAAAGGACTTGGATTTCCATTTTAGCTCCACCACTAACTTGCCATGTGACCAGAACATTCAGGAATAGGAATGAGCAGTAGCAGTAACTGCCATTCATTGAGTACTTGATAATTTCTCAAGCACTTTCATATACATCATTTCCATCCCTTTAATGCAGCTGTTCCTGAATGTTCTGGGTGGTGTGAGTTGACGTGCCCAGGGCTACTTGGTAAGCTAAGGGTGAAGCTAAGACAAAGCACAAGGGGCAGCGATGGCCCTGTGGGGGTGGTGGGTGAGGCCTCACAAAGGAGGTGGCAGATCACCTGCCCTGGAATGAGGAGCAGGGCTTAATAAGAAAGAGAGAGGGTGGAAGAGGCAGAGACATGTCACTGTCAAGTGCTCATAGTGTGCATAGGGGACATCCAAAGATACAGCAGAAGAGGGGGCTGTAGGAGTCAACTCAAAGGAGGAAGGGCTGTGGCCTGCAGACTGGAGGTTAAGGATCTTCCCATGTGTGCCTGGGAAACTCTAAAAGACAACATTGTCACTAGCTCACACTTACTCTAAACAGTTAATCTTAAAATAATTTTAAATTATTTACATTGATAGCATTTATTATCTATTTTTTAGAAAGTTTATTTTGGCTCACAGTTTTGGAGATTCTAATTGTGATTGATTAGCCCCCTTGCTGCAGGGCCTGTGGTGAGACAGCAGATCATGGCAGACTGAGGTTGGCAGAGCCATGCTGCCCGTCTCATGGCCTGAAAGTATGACCCCATGCTACATATGCCCCTGATAAAAATGCAGAGAAGCAAGGGCAAGGAATAAATATCATCTTTAATCATATTGTCCAGAGACAAGCAATATTTTCTATGAATATATACATTTTCCTACAGTGGCATCATACAGTTACCGTTCCTTTGTGAGATCTTTCTCATTGTTTCATGAACCTTTTCCATGGGATCAGATAGTCTTCAACTGTGACTCTGTATTTTGGAGGAATCATGGACTTGTCCTCTCCACGTAACGCACGTCCCCAAATGCATGCCAGGCCTGTTCACCAGGTGAAAGGCAGGCCTAGAGCTGCCAGTACCTTGGATTTTTCCAGAGAGCCAGGAATTCCTTTCTTGTGTGAAATTTTCTCATTTTTAAAGGTTGGCAATTAACTCAATACAGTAAAAATAAAAACAAAAGTACCCCGAGGACAAATAAACTCTCTGGAATCTCTGCCTGTTTGGAGGAGCTGACAAAGGTCAGGTTCAAGGGTATCTAGGGTTTATAGTCAGACACAGTTCTTGCTTCTAACCTCACCTCCCATGACTCGCCTTCTTCTGTGGACAAAACCCTCTCTCTAGTTCTCACTGCTACACCTTTGTGCATGCCACTTTCACACAAGAAAGTGTGAAGTGCCTGCCCCACCCCTGCCACACGCACTGTCTGGACCCCATGCAGACCTTGCAGGACTTTCTGATGACTGCTCCTTGGACCTTTGCCATGTCTCTCTCTGTTCCTGGCTCTCTGCAGCCCCACGTCCAGTTCCCTGCTGGAGATTCATCTCTGTGTCCCCTACCCAGGGCCCCCATGGAGTCGACCCAGAGTGGCTGCTCAAGCATTGCTGGCAAGGGTGACAGTGAATTCTTCCCTCCTTTGAGCAGAAGGATAGATAATTACAGGCTGGCTCCAGCAATCTGCTCTGCATTCACCCCTCAGGGTGTGTGAATTGCTGTGAAATTCTTATTGAGGGGAAAGCAGAAAGTGACTCTAAAAGGAAGATTTAAAGGAAAGGAGGAGCAAAGAAAGAAATGCTTTTGTAAAGCTCGGGAGTCCCTGTGATGACCTTCAGCCATGGAAAAAGGGATAGAGCCAGCAGGCAGACCTAGGGCCCAGCCCTGGGGGCAGGCGCCATCCCCTCTCTGGACAGTAAGGGGCAAAACCAGAGCAGCTCATAGGGCCTCACTTTCTAAAATAGTAAGATTCTGCACAGTAGTCAAGGGTTTATGGTGTCCCTGGTTAGCCCAACCTAGGGCCTGCAGGGGCTGACTTCCCTGTCTCCCTTTCTCTCTCATAAGGCCTCCAGCAGGGAGAGGGCTAAGCCAGGAGCTCCTGCCCAGAGCCTGCTGGCTAAGTAGTCACTGCTAACCCTGGAGGTGATGGCACGCTGAAGTCCTGCAGGCTCCCACATGCTTCCAGGCCGGAAATGCCCACTGATGGGCAGACCCCAAGACCAGCCCAATGCCTGGAACAGCGTTTTAGTAAGCATTCTCAGTGCTATGAACAAAAGACCTGGCAAGAACAATTTTAGTCGAGGAAAAGTATATTTGAGGGCTCATGATTTCAGAGGTCTCAGTTCACAGATGGCTGACTCCATTCCTCAGGGCCTGAGGTGAGGCTGAACATCATGGTGGTAGAGAAAAGCAGCTCAGGACTTGGCATCAGGAAGGAGGGAGGAGAGAGAGAGAGAGAGAGAGAGAGAGAGAGAGAGAGAGAGAGAGAGACTCTTTACCACAAACAAAATATAAATCCAAAAGGCATGCCCCAAACAATCTACCTCCTCCAGCCATACACACACACTGTCTGCCTACAGTTACCATCCAGTCAATCCCTATCAGAGGATAGTATACTGATTAGGTCAAGGGTCTTATAATCCAGTCATTTCAAATATAAAGTTTCTTGCATTGTCTCATTTATGAGCTTTTGGGAAACACCTAGTATCTAAACCATAGCAGGCAGCAAGAAGTGGGCTGAGTTGGTGGGTATTTGCAGAGCCTTCAATAGGCCATTAAAACTCCCTGAGCCTCAGTTTCTCCAGTAGTGAGATGTGAACAATAAATCCAATGCTACTAGGTGGTTGAGATTCTAATATTAAAATAATCTTTAACTAATAAGTGTTAGGTCTCTTTGCCTCATGAACCTCAATTTAATATGAATGATCAGCCTTTGGATGTGGCCTCAGGCTGGTCTGCAGACACAGGATAGTTTTATCTTCCCTAGAAAGACCCCAGCCCCACCTTGATATAGACTTCAGGAAAATTCTCCCAGCAGGACAAGTGGGCCTAGGGTGGTGACTGTGGAAGGAAGCATTGAAGGCAACAGGGAGAACTGGGATCAGGGGACTGAGGACCTGAATCCCCACACTGGAGGTCAGAGGGCAGGAGAGCTCCCCTTGAGCTGGCCAGACCTGGGATTAAGGGATCAAGGACCAATGGACAAGAGTCCCAGACCCTGAGGAGGGCCCAGCTGGCACTTCCTAGTGGCAAGAACTGCCAACCCCCAGTTAACAAATGGGGAAATTAAGGCCCACAGTTGGGAGGTGAATAGTTGGGCAGGGCCAGAATCAGGGTTTCCAGAGTTCTCAAGGGACACCGGCTGCCCCCAGAGAGGAAGTCAGCAGGCAGGATGGGGTAACAGCTTCAGGTGCACAGCCCCAAGAGCTAAGAAAAAAGAAACCTTTACAACCTCTCCCACTCTCCTGGCTCACCTGTGCCACACACTGCCCACTCTCTGAACAAGCCAGGTTAGCTTCACTGGCTTCAATCTTAAAATCAACTACTAAATTCCTGTCTACTTTTTTTTACAAAAATCTGAGTTTATATGTTCGACCTGCTTGCTTTATCCCAGTTTCTTTCGTCTCATGTTCCCATGAGCTGCTTTCTCCATTGCTCTACCTGTGAATCCGACCTCAGAACCAGGGATATAGGAGAGTTCCTTAACTGCCTGCTAACAGATGGACAGGTTTGTTCATTTGTGAGTATGATCTCTGGCCAGACCCTGTGCGGAGTGTTGAGACACTGAGATGGCAAATGAGCATCACCCTTGTCCTGCTAGCGGCCTCCGTGGCTCAGTCAGTACCATATCTGCCTCCCTTGACTGGGGGCTCTCTTAGTGCAGACACCCTACATTACCCACTCCATTCCCCACAACACAAGGTCCAGCTCAGGGCACAGACTTGGAGACCAGGTGAGCAGAGAGTAGATGTTTGACTCAGCCTCTGGACACCAAGACGTTCTGACCTTGAGGAAAAGTCAAAAGCAGAGCAGCCAATACAGAGGAACAGCTGCAGTGGGGTCTGACATCTGTCTCTGTGTCTCCCTCTTTTTATCCATCTCTCTTCCCCCCCCTTCCCTTCCCTCTTCCCTCATCCCTCTCTTCTAATGTCTTCTTTATTCACAAACTTGCTCACAATTTTCCCCCAGGGTTAGCTTAGAAATTAAAGATAAGCTCTCAATCCCATACCCAACATATGATCAAGATGTCCAGTGACAATTATGAGCACAAAATATAATTGACAAGGGCTTAACATCCACATAGTGAAAATTTTTATTGGCTGAAAATTGACCAGAGCACCAAGTTTCCTAGACACTACATTGATTTTCTCAGTATGGTCCAGCAAACTTGGACTTGGTGGAAATGGTAGGCATAAAAGAAAAGCCATAATGGCGGAACCATCAGGAATCAATTAACAAAACCAATGGAGAAACCAAGTCTTCATGGTGAAACAACAGCCTTGGTGGAAATAACTTCAATAAGATTAAAATGGAAAAACCTGAGGAGAGAAACTAAACCAAAGAGAGAAGTGACCAAAGGAGTCAATTAACTTTAAGGTGTTTGCCTTGAAAAATAATTTTCCCTTAAAAATTAATCAGCATTGATATGAATCTTATTAAAATATTGATAGCAGCAGAGTCAAATGCCCAGGCCTGGGGTGCGGTGAGGGACCGTGGCTGAGTGGGCTCCGTCTATCTGTCTGCCACCTCCGTTGACCCCAGGGTACACCCTCAGTTGCCTGGGATGCGCTGCCTGGCTCCTGATTGATAACCATCGCTATCTTGCTGGTGGTTTTTGTACTTTCAAAGGAGTTAAGTTTTTACACTAATCGCTACCTCCTAAATCAATTAATGAGACTTAAAAGGTCATTTATCATTAGAAATTGCAACTGGAATCACCAAACCACTACATTGGCCCGCAGACGCTAAGGAATTGCATCCTACATTGATAATTGTACCCTGGCTTTAATGAGATTCTTATTAACATATACATTATTAATTAGACCATTAATGCAGATGTCATTCTGAGTCACACCAGGATTCCCGATGGCTCGCGCGGTTATTAAACCTCGCTAATTTGCACAATGAATTAATACTATATTAAAAGTTCTCTCCACTGTGTATACTAAATTAAATGCTTACTTTCGACACCTCACCCACCACATCCACTCCTACTTGATAAGGAGAAGATGAAGAGGGAAGAATTTCCATTCTAGGACCTGAGAGCTTCCTGCTTTGCCAATAACTTTGGTGCCTGTGAACAGACGAGGAAGGAAAAGGTGAGGGAGAGGGAGGAGAGGAAGCCCCCGACTCGCACCCCTAATGCCTCAGCAGCGGCCTACTGTTCCTTAATTAGCAAGATTTCCTAATGTGCCTCCGACAGCGTGTTTTAAGTTGGTGCTTATGACAAAGTATCATTTATTCATGGTAATTTAGGAAACACACATGAGCAAAAAGGAGAACATTTTCATTACCCATCCTCTCAGCTTTCAGTAATTACCTCTCTGAACAGTATCCTGTGGTATTTTGGTCCATTTTTTCTAAACTTAAATAGGTGTGCTTTTACACAAATGGAATGATACCCTTCGTATTGTTTTATAACCTGCCTTTGTGATTTAATATTTCGTGAACACTTTCCCCAGATCACTAAGTGCTCCTCTAGAGCATGGCTAATTGTCCATTGTACCCATGCACTTACCTGACTCTTTTCACTGGCTCTGGGGTGGTCAGTTTTACCTGTGCTTTTAGCTGGGCTAGGGTCCTTACCCCAACCCCACTATTCACTCAGACACTAGTCCTGTCACCTAATCACCTAAAATTGCCATGAGGTTAATTTGTAGATGTGATTCAAGTCCATAATCAGTTGACTTCAAGTAAGGGAGAGTATCCTACACGTCCTGGGTGGGCCTGATTCAACGCGTTGAAAGGCCTAAGAGCAGAGCTATAGCTTCCCTAGAAAAGAGACTCCACCTGTGGACAGTCTGCCCCTTCAGATGACCTGCCCTGCAGATTTCACTCATGCTTAACTAGACCCCATAATTATGTAAGTCAATCCTTTGCAAAACAATAAATTAATCTCTTTGTCTCTACATAGATACATCCATCCATCCGAATATACATTCATCCTTGATATCTGAGGGGGATTGGTGCCAGGACCCCCAGAGGATGTTAACATTGAGGATGCTCAAGTTGCTTATATTAAATGGCATATTTGTATATAACCTGCAGGCATCCTGTGTACTTTAAATAATATCTATACTCCTTACAATACCTAACAATGTAAACATCATGTAAATAGTTGTTATACTCTATTGTTTAGGGAATAATGACAAGAAAAAAACAATTGCAATTTTTTCTGAATATTATTTTATCCATAGTAGGTTGAATTCATAGATGCAGACCTGTAAGTACAGAGGCCACAGATTCAGAAGACCACCGTATATATAATATACACGTACGTGTGTGTGTGTGTGTGTGTGTGTGTGTGTGCATATATATCCTGGGTTCACTTCTCTGGTTGAACTCCGATGCACAGGATTTTATTATATAGCCATACCATAAATCATGTAGCCAATCCCACAGTAGTGGACAAGGCACTGGATTGCTTTGCTCTCAAATCAGCACCGATGCTCCTGTTTCAGGCTGGAACTACACTTCCCTTCATACTGTTTCCTGTATGGCTTCAGGATGGAGATGCCAATGAGAGGGGAGCCATTGCTATTGGAAAGGTGTGGCAGTCAGATCCCATGCCTCTGTGACCAGACCTGTCAGCTGTGACAGACAGACATGGAGGTTTTACAGCCTCCCCTGAGCCCCTCTCCACAGACCCATGCTGGTGACCAGAGGTATGCAGTTGCTCAGACTTCCCCAAGCTCCTATTTCCACCTGCTCTACCTGTCTATGTGCCAGGGATTTGGGACAGCTTCTTGGATCCTTCACTTTCCCTTCTAGAACTTGCTGTCACAGCGACTCCCAGATTTACCCTAACTCTCATATTAAACCTGTATACCTGTGATACTCACAATGGCTCTGTTTTCTTGCTAGAAACCCCTAGTGGTTCAGGGAAACAGATCCTAAGAACAGGAATGTGCAATTCTTATACTAATGTTAGAATAAAGGGGTATTATTGACACTGGGGTCAGGTCATGGTAGTCCACAACACAAAGTGACCAAATGTCTGCTTAGATGATTACCTACAGTCATCTGAAGTTGGATACCTGTGGAAAGAAATCCAGGTGGCCAACTGACTCCTGCAGTAGAACTTCATAGTAGAAACAGAGTCTAAGGATCATGAGGTGAGTCAGCTACTTCCAACTTCACTGACAATTGTAAAGAAGGAACTGAGCATTTTGGGCTTTCAGAGCCCAACTCAAGAACCAGCCAGGAAAAGAGAAGGTTTTGGTGACTGTCCAAAACTAATCCTTGGGTTCAGGGTCACTGAATTCACCCATCTGACATCATTCCCCATCACTCTCAAACAGTAGACCTGATAGAACAGTGGGATGGCCTTTCAAAGGCTCATTCATGGCACTAGCTGGGTAACAAGACTCTACAGAGCTCAGGTAACATCCTACAGAATGGGTTGTGCACTCTACTCAGTAGCCAATGTATGGTACTCTTTCTCCTCCACAGCCAGGACTCATGGGTCTGAGAACCCATGGGAGGAAATAGAGGTGGCTCACATTGCTATGACCCTTAATGATGCACAAACTTTTTTGTTTCTAACCTTGTGGCTTTGGGTCTCTGGTGTAAAAGTCTTGATTCCTAAGGGAAGACTACTTCCAGCCACGAATGCAACAGTAGGTCCTTTGAACTGGACGCTGAGAGACCACCTGGCCACTTTGGGTTCTTCTGCCATTGGACCAAGAGACAAAGAAGGAAGTTACTATACTCACGGAAGTGATTAATCGTAATCACCAAGGGAAATTAAGTTGCTTCTACACCCTGGAGGTAACCAGGAGTCTTTCTGAAACCCAATTTTTTTTCAGGATATTTCTTAGTATTTCCATGTCCTGTAGTGAAAGTTCATGGAAAATAATGCATAGGCCAGGATTTGACATTCTTCTTTCTTCACTCTTTCTAGTTCTTTGGGGCCAGTTTCCTAAAATAAACCATTTACTCACAAACCTCTGTTTTTTAGGGAAACCAAGGCTAAGGTGTGCATCTCCCTTAAAACAAAGACAAATCATCATCATTTTGAGCTCACTTGGTCCCACATCTTGTTTCATGGAAAATAATGCATAATACCCGCTACTTAGGAGGCTGAAGCAGGAGAGTTAAAAGTTTGAGGCCAGCCTCAGCAACTTAGTGAGGGCCTAAGTAACTTAGCAAGACCCTGCCCCCCCCCCAAAAAAAAAAAAAGACTGAGGATATATCTCAGTGGTAAAACACCTCTGGGTTCCATCCCCAGTACAAAAACAAAACAAACCAATGCATAGCCTAGTGATACAGACTCTTCAGGAATACAGACTGGAGTTATCCCACCAGATGGGGAAACCTATGGAGCCAAGGTGCTTGTGGAGGGCAAAAAAATTAAGGGTGGCTGGAGTATTGACAAAAATTGTAATGTTCTGAAAGCAAAGCACTGCTTAGAGGAGTCAGTCCCCTTATTTTTGTAAGACCTCTAAAAAAGCAAGTACTCTGAGGTGAAGCTTTACAAATATTCCAATTGCAAAATCAGGTAGGCCATCATTGACTTACCTGCCAAGTGGAGCAGCACCCATCTTTACCCTGCTGAGGTCCAAGCAGTCCACATGACATTTTAATGCAAATTAGAATAAGACTCCCCCCATGAAAAGTTGTTAATGCATATATTACTTAGTTCTTAAGAATACATTATTATAACCAAGTCATTTGGCATAGAATCAAATAAAATTTTAGACCACAAAAGAACAGTTGAAATTCATGGAGCTTTACACTTAAGATCTGCGTGCCATATGGATTTGTATGTACATCAAACCAAAATAAAGTGTTTTAAATCAAATAAAAATTTTTAAATTTTATTCATAATAATTAGACTGTAGTTATCTGTTTTAAAATACCTAAATATGTTGTATGGGACACCTTTCGCACCCCACCTCACATCCTCTGGGCCACCCTTTTAGTCTAGCTATTCTGGAGTCCACCAATAGGTGGGTGTAACCTGGGAGAAACTTACTCAGCTCCTCTTGCCCTGCCACATAGCTCCTGTTTTCTGCTCTGAGGATTTTTTGCTATGGGCATGTAAGTCATCCCAACGAATGTGCAGACTTGGATTTTATTGGTTGACTGATTGACTGTTTTGAGAAAGGGTCTTACTAAGTTGCAGAGGCTGGCCTTGAACTTGTGATCCTCCCACCTCAGCATCCCAAATAGCTGTATATTACAGGTATTATAGCTATAATACCAGGTCAACACACTCTGACCAGTGGGGGATGAACACCAGTAGAGGAATTCTCCCTGCTTCTGCCCTGTGGGCAGACAGTTCCGAGGTGCCTTGGACATGGTTCTCCAGAGGGTCCCAGGCAGGTGGAGCCCAGGCGCCCACAGGGTAGCCAGTTGCATAACTTGGATTTGACATTCTTCTTTCTTCACTCTTTCTAGTTCTTTGGGGCCAGTTTCCTAAAATAAACCATTTACTCACAAACCTCTGTTTTTTAGGGAAATCAAGGTTAAGGTATGCATGTCCCTTAAAGCAAAGAAAAATCATGATCATTTTGAGGCTCACTTGGTCCATCATCTTGTTTTTTCTAGAAATGATCACTAGTTGGACAGATTACAAATCTTAAGTAATTTTAAATACATCTTATTCTCAAAAAACTACATTTTCCACTAGTAACCAATATTGGCCAAGTAAAATATATTTGGATCGCTACAGAAGTATTCAGGAATGTGTCCGGGAAACTACTGCTTCAGAGTATTGCTAAACGTTGGCCCGCGAGTTTAGAAAACAGTTTAAGGTTTGAGTTCCTCACAGATAATTTCAATTGCAAATTTTCACAGTTACAGTAGTTCAAGTTCATCATAATTTCTTCAAATTATATATGTCCTTTAGAAGGATAAAAGATAGTGGTCTTTCTCAGCATTATAAATCTTTCCTCTAAAAATAATATTGTTATAGTCAATATTCTCTAAAAGAAATGGATCTTGAAATTTTATATGGATTATAATTGTGCTGATCACAGAACTCAGAGCCAAAACAAACCTTCTGCCTTTTTATTTTTATTTATTTTTCATTTATTTATTTGTGATACTGGGGACTGAACCCACTGGTGCTACATTCCTAGCCATTTTAATTTTTATTTTGAGACAGGATCTTGCTAAGTTGCTCAGGCTGGTCTCAAACTTGGGATCCTCCTGCCTCAGTTTCCCAAGCTGCTGGGATCACAAGTGTGCACTACAGTACATGGCTTTTTCTTTCTTCCCCCCACCCCCATATTTGGCCTCAGTGATCTTCAGTTTGTTTAGCATCAAGAACATATTTTTCTTAAGTGTCATCATTTAATTTTTCTCAAACTTTTTAATTTCTTTCATGCTCGGGGCATTTTGTATGTTGATTTTGGTTCCTGCATCTTTTCACTTACAGTACCAATTTTACATAAAACACTTCAGGTCAGAACTCAGAAAATTAATTTAAACATGGATATTGTTGAGAGTATATCTGGGGTCCTAGATTCCACAATCAATGTTTTCATAAATTAGATCTCTCAATTATAAAATGTATTCCTCCTTCCAAAGCAGAAACGGGACACTACAAATCAACCCCATTAGAACAAGACACTATTTCTATCTTCCAGAAGATTGTCATCCATTTAGAAATCACCCATCTTTAGAGTAATTTAAAATTTGTAATTAAATATTTTCTAATTTTCAAAACAATGAAGTTCTTTGCAAAGCAAACGGCGCCCTGAGACCCGACAGTCTCATGCAGTACCACCTGAACAGCTCCATGTGGGACTCCCATGGACAATGTGTCTTCTTAGCAGCTCAGGCCTCCATCCACCCTGTCTTTCCAGCCCTGCAGGTTGCATGCCCTCTGCTCCAGCTAAATAACTGTTCTGACACAGGCCTTTGCTTGTGCTGTACCCTCTGCAATGAATGCCATCCCCGCTGCCCCTACCTGGCCAGTGGGGAGCTCCCTCTCCCAAACTCCAGGACACTGTTTGCAAGGTGTATGGCCCTGTCCTTCTGACCAGACCGAACTCTCTAGAACAGGGAACCAATCTACCCCACCTCTGCTTTCTGGGAGTTGAGCCCAGCTGACAACAGGTCAGGATGGGATGGCCTGAAGAATGACTAGGGTCCAGGAGCCTCTGGAGATCAGGGGATTCCCTGGTGGTGGTGCTGGCTGTTGGCGTGAAGATGGGGCTGATTCTCTGAGACTCTTCATGGGCAGAGGCAGGTCCCTGCCCTGAGGAGCTGGGAAGCAGGGAATTTACAATTTGTTTTTTGATGCTGGGGATTGAAGCTAGAGGTGCTACATCCCTAGTCTTTTTATTTTTTAGTTTGAGACAGGATCTTGCTAAGTTGCTGAGGCTGGCCTCAAACTTGCAATCCTGCCTCAGTCTCTTGAGTTGATGGAATTACAGGCGTGCAGCACCGTGCCTGGGTAAAAATGAACTTTTTTAACCTTCTCTCCATCTGGGCTCTTTTGTAGACACTGGGACCTTCACTAACTGCCTCAGCAATCAAGCCTTTCTTGAGTATCTACAAGTCCTTGACCTTGAGATAAACCAAACCTAGACTCTACCCCAAGTAATTCACAAGCTGGTGAGGAAAACACACGTGGATCTGTGAGACAGTGCAAGGTGTTTGTGTTAAGTACTTTGCTAGAAGGTTATGAAAGTGTAGTAGTCTGGGCCCTCCAGAGAAATAGAGAGTCATGCGTAAGAGATTTACTTATGAAGAATTTACTCAGGCAGATACAGAAGCTCAAAAATCCCAGTCAGCACCTGGAGACCCAGGAGAGCTGATATCATGGTCCCAATCCAAGCTCAAAGGCCTGAGAACCAGGAGAGCCAATGGAATAGTTCCATTCTGAGTCTGAAGGCAAGACAAGACTGACAGCCCAGTTCAAAAACAGTCAGGTAAAGAGAAAAAAATTCTTCCTGATGCAAGTGTTTTGTTCTAGTCAGGCCTTCAACAGATTGGGTGAGATCCACTCGCACTGGGGAGAGAAATCTGCTCTACTCAGTCTACTGATTCAAATGTTCATCTCATCCAGAAACACCTCCCAGACACGCTCAGAATGAGTGTGATGAGGGCTAGGGATATAGCTCAGTTGGTAGAGTGCTTGCCTCTCACATGCAAAAGGGCCTGGGTTCAATCCCAGCACCACACACACACACGCGCGCGCGCGCACACACACACACACACACACACACACACACGAAATAATGATGAACCAAATAACATACTCTGGGGCCCAAACTGACATATAGTTTGCATCCCGGTGGGCTGGAAGGATGCAGATGTCAATCAGGCAACACCAGCAGGAAGCCATCTAGAGGCCAGGGTGAAGGCCCAGCAAGTGTTTCTCAGAGGAGAAAGTCCAGGGATGGAATTCCAGAAACAGGACATAGCACGTGCACATGGAGACTGAGAGTCTGGTCTGTCAGGAACTACAGGGTACCTGCTGTGAGAAAAGCATTCAGACATGAGTGGGGTATAAGACCCTAGAGATGGGTAACTGCCAAATCATGATTCCTAAGAATCTACACTTTATCCTGAAAACAGCAGAGACTTTGTGTATGGGGTGGGGAGGGGATATTGGGGACTGAAACCAGGGGTGCTTGACCACTGAGCCACATCCCAGCCCTTTTTTGTATTTTATTTAGAGACAATGTCTCGCTGAGTTGCTTAGGGCCTCATTAAGTTGCTGAGGCTGGCTGTGAACTCGAAATCCTCCTGCCTCAGCCTCCCAAGCTGCTGGCATAACAGGCGTGCGCCACCGTTCCCGGATAGCAGAGATTTTTTGATGGGCTATAAGCAGCAGACCTGGCCAGACTAGAGTTTTAGGGAGGTCATCCTAGCATGATCTCCATGGAGATCTGAGCTAAGCAACAGAATCCCGAGGGTTCATAAAAGGTAACAAAAGAGCATATGGGTCACCCAGAGGCCTTGTTGGGGAAGAGTTTCTGATTAGGAACATGAGGAATGGACTCAGATTCTCCATTTCTGTAAATTCCCAGGAGATGCAGACATTGCTGGTCCACGGCCCACACCTTGAGGAGCAAGAGAATGAAAACTATTTGCTGGCCCAGTTACCGAGGGCTGAGGGTTCATAGACTCCCCACCCCGCCCCGTATTCCCAGCTTTTCACTTGCATGGAATTGAATTCACTTTCCCTGGGTCCTGCCTGTCCCATCTATCCCCTATTACATCCTTCAGTGGAAACAGGAGGTCACTGGTAGATGGACAGTGGGTCATAAGGCCATGTGTCTCATGCCGATGTACGGACAGATGGTCCCTGGTCCTATGATAAGCATTCATCACAGGAACTG
This sequence comes from Marmota marmota marmota, assembly GCF_001458135.2. Lineage (NCBI taxonomy): Eukaryota > Metazoa > Chordata > Mammalia > Rodentia > Sciuridae > Marmota > Marmota marmota. The sequence goes on from NW_026000101.1 coordinate 14,724,821, forward strand.
CCAGCCCCTGCTTCTGGAGTGCTGTGCTCAGCTCCAAGAGGGACAAAGGTGAACCACCATGCACCCAGAGTGGAAGGACAGGATGGAAACAGGACCCAATTCTGGGAAGACCCCGTGACTGATCTGGCATCAACCTGGAGAAAAACGGGTTCAAAGAGACTTGGTGAACTCTAAGCCTCAGAAGGGCTGTCACAGGACAAAGGAAACAAACATGACCTGTGGCACCCAGGGGCTAAGCCAATAGGGTGGAGCCACAGTAAGAGATAATCACATCATTATGAAAGACAGATCCCTGCTTCTGAGCGGCCTACATAAGGGATGAGCTACCTTGGATGGTGATGAGCAACCTGTCACAAGAGATGTACAAGACTAGTTTAAATAGCAGGTATGTGGCTGGGGTGACCTGTGAGTCCTGAGATTCTCTTATTCATTCATCCATTTCAGGAGACCATAATCACTGCACTGAACCTGGAAATTCTGCAGCCCTATTGACTCCCAAGCAGACCCAGTTGTTAATCCTCTGTACAAATAACCAACTTCTATCATATTTTCACATTGTTTATGCATCTCCTATAACTTTTTCCTGACTAAACCATGCTTCATAGAAACTCCCCTCCTTGGACTGGGAGTCAGAGATCATGGCCTTGGCTTCTGTCACCATTTTGCTCTGTGACCTTGGGAATGTTTTCTTCCCTCTCTGGATTTCAGTCTTGACTTTAAACACCACACCCTGACTGACCCATTGCCAAATATGACAAGTGGAAGTCCTTGCAAGATGAGGACCATCTTAAGGTTTGCTGATGGTTTTCAGGGCCTAAAACATAGTGAGTAGGTGCTCAATAAATAGTTGATGAATTTGACTTGGTTTCAGCACAGTGACTGGGACTACTGAATTGAATTGAATTGATAAATGTTTATGGCACCAAGCAGCAGAATGTTTGTGTTGGATAAAATTTATAAACCATTCAGTCCTAGCCTCCCTCCACTGACCCTTCCTTCCCTACCCTACCTTCATCTTCTACTGAAGGACAGAGAAATAGACAAGAATGATTCTCCTCATAGAAAACACTGTCTCCGAATCATCTCACCCAGGCTTAACAAGTTCTGTTTTTCAACCAGACCCATCTCCTCAGCTCCAGGCCTATTTGACCTCTGAGCACCAATCTCCCTGTGATTGTCCTGCAGGTACCACAAAATCAACATGCCCTATTCCCCGCCCCCCGTCAACCTGCCCCTCCACTGAGTCCCCCATCAGAGACTGGCGTCACCACCCTTCCCACTCCTTAATCAGGAATCCTGGGGTCATCCCGGACTTTCTTGACTTCTTAAAAACCTACGCTAGGGCTGGGATGGTAGCTCAGTGGTAGAGCGCTTGCCTTGCACGCGGGAGGCCCTGGGTTCGATCCTCAGCACCACATAAAAAAAAAAACAAAGAAAAACCTACGCTGACTCTTGAGAGCAGAGTGTAATGAATGATTCCTGAGTTTATTATTTCTACATCAGTATTAAACTCAATTTTGCAAGCTTAGAATAATAATTTGAAAAAGATGCAGTGTAGAATTGATCTGAAAGTGCACCTTTCAGCAAAGCATACAAATATTTGCTGAAATGGCCAGATTATAAATTCTGCACTCTTCACAGTTTTTTTTTTTCCCCCAGAAGTTTCGGCCCCTTCCATCAGGTAAGCCTCGCCAGTGGCAGACCTGGCCCACCTCTCTTGCCTAGGAGGGGGAAAATGTACCAGAAGGGCTGTGGTGGGGGCCGGGGAGGATGAAGTGGACTGAGTGTCTGTGTATGGGGTCACTCACTGTCCTGAGTTGGACTAAAGCACCAGACTGCAGCTCCCTGGGGCTGCTGAGCAGTAGATGAGAACCTGGATGTACATTTTTAGCAGGCTTTCCAAGCCATCCCGAAGCAACTGGTTTGCTGGCACCATTTTGAACATCACCTGACTAGACCATCCCAAGGAGGATCCCATGAAGTCATGACGGTCACTAGTCACCCCCTCTTATCTGATGCTCAGAATGGGAATTGACTCTTAAGTGTGACTTGAACCAAAGCAAATCACAATTATGAGATATCACAACACAACCTAGAGGGAGGGGAGGTGCAGTCATGCTCAGAACCACGAAGGAATGGACCGCACGATGGCTATCCAGGGTGGAAGTTCATAATGGGCACTAAAATAATCCTGGAGACGTAACAAAATGTAGTTCTAGAACATTCATCCATAGACACAGACATGGCTGGAAAGAATTCTCAGATGCCCTGCCAGTCTGGTCAGAAGATACTGGACTGTTTTCCAAGTGGGAGCTCCTGCTAGTGAGCAGCAGAAACCGACTCTTGTTGCTGACAAGCAGAAATGGAGCACCATGAAAGCACCAGGAGGACCCCACAGAACAGCTATGACACATGCAGAGCCAGGATTATAAGATAACCAGAGGCCAGGGGCCAGGACCACGGCCAAAAGCTGTCACAGAACAGAAGATCAAGGACCCCAAATTCTACTAGCTGCAGCTAGCGCTGGGCACTGGAGGCCACCACCTGTTCCACTACTGCCACTGCCCTCGGAGGAAGGAGCCTCTGCTGCTTAGGAGCTGGGGGTCTGCGTGCCTGTGGTCAAGCTGCAAAGGAGGCTGGGAAAATGAGGGTCCAGCTTCTTCTGAATCTGTGATGAGAGTCAGGCCCTCTGTGAACACAGGCACAGGCAGGGTGTTCAGGTGCCAGGGTGCCTCCCAAGGGGCAAATGTGTACCCTAGCAAGACCCCTTGCCTGCAGAGCTCTGGTCTACAGGATGACATAATCAACTGGAGCCAGACGTTAAATATCTCAGGGCAGCAGAAGGAGGACTGTATTGCTATCCTTCCTCTTTCATTTTTGAAACTGAGTAAAACTATTCCTCTGCCTAGAGGGTCACCTCCACATCTTACTCAGAGGCTGGTCATTCCCTGATCCACTGGGTCAGACCAGGGAGGAGTGACTTAGACCCTGATGTCCAGGGAGGTCTGAGCTGACCCAAAAACGGCAGTCATGGAAGCCTCTCTACAGTGCAGTAGCATGACTTGGGGTAGAGTGGCCTGCATTCTGGACCCTGGCAGTTGTGTGGTCTATAAGATTAGGAACGCTCTGAAGTTGACAATATAATGACGAAGACTTTTATTTGTGCTACCTACTAGCCGACCCAATGTGGGACCTTCGGAACTAGAAATGACACAGCTGACACAGCCCTCCTCCATCACCTCACTTGGTTTTCTTTGCTTCCTCCCCACCCCCTTCAATACTGTGGATTGAACCCAGGGTCTCACACATGCTAGGCAAGCACTCCCACCATTGAGCTATATTCCAAACCTTTTTATTGCTTTATTTCAAGACAGGGTCTCACTAAGTTGTCCAGGCTGGTCTTCAATTTGCAATCCTCCTGCCTCAGCTTCCCAAGCAGTTGGGATTACAGGCATGAGCCACTGCACCCAGTTCCTTGTTGATTTTCACTTGTCCATGGCCAAACATTTTGTAGAAAACAATGACAAAGGTCAGGAGAAGCTTAGAAAGGGCTAAACCCAGTGATTGCGGGGTTTAGACTGCAGCAGGCTACAACCCTTTTCCAAGATGTGGGGCCAACCAGCTTGGATTCGAAGGGGTCTGCATCAGTCTGCTTTTGCTGATGTCCCTAACATGTCAGTGACTCACCTGGAGCATTTCTTTCTGGCTCACATCCATATCTGCTACAGGTAAGTTTGGGGGCTGGGTCTACTCCAGCTTCATTGGAAAACCCAAATTAGATAAGAGCACCTTGTTTTGGTCCCTGGGTAGCAGGAACGGACTATGTGACAGCTCTCAACACTACTGTTCAAAACTGGCTCATTCACTTTTCCTGGTTTTTCACTGGCTGAAGCGAGTCACATGACCAAGTTTGATGTCAGTGGAGTAGGGGAATTATAATAATTATTATAATCCTCTCACAAGGGCAGGAAATAGCACAATCCACCATAGAACATGCACGGGAAGCCACCACAGAGGCCCCTTCGGATCTCCTGTTCCTCTGACACCACTGTCTTCCAGGTTTGACCCCTAACTGTCCCTATCCATCTCCTTTGCATTGACCCTAGGGTTTGGCCCCACAGTCCCAGTCCCATTTTTGAGAAGCAGAGACTGATGCCCACAGAGGAGACTCAGGTCATCAAACTCCCCCCCACACACACACACAATGCCCTTCCGTGGACAAGTGGCTCTGGGAGGACCGTGCCCTCTCCTTGTCTCCATGAATCCCTCAGAAATATCTGCTCTCTGTGGAGCCCTTGCTGAACACCAGCTATTAATCTATGTGCTTCTCATGTGAGACTCCAACCACTCTCACCAATAACATTGCTCAAGCCCATTTTACAGAGGAGGAAACAGAGGCTTACAGGTGATCCATTTCCTCAGGGTGACAGTGGTGAAAGGCTGCCCAACTCTGAAACGGATGTTCCACCACTACCCTCATCCTGGTTCAAATCCCTTCCTTCCCAGCCCCTGCCACGTCCATGGTCACCCACACATCATCCATGGTTGGGACGTCACGGCCACAGGACTATTTCCCTGCCCACCAGCTCTAACTCATCTGTGATTCAGGCCCATGAAGTCAGCCCTTCAGCCCCCATTGCCAGCCACAGAAATGAGGATAAATGCGGCTGTCAGTGGCTTCCTGCCTCTTTGTTTTTTAATTTACTTAGAGTTGAGCAGCAGAGATGGCAGGAGAGGAAGCAGATGGCTCAGTGTGACAGATGGGATCCTATCCAGTGACACGGGACAAGGTGAGGAGAAAACGTGATCAAGAGAAAGCACAGGCTCCGTGTGACAGTGCGCAGCATGAGCTCCTGGGCCAGGACCTCCTGTTCTGTCAGCTCCCAGCCTCCAGGACTCTGGGGGCGGGCCCCACACCTTCCCCTACCAGTGGTGGCGCTAGAGAGCAACTACAAGCCGCCAATCACAAGGCTGGGACTAGAACTCCAGACCATCTTTGGAAAGGGCAGCTCCCAGTCCCCCTCTGCCAACCTGAAGAAGGAGCAGAGGGAGGGAGGTAGCCAGGAGAGGAGTCTTACTTCATAGCTCTCCCCTGGCCTTGCCCTGGAAAGAAACAGTACCGTTGACAGTCACTGCTGCATTCAGAGCAGAGAGGAGCCAGGAGATGAAAGATCCATTTATTCTCTAAGGTGGCCTGAAGCTGAATTAGGGAGCAGAGACTGGACCAGGCTTCAGAACCCAGCAGAATAATGAGAATTTGAAGTTCCCCAGGGCGTCCAGGACAGCAGGTGAGGAAAGGAAAAGAAATGGGGATTGGAAGCCTGGAGCCTGCCCTGCAAGCTTTACTGTATTTGGGGAAGTCTGTTTTTGTGGAAAAATATGGAAAAGAGGCGCATTTTCTATCTTATTAACAGTGTAGGAAAGAAACACCCCCCACTAACCCCCTTTAGATGAAAAGGTGGCCCAGGAATGCAACTAACTCAGAGCCAAAGGCGACCATGGGAGAAGTCCTCTGCTAATACACAGAAATCTTGGGGCACCAGTTTTTTTTTCTCAGAATGGAAATAGGAGTTTGAGTCAGTCTTATCATTAAAGGCTGGAAGACAATATCATTATGAAAGCCATTTTGTAGGAAAGAGAAAGGTAGAGGAGAGGCAGCTGGCTTCTCCAGGAGCATCCTACTTCAAGCGGGGGAGGGGGAAGGAGGAGGAAGAGGAGCAGGTGCAGGACCAGCCCGTGTTCCAGCCCTTCCTGTCCACCACAGGTACCATCTTTGCTGTAGCCTTGGAGCTCCTAGGAGACGCCTAATGCTCCTATGTTATGGATAAGGAAAGAAACAGAGATGAAGTGGCTTGTCCAAGGTAACCCACTGTGGAAGAGGAGGATCCAGAATTCAACCTCAGTTCTACCCAACTCTAACAGTCAGCTGTTCCTTCTCCCATGAAACCAGGTTCCACATGGACATGCTGAGCTGAAAGTTGGGGTGAGGTCTTTGTCCTCCCTGGCTGGTTTTTCTCACCTGCCCCAGGTGAGCTACATGCCACTCTTGCCTTTCCTAGAGACCCCAGGACTGAGCTTCTGGAGATGAAACAGGCACTGCACACCTGAGGCAGCAGCTGAGCCTTCTGACACAAGGCCCTAGCGGTGGGAGCGTGGCAAGGTTCCTGTGTGCCCAGGGCCCTTGTTACAGAGGAGATAGGAAGAGGGCTGTCCTACCAGCAGAGATGAGGGACCAATAGGTGGGCAGGGACCCCCTCAAACCCTGTGGGTTCCTGGAGCAATGAGGTCTTCTGTATCTACTTGTTAAAGTTTCTAAAGCCAGACTTGGAATCAGACCAGGGGAGTCCAGAGATGAACAAGGCGGGAACCCTGATCTCCAGGAGACAGGAAATACAACGAACTCCATTGGAAGAGGCTTCAAGGAAGGACCCCTTCTGGAGTGAAGCAGGATGTTGTGGCACCAGATGTTAGCAACAGAGGGAGTCATTGCCACCCCCAGGCCTGAAGGGGCCAAGGGAAGAAATGCCAGAGACATCATACCAAAGCCAAAGGGAACAGGGAAGAAACACCCTGACTTCTCCCTCCTCTGCCCTCTGATCTCCTGTGCTACTTCCCAAGGGCTGAACCTAACCTGATGTCCAACAGCAAATGCCGCGAGCCATCCGTGGGCTGTGTGTGGACATTTTCAGCATCGCAGCCTAGCGAATCAGAACATGTGGTGTCTGGGAACCTCCAGTGGACATTTCCTCTGTGTAAGACTGCCCAGAGACATTGTGAAGTCCTATTCCACTCTGCCATGTCTCATACAGCACCTGAGATGGCTGTGACCTGCCAAGATGCCAATCAACCTGCTGACTGAAAGGCATCGGAAGCAAAACTCCGCCCTTGAAACCTTATCCCTGCCTTTAAGGTAACCCCTTAAATAAACCACTGGAGCCATTTTCTTTGTCTCGCTCCAGCTTTGTGTGGACTGGATCTATCAAAGGCTCCGTTTTTGAAAATATATTTCTAACTCTTTGTCTTTGGTTCTTCACTAATTATTCTAGACTTTAATTTCTTGGGTGGCTTACACTATCCTCGGCAGGAAGAAGAACCTCCCCAACGAGACGCTGGTCATCACCCCATAAACAAAAAGCCCAGATGGCACTGTCCACACAGGTCAGCCCCTGAGGCTCAGAGCAGGGCAGACAGCGCTGTATGGGATGACAAATGGAGAAGAGGCGGCCAGTCCTGCACCGTGACCATCGGAGTCTTCCAGCACACCCCTCCTGATTAGGGCTTCATACATCCACTGTTAGTCCCAGGTGATAGTTTGGAAATGAGAACCCTATAGTTAGGGACAGGTGGACCTTCTTCACTGCTTTCATGAAGTCACTGCTCTCCACGTTGACCTTGAGCCTGTCAGGCCCACTTGTCTCAGACCACAATGGGAAGATGGTGGTGCCAACTGGACTTGACATCTATCTCACTCCTCCAGCATTAGCAAGGGCCATGAAGTGTCGGGGGTCGCGGGGGTAGTACCAGAGTGTCTGCCCTGACGCTAAGCCCTCCCTTCCAGACCAGGACATGAAGTGTTCCTTATGGACTCAAAATACTCAGAATACACAGTTAACATAAAGAGCTGCTGTCGTGGATTTTTTACTGTACACTGAAAATCACATAAGACTCCAATTAGACACAGATCTTCTCCCTTCCCACTGAGCTTTTCTCCTCTCCCTTTAGTCCTACCCGGATCTGGGTCTAGCCACCAGAATTCAAAATCATTCTCAGAGACAGAAACTAATTTGAAACCTCAAAGCCACTGGAAGAGGCACAGATGGTCTGCGAAGCAATGCTCACAGTGACGTTGACAGAGGGGGTTGGGTGTGAAGGAGAGGCCTGACTGTCACCCTGCAGGAGACAATGCAGCAGAGATTTGTTGGACTTCAATAGATTAGCAAAACCACATAGTTAACATCAGCCAGAGCTTGTCTGTCCTCAGCCGGGGCAAACCCAGCATCATTGCAGTTTGGATATCTCTGATTTGCGTGCCCTCGTCTCCTGGTCAATAATGTACAACTTACTTGCTCTCTGCCAAATCTCCGAAATTCTTCTCATCTTTCAAGTCCTCTCTCTCGAGAGGCATCTTCATCCATTCATTCACTTATCCCACAGATATTTTTGAAACCTGCTTTCTGCCAAGGCACTTGAGCTACCGCAGTAGCCAAGACAGACTTAACCTCAGCCTTCAGAATCTTTCTCACAGTCTCTTCCATCTCTGACCTCTCCCTGAGCACCCATCTCCAATGACCCTATCCCACTTGACCTTCAATGACCGTCACATCAGTCTGTGTCTAATCCTCCCCACCAGAAAACAGTTCCTGAAAGACAAACTCCAAATGGACCGACGCGGCGCCAAATACACATTAGAGCAGGATCCAGCAACGATCTTTCAAATAGATGAGGCCGATCAATCGCTTAACCTCAGCCTCTTCTTCTGTATAATGGGAAACATTATCTCGCGGTTTTCTAAGTTGAATTTTTTTAAGTTGATTGATGTGAAAGCACTTTACAAATTACAAAGCTCTAAGCCCCCAGAAGCCTTTATTCACCATGACTGCGAAGGCAGTTAACCAAAGAGAGACTCGGGCCAGCTCTCCAGATAACGGGTTGCAGAGTGAATCTCAGCAGAACCTGGGAGACAAAAGCTGGTTGCTGAAGAACCCCATGCCCCACCCTTCATCCTGAATCCCCCCATCCCTCCCTGCAGCTAAAAGGCGGGTCAATTACCATTGGCTCATTTGCAATCATTACAGTTGTTGTCTCCAGTTTTTCTGCTGATTGCTAGGATTAAGAAGCCCCTAATCAGTGAAAGGGGCGCAGGGTCTCAATAGCTTTTGTCTGCAACCCCATCCAGTCCCCACCCCTTGCCTGGAAGCTGGGGGAAGGAGTTTCAGGAACAGGGTGCAGGTGCCTTCTGCTCTCACTATCCAGCAGCTTTATGGAAACTCCCAGGTTTCCCTGGGCTGACCTGAGATGGAGGGGCTGGGAAGGTAATCCCATTTCAGGAAGGGACCCCTGGAAATTTTCATTAGGTTGATGCACACTGTCCATATTTCATCCTCACCCAGGCAGGCTTTCTCACTCTTTTGACACAAAAACAGACAGGTGGGGCCCTTTTGATTTCGGCTGCCTGGTTTCTTCCCCAGGGAAGCTGCTTCCTCTGGCTTGCATGATAATTGAATTTCACGGATGGAATCTTCCACATACTTCTCAATTAGGGATGTGTACAGGCAGCGAGATTTTTTTTCAGGTGTTGATCTATGATTGTCACTCTCTTTTTACCTTTAAATTAATCTCCTTAATTTCTGCCAGCTCTAAATCCGGCTTTGCTAAATAGCATTATTCCGACTTAAATGGTCTAATCTGTTTGTCGTAAACTGGGTACAGCTGAAAATCGTGTATGCGGGAGACTTCCTCATTAATCACAGCTGACAAGAAGTCAGAAATCAAGAAGCAAAATTGTCTCCGAAGGCAAAGAGGGGAAACAGAAGGGAAAGTAGTTATCTAGGTGTGATGGCCAAAGTAGAAGGGCAAGGGGAGGGGGTGGCAATCCTGTGGCCTCGGAGTCCCTGCCCTCTTACGTTTCTACCTCTCTTAAAAAAAAAAAAATTAAATTAAGTCAGGCACAGAAATGCACATCTGTAATCCCAACAGCTCAGGAGGCTGAGGCAGGAAGATTCCAAGTTCAAAGCCAGCCTCAGCAATTCAGTGAGGCACTACGCAATTTAGCAAGACCCTGTCTTAAAATAAAACAAAAAGGGCTGGCAGTGTGACTCAGTGGTTAAGTGCCCCTGGGTTCATTTCCTGGTGCATATAGAAAGTTACAGAGTTGTTATTAAAAAATTTTTTTTTTTGGTACTGGGGATTGAACCCAGGGGTGCTTAACCACCATGTCCCCAGGCCTTTTTATAATTTATTTTGAGACAGAGTCTTACTAAATTACTTAGGGCCTCACTGAACTGCTGATCCTGGCTTTCAAATCACGATCATCCTGCCTCTGACTTCAACTTCCGAGTAGCTGGGATTACAGGTGTGGGCCACCACGCCCAGTTACTGTTATTGACTCTTAAGAATAGTAACAGAAGCCAGGCCTGGTAGTGAATCCCTGTAATCTCAGCTATCAGGAGTCTGGGACAGGAGGATTGCAAGCCGGAGACCAACCTCAGCAACTTAGTCAGACTCAAACCTTAAAAAGGAATAAAATTTTAAAAGGCCTGAGGGTGTGGCTCAGTAGTAGAGAGACTCTGGGTTCAATCCCAAATACCAGATAAATAAAACAAAAACAAACACTAAGAGAACCCACAGTTTCATTCACTTCTTCTCTACATTTCCCAAAGTGAGGGAGGCAAGATGATCTAGGTGGGAAAGGAACACAGAATTTAATAACACAGCAACTCGGTGTCCCTTTCAAGTCCCACCCTTCTAAGCGGCTCAAGGAGAGGAGCTGAGCTGAGCTTGGTACCAACACATCATCTCCCAGGGTAACAGAGGAGGAGCAGCGTGTACACACACACACACACACGCACACACACACACACACACGCAGCCCAGGGTCAGGCAGCAGACCAAGTCAGAATCCAGTTCCAACTTGGTGATGCTGTGTGGTTTCTCTGTATTTGTCCATTTAAGATGAAGACCGTGTATTAAGGAGCTGATTTTAAAGACTATTGAATAATGTGGCTTTGGGGGAAAAAAAAACTATTTTTTTGCATCTTCTAGGAAAATGTCTCTTCAGGGCAGGCACCAGGGAGACTGGTGGGCAACAGGCTGGGTCCTTCACCTCCCTCCCAGCCAGCCCCTCCAGCTCCTGCGCGCCCAGCCACCTTTCATCCCTGCACCTTCCCCAGCCTCGACCTTGGTCGGCGCTGATCATGGGGACCGTCCCTCAGCCCACTCACATCCAGTGTCTTCCTCACTGTGTCACTGCGCTCAGTAGTTTTTAGCCAACGTGGTTTGTTTGGCCTGAGCGGTCCCTAGGCTTCCATTGTGGAAAGAGGACAGTCCCTGGTGAAGAGAGACACGTTGGTGATCCTACTAGTGCGCGTGCCCACGCCTGAAGTCCCCCTATGCTCCAGCTTCAGCACCCTCCGCCCAGCCGCCGCTGCCACAGGTGAAACCCCACCCCACCCCACCCCACCCCACCATCTCCTCNTTCCCTGATCAGTCTTAGAAGAGGTTTATCATTCTTACTGATCTTATCAAAGAACCAGTTTTTTGTTTTGTTTTTCTACATTCCATTTTATGGATTTTCACTTTGCTCTTTATTTCCTTTCTTCAACTTATTTGGGTTCCATTTGCTTTCTCTTTTCTAGTTTCTGGGTGAGAGTTGAAGCCATTGATTGAGTCCTTTTGTTTTTTCTAATACAGTTATTTTGTACCATGTGTTTCCCCAAAAGCACTGACTTAGTGACATCCCACAGATTTGGACATCTTATTTTCATTTTCTTCTCTTCAAAATATATTCTAACCTCATTTTTCATTTTGCAGATTACTTAGTAGTGTGTTATAGTTTTCAAACATATAAGGATTTTAGAGATTTTTGCTGTTGTTGATTATAACTTGATTCCATTGCAATTTGAGAAGATACTTTGTATGAATTGAATGGTTTTAAATGTATGGTGACTTGTTTTATGGCCCAGAACGTGGTCCATTTTGATAGATGTGCCTCGTGCACTTGAAGAGAATGTGTATTTAGTTGGGTAAAGTATTCTAAAAACTGTCAGTTGAGGGACTGGGGTTGTGGCTCAGTGGTAGAGCACTTGCCTAGCACGTGTGAGGTCCTGGGTTTGATCCTCAGCACCACATTAAAAATAAATAGGTAATGAAAATAAAGGTATTGTGTCCATCTACGACTAAAAGAAATATTCTTTTTAAAAAAATGTCACTTGGGTCAAGTTGCCTGACAGTGTCATTCGGGTCTTCTGTGTTCTCACTGATATTTTCTTCTCATTCTATCAGTTTTTGAGAGAGAGATGTTAAAACCCTTAAAACAGTTATGAAGTTTTCTATTTATCATTTTGGTTGAGTCAGTTTTTTGCTTCATGTATTTTCAAGAAAGCTTGATTATTAAGTACATAATATTGGGGATTATGTTTTCTTGATTAATTGGACCCTTTTATCACAAGAAGTAACCTTTATCTCTGAAAATATTCTTGCTTCTGAATATGCTTTATTTAGTTTATATTTAATTTAATAAATTTATTATTTATTTATTGCAGTACTGGGGATTGAACCCAGGGTGCCCTACCACTGAGCCACATCCCCAGCCCTTTTGAAAAAAAAAAAATTTTTTTTTTTTTGAGACAGGGTCTTGCTAAGTAGCTATGGCCTTGCTAAGATGTTGAGACTGGCCTTGAGCTTGTGATCCTTCTGCCTCAACCTCCCAAGTCACTTAGATTATAGATGGGTACCACTGTATCTGGCTACTTTTCTGATTTTAATATAGCCACCTCCTGCTCTTCTCCTGCTCTGCTTCTTCTTCTCCTTCTTTTTCTTCCTCTTCTTCTTCCTTCCCTCCTTCTCCTCATTCTTATTCTTGTTCTTCTTCTTCTTCTTCTCTAGTTTTGAGACAGGATCTCACTAAGTTGCCCAAGCTGACCTGGAACTTGCCATCCTCCTGCCTCAGTCTCCTGAGTAGCTGGAATTCCAGACCTGCATCTTGCCACTATGCCCAGTTTACTCCATTTTTCTTTTGACTAGGAATTAGCATAAAGTATTCCCCCCGCCATCCATTCACTTTTACTCTATTTGTGTCTTTATATTTAAAGTGCATTTCTTTTTCAGCATTGCTGAAAAAACTTTGATGCTTGCTTTTTTTATGCAATCTGGCATTCTGCCTTTTAATAGGAGCATTTAGATTTTACATTTAATGTGCTTGTTGATATGGTGAGATTTAAATCTATCATCTAGCTTCCCTTTTCTTTACCTGCCTTCCTCTGATTAACTAAATGTTTTCTGATTCCATTTATCGCCTTGTTGATTTATAAGCTATAATTCTTTGTTTTATTGCGTTAGTAGATGCTTTGGGTTTTAGTAGTTGCTTTGGGGTTTATAGAACACATCTTTAATTGATCACAATCTACCTTCAAAATATATATTCCTTCATCTCTTTATGTATAGGATAAGAACCTTACAATGGTATATTTCCCCACTCCTAACATTTGTGCAATTGTTGCACTTTACACGTGCTTACATCCATATCATGCTGTAATTATTTTATATTAACAGTAAATTATCTTTAAGAGAATTTTAAGTAACATGAAAAAATCTTGTATATTTACCATGCAGTTATCATTCTAGTACTTCATTACTTCCTTGTGGATTCATAATATCTGATATTTTTATTCTGTCTGATTTCTTTAGCACTTCTTTTAGTGTGAGTGTGTTAATTTTGAATTTCCTCAGTTTTCGTATGTCTGAAAGTCCTTATTTTATCCTTGCTTTTTTTTTTTTTTGTACTAGAGATTGAACTCAGGTCCCAGGCATACCAGGTCCCAGGCATACCAGGCAAGTGCTCTGCCAATGAGCTACGTCCCCAGTCCTTGTTTTTGAATGACATTTTTGATTGCGATGACATTCAACATTTGACAGGCTTTTTTATCTTTAAGTGAATCAAAGATTTGGCTCCACTGTCCCCTCACTTGCACTACTTCTGATGAGAAATCTGCTGCCGTCTCATCTCTGTTCCTTTGTGCAAACTGTCTTTTCTCTTGCTGCTTTTTAAGTTTTTCTTTACTGTTGAGCAATTAGATTGCAATATGTCTTGATATCATCTTCTTTATGTTTCTTGTTCTTGGGGTTCATTGAGGTTTTTGTTGTTGTTTCTTTTAACGGGGAGCACTGGGGATTGAACCCCAGGGGTGTCTACCACTGAGCTACATCCCCGGTCCTTTATATTTTTTATCTTGAGACAGAATCTCTCTAAGTTTCCCATGTTGCCCTTGAACTTGTGATCCTTTCGCCTCAGCCTCCTGAGTTGCTGGGATTACAGTTATGTGTCACCATGCCCAGCAAACTTCTTAACTCTGTAGATTTATACTCATGATTATGAGTAGCAGAGAAAATATCCTATGAGATATTGTCTTTTAAAATTTACTGACACTTATTTATAGCCTAAATTATAGTGTATTCCAGTGACCATTCATGGACACTTGAGCAAAATAAATGTTCTACAGTTATTGGTGTCAAAGTACTTGATTATGTTGTTCAGATCTTTAATATCCTTACTATTCTTGTTCTAATAATTACTAACAGTGTAAAAAATTATGTTTTTCCCACTTAGTTTTGTCAGTTCTTGCTTCATGTATTTTGAAGTTCTCTTATTGCACACATTTGCTTTGATCATTGTTCTGTCCTCCTGATGAATTAGACCCACTTTCCATTATGAAGTACACTTCTGTATCTCTGATAAACCTCTTGTCTTGGAGTCTATGTTATCTGATGTTCCTATAACCACTCTAGCTCTCATGGTTAGTGCTTTTGCATAATACATCTCTATCCTTTTCTTCCAACCTATCTGCATCTTTGTGTTTAAAGTATGTCTTACATACAATGGGTAGGTAATTAGCTCTTGTTCTTGTTCTTTTTCTTTCTTTCTTTTTTTTTTTTTTTTTGGTACCAGAGATTGAACCCAGGGGAGCTTAACCACTGAGCAATATCCCCAGTCCTTTTTCTTTTTTATTTAGAGCCAGGGCCTTGCTAAGTTGCTGAGTCTTTCTAAGTCTTGCTAAGTTGCTGAGGCTGGCTTTGAACTCTTGATCCTCCTGCCTCAGCCTCCGGAGCCATAGTTCTTGTTCTTTTAACCAATCTAAGAATTTCTGTCCTTTTATTGAAAGGGTCAGAGTTCATTTACATTTAATATTATTTTTTTATGATCTCCTTTAGGGCAGCCATTTTTTAATTTACTTTCTATTTGTCCTACCTGATTTCTTTTTCTCTGTTCCTCTTTTTGTCTTCTTTGGGGTTATTTTATTAGGATTCCATTTTAATTACTTTTCCCCCTGTTTTTAACATTTTATTATGAAAAGTTTCAAACGTACCCCCCCCAAAAATGGGAAAAGTTTTACAGTTAATATAATAACCACTCTAACATTTTCTAGACCTACAGAAAAGGCCTCAATGTACCCACTTCCTTATTGGGTGCCTTATCTGTTGATTGAAGCAGGGTAGAGGCAAAAGCATTTAAAGCATCACTGCATTCATAGAAATGTAATTCCCAGAACCTGAGAAGTCAGAGTCCCACCTTTACACAGTTATCAGACCTTCACTGTCAGAGGGAGTAGAACAATCTGGACTGTGTCCAAGGGGGTATCCAGGATAAGGCAGTAACTGGATGCTGTTTCCCTATGAGGAAGGAACTGGCTATGCTGGACCCAGAGGCTGGACCCAGAGGCCAGAGGAGGTTAGGAAGAGGCATTTACAAGCCCAGCCTTTCAGCCTCAGGACCAGCTGTCTGTGGGAGAGTTCAAAAGCCAGGGTAGATGGAAGCTCCAGGGAAACAAATGTAGTTTCAATAATGGGAAAAACTAACAGGGAAAAGTGCACAACACCAAGGAGACTTCCTCTGGAGGCAGTGACCTCCCCATCACAGGAAGTATGCAAGCATTCACTCATTCAACAAGTATTTATTGAGCTTTTAAGGACTAGATACTGCAGGTAGAGTGAACAAAACAAACAGGGGTTCTTATCCTCCCGGGGGAAGTAAATATTAAATAATCCCATATATAAATGACTACCCGTGGTGATTCATGCAGGAGATTTGCTCTGGCAGGAATTGGAGAAGAAGAATAAATGTCTTCTAACTCTGGGACTAAACAGCATAGAATCACAGGAAACTAATGTGATGACTTCTTTTACTACAGTATTATTATTACTATTTGTTCTATTATTCATTCACTTTCACATTTTCTGGGCACCCACCTAGGGAACAGAGATGCAGAAGATGGGACACTGTCCTCCCAGTGAAGGGACATTCAGTTAGCTGTCAGCCATCCTCTGCGAAGGATGGGAAGTGAGTGTAATTAGAAACCAGGAGCCCAGGGAGCTTGGCCTGCCTAGGAAGCAGGAGGGGAAGTCCTCTTGTGTGGATTCCCCTCACACTCCCCTTCAGATCTGCAGGGAACTTGACAAGTGCACTGCCGCCTTCCCCTCCCCTCTCCAGCCCCCTTCCCACCTCCTGGTCCCACCCCTTTCCCTCTCGGGTGGTAGTTTAGCTCAGCTGGGTCTCTTAGCCAATTAACACTCTTTGCATCTGAAAAAGCTCAAATCAGCTCCTCAGAGGTGTGAGAGATCAGAGTAATTAAGGTCTCTTTCTAATGCAAATCCAAACCAGAAATGTCATGTTTTTCTCCTTGGGAAATTTGAGCCCCGAGTTTGACAGGGGTTGGGGGAAAGGCAGTGAGAGGTTTGAGAACAAGCATTGGACACTCTCCAGAAATATATGATTCTATTAAGTGGAATGGAAGTGTTGTTCTTTAAAGGAAATTCCATGATAGTCTTTAAAGGTAAATCAAACTCCAAATCTCCGCTGGTTTCTCATGTCTTCACCATAAAATCCAAAGCTCTGTCCACTGTCTCAAAGCCCAAAACAATCTGATCCCTTCTTTCCCCCACAACCTCATCTCAGTCCCTTTATGAAGTGCTTGTCACACTTTGTAATTATTTTATTTACAGGCTGGCCTCCCCACATCATTAAGTAAATACATCTCGTTGCTGTTCACCCTAGAGCACAATATATAAAGTTGTCCAAGTGAAAAACAGCTCCGCTGCAAATCAGCGCATGCAATTTGGAAAGTGCCTTAGAACCATTCCTGATAGGGCTCATATTCAAAATCAACCTTGTTTTTCCTTAAACACCAACTTTCCCTTCTCTACCCTACAGGTCTCAAGGCTGGTGACATAGGAGGCAGCGGTCACAGACCTCTTGCTATATCCAGGTTCAGGCCTTCTGCAGAATGACTAATGACTCCACTTGTCCACCTCCTCAGTTCTTTCCATATTTGGCCAACTTTTTAAGTTAAACACTCTAAATATTCCCTCCCCGTGCCACAAAAATCCCTCTGGCCATGGGAACAAATGGGCAGAAGCAACATTTTATTTAACAAGGTTGTTGGTCTCCCCTTTTCCTGCCTTCACTGTTGGAATGCATGCTTTGAGAAAGTCAGGACCCTATCTGAGCAGTGCCTGGCACTTGATGGATGTTCCAGAAATGGAAATGTTTTGATTAAATGCACTTTCTGAAACTACCTGTGTATAAGCATGCTGAGGGCACTATGGCTACAAAGGGATACAGACCCAGGCTCAACCTTTGAGACCCTCTGAATCAAGGACTCATTTGTTGTCTAAGCACCTGAGTTTCCCTGACAGTGGGGAGTCTGACCAAAAGTTTAACTAAGCAAATTCCATCATATGGATTTAGAGGAAAGGAAGCAAAATGACCATCTTCCTATGATGAGTGATGCTAGTTGGCTAGATTACACCCCAAAATGGACACCAAGTGGGAGATATAAATCGAGATGACACCAAACAGAGGGAAAAGGCGGTGCAGACAAGAAGCCACATGCTAGGATAGGATGCACTGAAAGAAGAAAGTGACAGTGGGAGGAACAGCCACTGCTTACTGAGCTCTAATTATGTGCTGGGTGAGCACTGTATACATTACTAAAGTGCTTTGTTTACATTACTAAAGTTAGTCCTCATAATAACCTGCATATAGAAATACTCTTATTATCAAGAGAGTGAATGATAGCTGGGTTGCAGAGAACCTGCAGCACCATTTTAAAGAGACTTTACCTTCCCCGTGGGCTGCTGGGGTGGGAGTATGTTATGGTTTGGACATGAGGTGTTCCCAAAGATCCTGGGTGCATGCAGGAATGTTTGGAGCTGAAGTGATTGGATTGTGAGAGCTGTCACCTGACCACTCTGTTCTAGTTGGAATGAAGATGGCAGTAACCATAGACAGGTGGGGCAGAGCTGGAGGAAGCAGGTCACTGGGGCATGCCCTGGAAGGGTGCATTGTCCCTGCAGTCATTTCTCTTCTCTTCTCTTCTCTTCTCTTCTCTTCTCTTCTCTTCTCTTCTCTTCTCTTCTCTTCTCTCTCTCTCTCTCTCTCTCTCTCTCTCT
>NW_026000101.1:14744197-14798175 GCF_001458135.2 Marmota marmota marmota
TTTTTTTTTTTTTTTTTTTTTTTAATAGTTATTTTATTTATTTATTTTTTAGTTTTCGGCGGACACAACACCTTTGTTTGTATGTGGTACTGAGGATCGAACCCGGGCCGCACGCATGCCAGGCGAGCGTGCTACCGCTTGAGCCACATCCTCAGCCTGCTATTTGTCTTAATGATCATGGTCTCTGGGCTCTAGGAAATAAAAACAAGAACTGTTTCTTAGCTCCCCAAGCCCTTTCCCTCCTCATTTGAACCACAAGGCAGCCCTGAAAAGCCGGCATCAAGCGCTTGTCCTCCCAAGTCACAGAAGAGGAACCTGCAAAGTCCTTCTGGAGTCTCCACTCTCACTTGCCAGGGAGGGGGCCTGGCCACAACTCAGACTGCCTCCCTGAGCTTCTTCCTCACTCAGATGCCAACCTACAGAGGGGACACGGGTCCTACCTTTGTAAGCACCCAGGCCAACAAAATGCCCCAGGACTTTTTACAATGTTCAGATATTTTCACGACCTTCTCTTAATAAAATCCTTTGAAAGTGAACTCGGACCAATGCCGAAGGAGGCCTCCCTGATCCGGATGCTCACTCTGGGAGAATCACAAAGAATCGAAGGCATCAGTATTCAATGGCAGTGTCACAGAAGAGATGTCTCCCAAGAAGGGTCTGAGGAATTCCTGGAGAGAAGAAGGGGAACCTCGACTCAGGATGAGTGAGATCTCAAGAGAGAGACATGTCTTGGGGGTTCCCAGCTCTTCCTTAATGAAAACTTGGTGAAGGGTAGGTATAGGGAGGCATGCAGGAATGACATCAGTCTGGTGACCTCAACACAGGCGCTGGTGGCCCTGTCAATCTCTGGACCCTGAGGCTGATGTGGTCTTAATTATCTGATCCAGAGATAGTGCTGGAAAGTCCCCTAAACTGTGGGTTCCTCAACATATCATATCTTTTCTTGCTTAATTGATTTATTGGGGGTTTAATTAATAGTACACAGGTAGATATTACAGATTTCCTAGGAGTTTAGGAGTAACAAGCCTGGAAGGGAGATAGGCTTAGGGAGTGACTGGTCTGGAAAAGTGTTGGAACTTGTGAGTTAGAATCCTATTTTCTTATCCTTTCTTTGTGTCTCCTGTCTACCCATTTTTTTTTTTTTACTTCTCCCTCAGTGTAATGCCTTTGTGTCATGGTGCTGTGGTTTGGATAAGTGTCCCCCAAAGGTCCATCTGTTTAAAGCTTGGTCCCCAGGATGGTGCTACTGGGAAGTGGTGGAACCTTTAGGAAGCAGGGCATTATGGGAAATCTAGGTCATCGGGGGCATGCCCCTGAAGGGCTGCCCTGTTGGTCTGTCCTCTCTCCTTTTTTGCTTCCTGGCTCATAATGTGAGAGGTTTGCCTTGCCATGTGCTCCTGCTATGATGTGTCACCCTTGCCAGAGGCCTAAAACATGAGCTGCCCACTCTAGAACCTCTAGAACAATGAGCCAAAATAAACCTTTTCTTTTTATAAGGTGATTGTCTCCTGTATTTTGTTATAGTGAGGGAAAACTAGCTAATAAGATGGGAAATTTTAAATCATTATTTGTGAA
Organism: Marmota marmota marmota; assembly: GCF_001458135.2. Classification (NCBI taxonomy): domain Eukaryota; kingdom Metazoa; phylum Chordata; class Mammalia; order Rodentia; family Sciuridae; genus Marmota; species Marmota marmota. The sequence continues at coordinate 14,745,773 of NW_026000101.1, forward strand.
GAATTTTAGCAACATGGGATAAAATACTATTAAGAAGTAAAGCTTCATGCACAGCTAGATATACATGCCTAGAAACAGCACGGAAGGAAAATGGCTAATTGTTAGCGTGGTTCTTCTGGTTGTGGGATAGTGAATTAGTGTATCTTCTCTTTTCTGAATCTTCAGAAATTTATTCTTCAGGCAACTATTTGTGGCAGGCAGTAACCAACCTTGGGAATCCCTTGGTAAACTGTTAAACCCACTCTCTGTCCTTTTGATCCTATGGTCTGAGATGTGTGTGTGTGTGTGTGTGTGTGTGTGTGTGTGTTGAGGGGGTGGGGGAGTGATAGACAGTAACTAGACAATCACAGGTCCATGGCCTAAAAGCCTGCCATAGCTAATATGAAGAGGCATTGAGGTTACATCACAGAAAAGCAGAAATGCATGTTGGTTTTATAATTGAGGAAAGTCACCATTTAAAAGACCTAATCCACCATGATGCAGATGTCTAAATAGTTTTAAAGAGCTCCCAAGCCACAGAGGCAGCTGGTAAGGGAGAGGCCTCTTGTAGAGAGAGACCCCAGCAAGCCCTTCCCTTCTCTGTGCAGTGGGGACGGAGAATGGACAGCTTAGCATCTCTGCTTCCATGTTCCAATAACATTGTTGCTCCAGGGAGTTTCTTCCAGCCAGAAAGCAGAGGGATTTACCTCCCAGTGGGGGCCAAGATGCACACAGCAGTATTAGGGCCATTTCCTACCACCCAAGGTTTCCCTTGGCCGCAGGTCACCCCCACCCACCCCAATGCCTGTGTCTCTCAGGAGGCGGGCAGCCAATGAGGAGATGGTTTGGAGGAGGCAGCTACAGCAGCTGCAGGGCTCTGAGGGTCCAGGCCACCCTCACCCCGCCCAACCATCAGAGCAGCTAGCCATTCAGGATGATCTGGCTTTGTGATGGGACATTGCCCTGCATCTCTTCCTGATGGGTGAGCTTTCAGAAAGATAATACTTTTCCTATATCTGTGTGTCCAAATCCTGCCATTTAGTCAAGGTCCAACTGGGAGGCTCCCTGTTCCAGACCCTCAGCTTAGAGGGATCCTAACAACTCATTTAGTCATCAAGCATTAATGGAGACGGGCTCTGCTCTAAGCACTGAGAAGTTATGGCATTAAAGCGGTCCTTGGCCTCGAGTGGCAAATATGGATAAGAACAAACTAAAAGGAACTCATATCATAATACAAGGTCATATGTGATAGTAATAGATTCATATGAGGAGCCAGACACATCACAGAATGGGAAGTGGTTCTCCCAGGTGGGAGAGGACAGCACGGTGAGACTTCCTGGGAGGAGCGGGTGCCTGACCAGGGTTCCACAGATGAACAGGTTTCCAGACAGAAAAGGAGAGAATTGCATTCCAGGTGCCACCAGGTGCATAGGCGGGGAAATGTGTGCCGCTGAGATGCATTTGAAAAACTATTAGTGATTCAAGGTCCTTACTAAAATGTAAAGGGAAAGGGGAGCCGTGGAGGCGACAGGACAGGAGAAGTAGCAGGGCTCAGCTGCTGGAAGCCTTTGTGTCTCAAGCAGTGGAGCGTAAGTGGAATGCCAAGCAAGCTCCTGCTAGGTAGTGAGCCACCCCGAATCTCAGTGACTTAAAATAGCCATCGACACTATGGCTGCACACAGCTGATCTGGGCTGGGATTGGCGGCTTGGGCTGGACTTCGCTGAGGTGGTTTGCTTTTCTCTCCTCCTCAGATGACTGCCAGGCAACCTGGACATGGTTGTCCATGGCAATGGCAGAGGCACAAAGATACAAAAGGGAACATGCAGGGTGCACTGTCACCTTGTTCTCTTGGTCAAGGGAAGTCACGTGGCCTAGTACAGATTCAAGGAGAGGGAAACTCACAAGGGCACTTGCAAAGCCAGGTGACAAAGAGAATGGTGAGTCAGGTCCCTACTGCGTTCTAGTAGGAGAAACGTGATCAGAGCAGTTAGTTCACCTGCAGAAGGCAGATTAGAAGGGACAAGACCATTTCAGAAATCCAAGCAGGAGCTGAAGGGACGCCCGGGACCTTACACACCACGCTTCTCTCCTTCTCTCCTAGTGCACGTACAGGGTTCAGCCAGAGCAGCCAAAGGCAGGGCTTATCTTTAGCCTTTAGTTCAATTCCAAGAGCTCAGGCTGAGCACATCAGAGCTTGCAGGGGTGAATAAGGAGCTTTGAAATAAGCAGATAAAGGCTAATATTCAATAAACTAGTGAACAAGAGTTTTCTTTAACTCCTTGCAAAAAGACATCTCTGAGACAAAAAGCAGACCCGGGCAGCAATATTGGATAAGCCCCACTGATCACCAGAAAACCTAACGTAGGTAATTGACTATTGGCAAATGCAACAGAACCAAATAAAGCAAGTAATTAACAATTATTGTGTTTGCAGGTAACGGAACTCAAAATCCAGGCTGCCTCGGCATTTTGTCCCAGGCATCGATAAGAACAAAGTGTTTGTTAGTGGGTGAGCAACCCAGGTGTGAAATTCATTGTATTAGACTAGACCTAAGAATAGGCTTGAAGCCGGGAGTGAAGAAGAGAATCCCTCTCCAGTTCCTCACTGGACACTCGGAGGTAAATTCAAGTGTGTTTGCAAAGAAGGGATTGTTGAAGTTTGGTTGCAGACCATGACCGTGGTTGTTCCCTCCCCGTATGTGTCTGTAGCGCTACCCACCAAGATGGAATCCAGCCACTCCACCCCACAAGTCTGCGACTGGCTTTGGCTAGTGACACTGTGCTAGTTCCAAACTAGAGCCTCAAGAGGACTTATTCGCTGCCACTTGCTTTCTGGGGATCCTGGTCTCCACGTGTGAATACACCCAGCCATGCTGCCCAGAAGGTGAGATTGAATGAGTCAGCCCAGTTGTGACAGCCCAAGCCCTGGACATGTGAGACAGCTCAGCCAAGATCAGCAAAGTCATCCTGCAGGCTACCCACAGCAAGCCACAGAAGGCAAGAGGAACCCCAGCTGACCCAGAGCACCTGCCAGGGGATCCCATTCCAAATAACCAACCCACAGAATCTCAAAGTAAATAATGGCACTTATTTTACGACTGGATCAAAACATAAAAACACTGGAATTTGGATAAAATAATAATGACAGTTACTAATTACTGGGAGCCTACCGTATAGCAGGAACTTCAATGTATCTGAAATGTTGCAAGATTCTTAGCTTTTATCTTTGAAACCCTGCAAGGTAGAGTTATTCTCACCATTTTGCAGAAGAGTAGACAGAGAAACTGAGGCTGGGGACTCAGCTTAAGCAACCCAAGGTCACACAGCTATTGTATAAAATTTTACACAAACATACTCTTTGATGGGGAGGCAGGTCTCAGAAGCTGAGAGAAGCCCCTTCCAATTTTTGAGGTGCTTTGAATACTAATAAATGAAGCTATGAAGAAACAATCACCAAAATTGTAATATATTTTAAGCCTTTACATCGAACAAATTATCACTTTTCATACCAACAAAAAAGGCAACATGATATAATTGCTAACCAAAAAACAATTTTCACATTTATTTCTGAAGTATATCAATGTAAAGTATACTATATGTGGTATGGCTTAGTAATAAAAGGATGCCAGTGTTACTTTGGTGAACTTTGATCCAGTCAGTGCATCTCTGAATTGTAGTGTATAACCTCGCTTCGAGGTAGTATCAGAATATCCAATATGAGGCCTTTCAGGAGGCCAGGCCCAGCTGCAGGGCCTCTTGGCCACCCCTGCCCCTAGTCACTGAGACCCTACCTCTAAATAAAATACAAGAAAAGTGGTTTGCCCCTGAGTCAATCCTTGGTACAAAAGAGAGAGAGAGAGAGAGATCCATGTGAACAAGGGCTCCATCCTCTACCCTCAAGCGGCTCTGCTGAGAGGAGATCTCTGGAGATGGTTGTTATAGAAACTAAATTTCCTGCTTTCAGCAGAGACCCAGCTAGCTTTGTTTTCAAAATGACAAAATGACCACGCTCTGTGTCCAGGCTCACCCAGAGCCAAGCAAGGTAGGGATTTACCAAGGAGCCAGCCAGCACTGCAGTGCTGAGAAGGAGCCGGGGGCGCAGGTCTCTGCGTGGTCCAGAGGGTTGGGAAGGCATCGTCACTTAGCGGCTGTTCTGGAAGCATGCACTGGAGTCTGCTGGGTGGAAAAGCCCAGAGCACGTGCCTGGAACAGTACTGGCAACGTCGTGGGGTTAAGAAAGTATGTGTTCCAAGTAGAAATGGCACAAAGGCCAGTGTAACTAGGGCCACAGGGGAAGGAGGGGAGATTGGGGGAAATAGTAGAGGGTGCTTCACCCAGGAAGGCCTCATCAGGTCTCTGTCTCTTGGGGAGTGTAGCCTTTTGCTGCCAAAGAGGAGTCTCAGCCCTGAAGCCCAGCTGTGTGCCCAGAATAATCCCCTGCCCCTTGCAGTGATTTGTCCACTGTCCTCATTTCAAAAGACTGCAACAGCCCCGCGTCTGCCCATGCGCTCTGACAAACAGCTGCAGGCCAGCGCTCCTTGGAATCTACATCCTCCATTTCTCCATTAATCTATATTATCCTAGACCAACCTGGACACCTCGCTGCTCCTTGAAAGCCCTGAGGTTCTGCGTACAGAACAAGGTACTTCGAACAGAAAATGTAATGATGTTGTAAAGAAACGAAGTCGGTGCTTCCTCGACATTTTACAGGCTCTGGAGGAAAGAAGAGCCAAGGCTGAAGACAGAGGTGGCTGAGGTGACTTGAAACCATCAAGGTGGGCACCTAGAGCCATCGGGGCTCTCTGAGATCACCTCATCCAGGGACGATGAGTATGGAGCACATGTGCCCAGGGCAGACATTGCTAATCTATACCCACACTCTTCAGCTGAGCTGTGCCAATCAGTCAGAGCCAGCCTGCGAGAGAAGGCCAGTTGGTCATTCCTGAAGGTTTCTATACTCCCATTTCACAGAGGAAAAAGTGGAGGCACAGGGAAAGGGGGCTGGCCCCAGCAGGGCTTCCTCCTAGACCACGCAGCCTCCTCATCATCCCCACCTGATCTGTAGAAGACCAACACTTTTATGCCTCAGCTATAATCAGGGAACGACTCTCACACGTGGGATGGAGTTTTACAAGCAACATCATTTTTTTTTTTTCCCATTCCCTGTTCGGATTGTTATTTGACTGTGCTCTTAAAAGTATGTTTTTTATTATCATAGTAAAAGAATACATAAATGGTTAGTAAATTGTGCCCGCCTACTTAATAAAACCCTGAGGAATTCAGACATTCACTTGTAGGCAGGCAGGGTGCTGGGCATTGAGTTGAGGAGGACACATGGCTGTCCCCAGGGACCCAGGGAGGGGTAACATGACCAGATCTGACATTCTGCTTAGCTGGGGCAGGTGAGAGCTGCTCTCACAACTGGGCTCAGTTCAACTCCCCCTTCCCAGGCCTGGAAGCCACCAGGAGCCCCCATACATATCACCCTTCCCCTGTTCTCTGCACAATCCTCTCTAGAGCCCCTGGCAGGCCCCCATCTCACACCTCCAGTAATGGGGACATGGCCACCTCCCCAGGCTGCTAACTGCATCTTCAACTGGTTCTGCCTGCTGCAGATTCCTCCTTTTGTTGAAAGGAAATGTGTCTCCCATGACTTCCACCCAGTGGTCCTGTCTTTGTCCTCTGGGGAACTAGCTTTCAGGAGACCTAGGGGAGAAGGTTGCTGGGCAGGGGGTGCCCAGGAAAAGGAAGACAAAGAAAAGGAAGGAGGGAAGGCACTAAAACCGTGCTTATCGATTTATAGTGTAGAAGAGAACATTTCAGATCCTGCTCATAATTCTTACTTGTGTTAGCAGAACATCTTCCTGCCCATTCTGCACTGGTATATGCCGAGATCCTTGTAAATCCCAGCTCTTTCAGAGGGCCCCAAATGCATTTTCTAAGGGATCTGGTGCAAGAGAGCTGGTTGCTATGGTAACCATTGGATGTAAATTTCCCAGAACCCCCAACTAAACTATTAATCAGAAAGATGAGGAAAGGGCCAGGGCAGTAAATAAATCAGGTAAGAAACTAGTTCCTACCAGGAAGGACAGGGAATAGCCACCCCACCCCCCTCACCCCCACCCGCTACGTACTTACCCTCCCTTTGATGTTTCCGTGTGGAAGGAGGGGGCAGCTGGAGCCCGAGGAGCGCAATGCTCCTTTTTGACTGCTTTGTTCCTCATCCTTGTGGAGTCCGAGTGGTTGGGAAGTAGAAGCTGCATCTGGCATGCTTATCACCCGAGGGGGTGAGGAGGCCTCCTGTTAGCAGGAACATCAAAGGTAAAAAAATATGGGAGTCTGAAAAAAAAGCTACTGTGGCCAGCTTGAAAGAAGGGTTCTACCAAAGCATGGTGATAAGAGCAGGATTCCTTCAGCCTTGATGGATAATTGAAGGGTTAGACTGACAGGGGCTACATTTTCCCTCCTTTGCTGGTTGGTTTGTGTGGGTTTGTTCCAAGGACTTCATCTCCCTGGCTTTGAGGTTTATATTAAATGAGGAGGGGTGTGGAGAAGCTAGCTAGACCTCCTCCAAGTGAACTGGACCCACCAGGAACCTGGCAGGTCCCCCTGCAGCTAGTGGGAGGAGGTAGCTCGCTGTAATTACAGGAAACACGGCCGGGAGGAAGCACTCCTTGGCACGCAGAGCACCAGGGGTGTGTGCCGGAACTCCTGGACTCCACTGCACCAGTGTCCCTGCTGACCAAGCCCCTGGTGGCAGGAGTCTCCTGGCTTAGGTGGAACTAAGGTAAGAGATGTGGGGGAAGAAGCCCGCTGAAAGATACCCACCCTGGATTCCCAACAGATCTCCATGGAATCTGGGGCAAAGGCCTTCCCACCTGGGGGCCTCAGTTTCTCAGACTACACAGGGAAGAGCCTGGGCCAACTGTGGTCAAAGTCACCATGAAATTAGGAGTGATGGGCTTTGATGCAAAGTCTAACATGGCATCCTCTCCCCCAATATCTCTCTCTCTCTCTCTCTCTCTCTCTCTAATATTGTTTAGTTGTCAATGGACCTTTATTTTATTTATTTACATGCAGTGCTGAGAATTGGACCCAGAGCCCCACACCTGCTAGGCAAGCTCTCCACCAACCCCCACCCCTCCCCCAATCTCTTGATTCCCCTTCCAGGGAAAAAAGGCAACCTAATTAAGAATGAGCAAGAGGAGTGGGGGGCAAGGGAGAGGGAATCTCATGTAAAAGCAACCCTGGGAGAGACATACCAAAGAATGGAGAGGGTTGCCTCAAAGACTCCAATGGAGGGGCAACCCTGACACCCCTCTGATATTCTCTGGCTCTGAAATTTGTTTCTTAAGCGAGAAAAGAAGAAAGAGAGGTGATGAGAGGATGGAAGAAAGTTTTTCCACCCTGGATGCAGGAGGTAGAAGCAGGGAAATTGAATTAAAGATACACAGAGAAAAGACAACAACACCCACTCCCCTCCCTGACCATACACAGAGGCTCCTGCACACAGGCAAATCCTCAGGAAAAGCCACTTTGCTACCCTTTGTTAGGTCAGAGAACTTTTCAGCTCATCAGTGGGAGGGCCCCTTGGAGGGCCTCAGCGAGGAGGGAGGTCCCATAGTGAGCAGATGGGAAATGCAGCACTGGTACCCACCAAGCTCTCCTGCCCCTAGACCTAAGCAGCTTCCACTGCCCTGCAGCCAAATCCCTTACCCGGCCTTCCTTGCACCTTTCCTGATTCATGCACACTTTGCAGTGAAAACGGTGGAGAGAGATCCTGCAGGGATTGGTAATTTCTCACCATGGGTGGCACTGAGGCTCCCCTGTTCCCTGGAGGAGGGAAATGAAGAGTTGATTAAGTACTCGAAACATCCCTGCCTGTGGATCATTTAATAAGCGCCTCGTCCATCTCGCAGGCATTAGAACAGACATTTGGTTCGCTCATCCAATTTGGCAAGCCTCTCCCAGGCCGCCATAGCTAACTGCTGGGCGCCATTTTGTTTGATGTGTGAGCAATCAATGCAGGCTCCCTGCACTTGCTCTCACTGCTGCTTGATTAATTACTAAAGAGACTGCTCCCTTACACTAATGTTCTATCATCGACAGAGCAACCCCCCATGGTCCAAGAAGCTTTGAAGACCTGGTGATGACCCAGTCATTCCCCTGATTCTCTCAGCATCCTTCCTGGATCTGAATAAATCTGCAAAAGCAGGTGTGGGTTGTACAATCTTGGCTCCCTGAACTGTGATCTGTGATATGCTGTGTACTCAGGAGGAGGATGTCTATAAGGAGGTGCACAAGAGGACATTTCAGCATCTTGCATAAAACCCAACAATTATGACATTGTCATTTTGCTTTGTGAGATCCTTTTGTTGAGTACAGAATTATTACTCCATCTATCTATCTACTCTATCTAGCTTTCTTTTTTTCTTTTGGGTGGATTGAACCCAGAGGTGCTCTACCACTGATTTTTACCCTCAGCCCTTTTGTTTTATTTTGAGACAGAGTCTCATTAAGTTGCCCAAGCTGACCTCAAATTTGTGATCTTCCATCTTCAGCCTCCTGAGTAGCTGGGATCACAGCTACATACCACCATGCCTGGCTTGTGTATCTGTTTCTTTCAGCCAATAGGAGCTCTGAGTTACTGGGGCTCTTCTTTGCCTTGGTCACCGTGAACTCAAATCTAAATGCAGGTCCATGATCTCAGATGCAAAAGTTTCCCTGCAGACTCAGTGTAGTATTTTACTTCCTTTTTAATAAATGTTGCTGTTATTGTTGTTGCTGTACCAAGCTACCTCCTCTGTCCTTAAATAAATATTTTAAATGATTATATCATATGTGTTCCTTAAAAAAAAAAATTTATCACTTTTCCTTGCAAGCATTCCTTAAGCTGTTGGAAGACTCCTTTCCTTCTTGAGGGACTACTCCTGGGAAAGGGAAATGGAGAGTCTTTAATAGTAACATTCTTTACAAGGCACAACCAGGATTTTCCATGGGATCCAGGAAGCGCTGCTCTTGCTGCACATGGTCTGGACGGCCCTCCCTCCTTGGCCCATGGAGATTGGGCTGCAGTGACTCTTAACCTAAGGTGGTCCAATCAAAATGAGCATTAGAACTTCGGCTGGGCATTCTGGACAAAGAATGCAAAATGATGTGGGTTCGGGGGCTGCTAGAAGCCATCTAGTGACCAAAAGAGAAATGAGAATGAGTCAACCTTGAGGAGGAGCAACTGAGAGACAGACAGGAGTACTTCTGACAACATTATTTGAACAGGTATATCCAGCTGCTTCTGAAGCTAAATCTGCCCCTGGACTGTGCAGGGACATGAGCCAACACAATGGCTTTAGGTCAGGTTTCCAGTGACTTGTAGCTGAAAGAGCCCTGACAGATTCCAGGACTCGGGAAGGAAGTCCTCTGAACTGTGCCTGCAGTCATTCTCTCCCAATCCCCGTCTCTAGGAGATCACAGGTGCCTCTGTGACCAGTCTAGCATCCTCCTCAGGGAAGCAAAGACAATTGTGGTGGCACTAGGGTCCTGTTATGAATTGGATCTGGAATTTCCCCCCAAATCAGCTCATGTGTTGAAGGCTTGGTCCCCAGTGCAGCAATGTTTAGAGGGGCTTTTAGGAAATGATTGGATCATAAGGTCTCCAACCTCTTCAGATCAATCCATTTGATGAATTAATAACCTGAATGGACTATTGGGAGGTGATGGATATTGTAGGAGGAGGGACCTAGCTGGAGGAATTAGGTCACTGGGGCATGCCCCGGAAGGTTATTTGGTGATTCCCTTCTCCCCCACTCCTTCTTTTCCCTGCCCTTCCTGGCTGTCATGAACAGAGCAGGTTTCCTTCATCATGCTCTTCTGCCATGATGTTCTGCCTCACCTCAGGGTAGAGAAATGAAGCTGGCTGATCATGGACTAAAATCTCTGAAACCCTGAGCCAAAATAAACCTTTTCTCCTTTAGGTTATTATTGTCAGGTGTTTGGGTCACAGTGAAGAAAAGCTGACTAACACAGAATATTGGTACTGAAAAGTGAGGTCATTGCTTTGACTACACCTAATGGTAGTTTGGAAAATTTGGGAGAGGCCGGCTGGAGAAGCTTTGGAATGTTGTAAGCAGAGCTTAGTGGACTGTTCTGGCATGATCTTGGAAGGCCAGAATGCTGATAGGATTGTGCTTATGAGGTTCCAGATGAGAATGAGGACTCTTAGAGGAACTAGAGTAGAGGCCACATGTGTTACATTAGAGTGCAGGTCACATGTGTTACATTCTGTCAAAGAACTTGTATATATTTGGTCCAGATCCTCAGACTTTGTGTGAGACTGAATTTAAAGGTGATGAATTAATTAATCAGAGGAAATTTCAAAGCAGTACAGCATTTTTGCAGAGACAGTGGTACTGCTGGCTGCTTTTAGCCAGGTTTTCAGTGACCATCATGAGCAAATGCCAGAACAGGAAAAATTGAAAAACTTGGCAGTTTGGCCAGAAAATGCTTGTACAATTGGGGCAAAGGAAGATGTCCTTGCTGAAGAGATTGGTGTTATTAAAGAGCAAACAAGCACTTTGCACAGAGACAATAAGGAAGATGGCTTGCGGGCATCTCAAGAATTGGCCAGACTGCAGCCAATTTGGAAAGCAGTATGGAGATTCCTTGGAAAGCTGGGAATGGAACCACCATTTGACCCAGCTATTCCCCTTCTCAGACTATACCCAAAAGACCTAAAAAGAGCATACTACAGGGACACAACCACATCAATGTTCATAGCAGCACAATTCACAATAGCTAGACTGTGGAACCAACCTAGATGCCCTTCAATAGATGAATGGATAAAAAAAAAATGTAGCATTTATACACAATGGAATATTATTCGGCAGTAAAAAATAACAAGATCATGGCATCTGCAGGGAAATGGATGGCATTAGAGCAGATTATGCTAAGTGAAGTTAGCCAATCCCTAAAAAACAAATGCCGAATGTCTTCTCTGATATAAGGGGAGTGACTCAAAATGGGATAGGGAGGAAGAGCATGAGAAGATTACCACTAAATAGGGAAGAGAGGTGGGAGGAAAAAGGAGGGAGAAGGGGAGTTGCACAGAAGATGGAAGGAGACCCTCATCGTTATACAGAATACATGTATGATGTTGTGAGGAGAAAAAAAAAAGTGTGTCACATTTGATTGGGTAGAGAGAAGTGATGGGAGGGGAGGGGAGGGGAGGGAAGGGGAAGGAGGGATAGGAAGGGCAGCAGAATAAAATAGACATTATGATTGCTGTATGTATATAGGTGACTGTATGACCAATGTGATTCTGCAACCTGTACAATCAGAAAAATGAGAAATTATACCCCATTTGATTCAAATGTATGAAACGTCAAGATCATTGTACTGTCATGTGTAACTAAAAAAAATAAAAAAGAATTGGCCAGACCCCACCCATAACAGGCTCAGGGGTGTAACAGTGAAAACTTGTTTGAAAGACTGTTTTAAGAAGAGAGTACTAGGGCACCCTGCTTGCCCAGAGCTGCCAAAGAAGTTGCTTCCCCAGGATCCATTTCACTGTGCTCCCCCACCCAGGCACTCAGAGACTGGTGCAGCCGTAATCCAAGGAGACTCAGCTGCTACTCAAGCAGACAACAGACCGTGACATGGTCCATGTGGTGCTGGGTTTGCAGGAAAGAAGGATGCTGGGGTCACAGGGTCATGGAGATTTCCACGGAGATCTCAAAGGAAGGCCTGGGGGGCCAGGCAGTTTGTGCCAGGGTCAGAGTCCTTGCAGGCAGATCCTGAGAGGTCAGTGTGTGAAGCTGTGAGAAGCCAAAGCTACAGGGGAGACCCTGGGATTAAGAGATGCAGTAATGTGGAATGTCTGATAAGCAGAGCTGCAGGCAGGAAGCAGAGCTAGCCCAAGAGAGGCCAAGTGGGCTGCAACTGGCAAGGCCGTGGGGGTGGGGGGCTGTTGCAGTGTGGGTCCATATCCCACCACTCTGTGACCAGATGCTGGACGTAGAGCTGTATCACTCAAGGTTTGCCCTGATGGGTTCTGTCTTGGTCCCATCCCTTCTTTCTATGCTCCTGTTCCTCCCTTTTGGAATGGGAATGTTTACTATGTGCCTTATATATTGGATATATGTAACTTGCTTTTTGATTCTTACAGGGGCCCCCAGCTAAGAGTCTGCCTTGAGCCTCAGAGATGACTTTGGACTTGACTTTTGAACAATGCTGGAGTTGTTAAGAACATGGGGGCTCTTGGAGGTGGACTAAAATTTGCATTGTGAGATGAGAATGAGCTTGGGGGGGNNCTCTCTCCTCTCCTCTCCTCTCCTCTCCTCTCCTCTCCTCTCCTCTCCTCACTAAGGCAATGGTCTTAGTGCAATCCTGGGAGCAGTCTTCCTCCCTTTGGGCAGGAAACCACAGGGTGGAGAGCACAGGAGCAGGGGCCAGAAAGGGTGTGGGTGCTGGCTGACTCCTCAGCGCTGTGGGAGGGCCAAGCTGTCCCTCTGGAGCAGAGCTCCTCACACCTTTGTGGGCAAACGCACCAGGTTCTCTAAATGCCTAATAAGTTGTCAGGCGCCCAGCTGCTGCACAGCCCCGGAGCACAGCAGGAGCAGCGAGGAGCAAGAACAGGAAGCTGCAGCCCAGGGCAGACGGAGTTCTGTGAGCTGTATGGAGCCTCCTCTGATACTTGATGGGTAAGATACATTGGAGCTATGGCTCTCCAGAATGAGGTGGAGGACAGCATGTTCTCGGTAAGGACCTCTGAGTCTCAAGTTATTCTGTGCTTTGCTTCATGACTCCTCACCCACGGGTTCTCCCAGCAGCCCAAAGAGGCAGTGACATGGCAGGTTAGTAGATTCAGACTTCCTGCCTCCAAGTTCAGGCCCTTTGGCTGCCTGGTCTGTGAGACCCATAGACACCTGCCCCATCAGAGGGAATAGAACCATTTCCTGGGTCTATATTAACTCTGCCACTGCAAACAGACCTCACCATCAAAAGCTGGGCATAGTGGTGCTCACCTATAATCCCAGTGACTAGGGAGGCTGAGGTGGGAATTTTGAGGCCAGCCTGGGCAACTTGGTGAGATCCTGTCTCAAAATAAAAATAGAAAGGACTGGGGGTGTATTCAATGGTAGAGCACCCCTGGGTTTAATCCCTAGTGCCACACACATTTAAAAAAGAAGGAGGAGGAGGAGAAAGTCTTTAAGGTGGTGTCAGAGATGGAAAGTTGCTGAGCTCTCCCAGGGGCTTTCCCTTCCCTGGGATCTAATTTTACATCCTAGCAAATTACTCAACTTGCTTCTCACCTTAGCCATTGCTGACACAGTTGGGCTTCCTTCTAGCTCTTCTGGTCCCTAGAGAGCAGATCTGGCAGCAGACTGAGAAGCCGGGCGGGGTGGGAAGGCAGAGATTCCTTCTGCCTTTGTCATTCAGGGCTCTTAATAAACCAAGACACTTTTAATTATTTTTTCCTTCATCTTGGAGTCACTGAGCATCACTTTGCTCTAGCACAATTCTCCTGGGTTTGATCCTCAGCACCACATAAAAATAAATAAATAAAATAAAGGTATTGTGTCCAACTAAAAAATAAATATATTTTTTAAAAAGATGGGGAAACCCTCTCTGAGGCCCAGAGAGGGTGATAACTGGCCTCAAGTCCTACAGCAAATTAGTATGAGCCACAGCCAGGCCACACATCTCCTCGTGGCAGTCCAGTCCTCTGCCCTGCCCCACAGTGTCTCTTTGTTAACCCACCCCTCTCCCCACCTTGGCTGCAACGAATTACCCCAGGGACTTGAAACACCACAAATTCCATATCTTAGAGTTCTGGAGTCAGAAAGCTAAAATGGGTCCCAGGGGCTAAAAATCAAGGCATTGGCAGGGCTGGCTCCTTGGCTGAGAATGGAAGGGAGAAGCTGTGCATTTTCCAGCTTCTCCCTGCTGCCCACATTCCTTGGCTTGTGGCCCGTTCCATTGGCAAAGCCAGCTGTGGCCAGGCACGTCTACCTCACATCTCATCAGTCTGACACTCCTCTTTTACTTTTAAGGATATAAAGATCCTGGGACTCCATTGGGGCCACCCAGATAGCCCAGGATGATCTCTCCATCCCAAGGTCAGCTGATTGGCAACCTTATTACCTTTGCACCCTGGGTGCCCCTTTGCCATGTGATGCTCGACCATGGGTTCTGAAGATTAGCATGTGGGGAGCCATTAGTCTGCCTATGGTGATCTTCAACATGTGGGAACTTGGAGAATTTGGGGCAAACCAAGTCTTCACTTCCAGAAAAATATACACACCCAATTTTGGCATGTGACCTCTGGAGATTCATCGCACACAGACCCAAACCCTAGTTATAAACTTTTGGGCTAAATAACGTGAGCCCCCACCCTTTATGACATTTGACGTAGGTGTATTAGTTGTGTGCACTCACATGCTTGTACTTGTGTAGGCAAAAGCACACGTGTGTATACACATGCAAAGGTAATGAAGTTTGCTAATCTGCATGTATGTGGGTGGACACATGTGCAGGTGGACACATGTGCAGATATATGTGTGTGTCACATAGCCAGCCTAGTAGTCATTACCCCTTCTCCCTGATGTTCCAGAAGTTGCCAATGTTCCCAGGCTCCCAGGCTCCACTATAGCAGCCAGAGGAGATAGTCATGGCCATGAGATGTATGAAGTCACTTAAGGGGGATGTCCTAGAAAGCCCTTTTAGACTTTAGACTCTGTCATTAGACGCTGATCTGGGCCGCCTCAAATCTCCCTCTCTCTCTCTCTCTCTCTCTCTCTCACACACACACACACACACACACACACACACAAATATTTCATAACAAACACAAAGATGCTCTCCATCGTTTGGGATCAGGTCCTAGACACAGACACAGTGCAAGCCCACACCCTAAAACATTTCTTCTTACTAACACCGTTCAGGCCCCCGGGAAACACACCTCCACGTCTCTTGCCCTGTGTCCTTGAAACACCCTGAGCATTTCTGCACCTGAGGACACTGAAGAAGGATGTCGCTCAGAGAACAGAAAGGACTCAAATGGCAGAAAAGCTTACAAATGGCAGAAGGGCTTAGGTAATGGAAAAACATTGCCGGCAGATAGGAACGGAATATTCTTACCCAACAAAGTGGCATTTCCCAGTAGAGCCAAACATTAACCTTCTTGCTTCTCTTCAAGTCCAATTCACTGTTCTGAGGTCCTCACTTATAACAGGGTGTTCACAGCGACTATACGTGGCAGCTGCAGAACATGCTGCTATATTCGACAATTCATATTACTCTCAAACTGGTACCCGTGTAGGCCTACGCAGAATACATGTGAAGCGTGATGTGAAGTCCTTTATCTTGGCAACTACGTGGATTTTGAATGGTAGAATGCCAAGTTTTAATTTCATAGAAATGTTTAGTAAGATGATTTAACGAAGTTTTTAGAAAATCTAGCTTTTTAAACTTTTTTTGTTCTTTTCAGAACAAAATGTATACATGTCAGATATACATGACAGTAGAATGTATTTTGACATATCATACATTCACAGAGTACAACTTTCCATTCTTGTGGTTGTGCACGATATGGAATGACACTGGTGGTGTATTCATATATGAACATAGGAAAGTAAGGTCTAATTCATTCTACTGTCTTACATTGCCCCTCCCTTACTTTCATTCCGCTTTGTCTAATCCAATGAACTTCAATTCTTCCCACTCTCCCACTTATTGTGTGTTGGCGCATATCAGAGAGAACATTCGGTCTTTGGATTGGCTTATTTCACTTAGCTTGATAGCCTCCAGTTCCATCAATTTACTGACAAATGTCATAATTTCATTTTTTTTTCTTTATGGCTGAGTAATATTCCATTGTGTATATGGACCACATTTTCTTTATTCCTTCATCAGTTGAAGGGTATCTAGGTTGGTTCCATAGCTTAGTTATTATGAATTGAGCTGCTATAAACATTGATGTGGCTGGGTCACTACAGTATGCTGTCTTTAAGTCCTTTAGGTATAAACCTAGGAGTAGAACAGCTGGGTCAAATGGTGGTTCCATTACAAGTTTTCTGAGGACTCTCCATACTGCTTTCCAGAGTGGTCGCACCAATTTGCAGTCCCACCAACAATGTATGAATGTACCTTTTCCCCCACATCCTCACCAATATTTATTGTTACTTGTATTCTTGATAATTGCCATTCTGACTGGAATGAGGTGGAATCTCAGTATAGATGTTGAACATTTTTTCAAATATTTATTTTTTAGTTGTAGATGGACACAATGCCTTTATTTTATTTTTATGTGGTGCTGAGGATCAAACCCAGTGCCTCACGCATGCTAGGCAAGCGCTCTACCTCTGAGCCACAAACCCAGCCCCTCATATATTTTTTGACCATTTGCCCATTTGTTGATTGGTTATTATTATTATTATTTGGTGTTAAAAAGGTTTTTTTAAAAGTTTTTTTAACTTCTTTATATATCCTGGAGATTAATGCTGTATCTGAGGTGCAGATGGCAAAGATTTCCTCCCATTCTGTAGGCTCTCTCTTCATGTTCTTAATTGTTCCCTTGCTGTGAAGAAGCTTTTTAGCTTGATACCATCCTATTTATTGATTCTTGATTTTACTTCTTGCACTTTAGGAGTCTTGTTGAAGAGTTTGGTTCCTAAGCTGACATGATGGAGAGTTGGGTCTACATAAAATCTTGCTTTTTAAAGCTAATGTTGATAAGCATAAATTATAACTTGTATTTTTTAATTTGCTACATAATTATGGCCTTTTTAGAAGAAAAGAAACTTCTCTACCACTCTTTCCGAAACACTGTGTGTGAAAACTTATTTTAATTATTTTGATTTCTATGTTCATGTTAGCTCATACTTCTTGATGAAAATATATTCAAATTTTGTATACTTTGACTATGATTATGTCTTGTTTTTTAATCTTTTAGGTCAGGAAATTGCCCACTTTTTCTTAAAGAGCCAGAGGTAATTATTTTAGGCTTTCTGGCTCCGCAGTCTCTGTCACATCTATTCGAGTCTGTCACTGTAACGTGGAAACAGACATGGATTTGTAAAGAATGGGCATCTCTCTGTGTTTCAATAAAACTTTATTTACAACAGGACTGCAGGCCATGGTTTGCCCATCCTGCAGTACAGCATCACTGTCAACAGAATATAAATTTGCAAAAGTCTTGATAATGACATCATAATTGAATTTCACTGAGATGATAAAAAGAAAAATAAATTGTCTGGAATAAATATATAATGACCTATGAATTATGTACACGGGGAGGTTATTATTCTCCCAGACTCAGCCAGCTCATCAACTGAAGACCCAGATGTATTCAGTCATCATTACATTCCATTGTCTTTGGTACTTTGACGATTCTTAGTCCTATAAAAATTATGGCTTGACATGTATTTTTGCCTTTGTAATTTTGAGGGCATGTTTGACAAGGCAGGAAGATGAACATATGTTATTTAATGGTCTGTTGGCTTGAATTATAACTTTTAAATATACAAACACACATAGTAGCTGGGCTTCCTTTTCTACTCTTATCCTGGACCTGGCCAATGTCAGGAGTAACCTGAGCACTTTATTTTATTTTATTTTTTAAAGTTTTTTCCCATGTCTTTTTTTTCTTATTATATTCATTTTTTAGTTATAGGTGGACACAACATCTTTATTTTATTTTTATGTGGCTCTGAGGATCAAACCCAATGCCCCATGCATGCCAGGGGAGCGCACTACCACTAAGCCACAACCCCAGCCCCGACCTGAGCACTTTAGAAAGAGACTGACTTTTCCTTTCACCTTTTTGACTTTCCTGTTTCCTCCATCCTCCTCCCTGGAACATGGACATGACAGCCGGAATTTGGCCACCATCTTGTGAACATGAGGGAGAGGCCAAATGAATGGCAGAAACAGAACTAACTACCCTGAACTCCCAAACCCAATTCAGAAATCACCCACCACACACCTTCACCATGTGAGGAAAGTGAGTCACTATTTGGTTAATTCACTGTTATTTAGGTTTTCTGTGACAAGCAGCTGAACACAAATTCCTAAAAATAAGTTCCGATGGAGGAGGGGGTGCAACTCTCACTCGATGGCTTTTCTGATACATTATCTAATCACACTCATACATTTATCTATTTATTTATTCATTCATTCATCCAACAAATATCCACAAGCACTCACTCTAGGCCAGAGCCCACCATAATGCTGGGTCTACCATGAGAAGTGGAGAGAAACATGGGGTGGGTTTGTCGTAAGATGCTTGCAGCCTCAAGCATGAAGTCAGCATGGACACAAGAGCAGACCTTTGCTGTACCTGCAGTCTGGGCCAAGGTAGAGGTCCAGACATGTCATCAGCAATCCAGACTAACAGTGACTAAATAAAAGAGGAGCTAATTTCTCTCCTGGGTGAAGTCCGGGCTGGGATGAGTAGCTCCAGGGACGTGTGGGATACATAGTCTTTCCTCCCAGCAGCCCTGGGAAGGAAAATACTAAGGCTTCAACTGCAGAGGAAGAGAGAAGAATGCACCACCTCTCCCCTCCCGACCACCAAAATAAGGAGACTCTGGACAGCCTCAGCAAGACACTGGTACTCACACCCGCCACCCCCACCCCCGGCCACACTTCACTACTATTTAACTGCCTTTGGAGATTTTGTGGAAGTTTTATTTATCTCCATTTATTACAAACATATGCACACACACAAAAATAATAACAATTATTTTTGTGACTTTAGCAGATTTGCTCACTTGGGATGAGGATGAGAATATCAAACTTCATTGGGTCTCGGAGGTGCACTCACCAGCTCCCTATCTTGGGGCAGCGTATTGGCTCCCATGTCAGGATTCCAATCTATGGGCTTCAGGGACTTCAGGAAGAGCTGAAAGTTTGTGCATGTCACACCCCTGGATGCCACAAATCCTTTGAGCCTGATGATAGGCAACCAAGAGAAGCAGTCTATTTTGATGTGGTTATTTTCATTCAAAGGACACATTAATGCAACCCATGCATCCTTTTGAGTGGATCAAAGTGCAAAGACAGCTGGGGATGTAGCTCAGTGGTAGAATCCTTGCCTAGTATGCACAAGGTTGATCCCAGCACAGGAAAAAAAAAAAAAAAGAATGTGTAGACTGTCTTCTGTGCAAGGCACCTTTCATCCTGTCCTGCTTCTTAGCCTCCACCCACCCTTGCCCTACTCCTTCCTCATTATTGTCATTCAACCGCAAAATTTATGGCCATAGCAAATTGCCCATAATAAATGGGCCCTAGTAAAATATCTGTAAATCCACCGTTCTCCTCCCGAGGGAGATTTAATAAAAATGAACTCAGATAAAAACAATCATTAAGAATTGAAACAAAGATTGATAGACGGTGTCTAATTTATAATTAATACGTGAGAAAATTATGGTCTCTTTCTCTAGGGTATTTGAAAATATTTTACTCTCATAATGTTTGACCAGTGTTGAAATTGTCCCCCCGCCATGCTCATATTTTAATCATGCCCGGGGTTCTCTTTTCTTTGTACACAGATCATATTCCAGGTTTCTTTGGGCTTGGTCCCTGCACTGGCACGTTTCCAAATGGCTTTGACTGGGTTGACAATCTTAGTCATTACCCTTCATTTTCCTTTCAGTAGCTGACCTAGTATGGGTAGAAATAATGAGCTTTGGTGGGGTTTATTTTTGACAACTCTGGTGGCTTTAAATAAGTTTCTTTGACCCAATTTTAAAATGGCTGCAGATTTTAAGGTGTATTATCTACTAAAGCGTAAATGGAACCGCTGGATTGTTAGTGGCCACAAACAGAATCATTTAAGCTGCCAGGGGAAAATTCAAGCCACTCTGGTTGGTGCTTTTAACTCTTCCTTGGCTATGACTTTCAGCATCTTTGTTGTTATTGTTTCACTAAGTGGAAAAACAAACTAGACCAAACAGGTGGCATCTAATGTCCTGCTCCAAATACTTCATCGTAGATGACTCAGTCCCTTCATCCATAAAAAGAAACAATAATGGTCCCTTAGGACTATTAGGGTTAAACCTGAGGGATTAAGGATCCAACTAAGGACCAGGCACAGTGGCACATTCCTGGAATCTCAACAGCTTGGGAGGCTGAGGACAAAAGGATCTCAAGTTCAAGACCAGCCTCTTGAAGCCCTAAGCAACTTAGCGAGATCCTGTCTCTAAATTTAAAAAAAAAAAAAAAATTTAAATAAAAAGGATCCAACTAAGACATGTAAGCACGCCCTATCTTATTAATCTTACTATTTTATTTGGAATTTTTACCTCTGTGTTCTTAGATGTAGAACCAGTTTATTGAACTGAATTTAGCAGGGCATAAATATAAAATGTTTTAACTTTCTTGTCCAATCCCTACCCTTCAAAGAAATTCTGTTAAATCTCTGGAGAATTCCTGCTCCATAATGACATCCAAATAAATCACATGGCTTTCTGGTCACTTTCAATTATTCTGAAGTCCAGGCCAATCTATTACCAGTTTAAAACTTTAGTGACAGCATCGGCAGCACTGTGTCCAAGACCAAGCATGGCAAGAACGTTTCCCTCCCCGAAACTGCCAAGAAGAGTTTGGAACTAGGAGAGCTTGAGAAAGGTGCACCTGTTGGTGCCTGTGCATTCTGTCCCTGGCCAGCAGGAGTTACAGCGGCTGACAGACACGCGGAAAGAGCAGCTGTCCTCTGGAAAGGACCCAAGGCTGGCGGCTGTGGACAGAAGCCTGTTGGTCCCACACAGAGATGATGTGCACCAGACTGGCAAGGAGTTCAGGGGAGAAGTTGGCCGCTGGCCCATGAAACCTTGCCGCAGTCTGGCTGGGCACAAATGCCGCAGTCAGGCTGGGCACACAATCACGAGCCACCACACAGCTTGTAGATTCAAACAGCAACTCTTTATTCCCGAACTCACACCAGCCGTATACAAACACGTTCTGGGGAAATCCACGTTCTCTGCCCAAATCCACGTTCTCTCCCAAAATCACGTTCTCTCCCAAATTCCCCTTCACTGGGCTACTGTCTCCCAAAAAATACTGTCTGAATCCCGTGAGAACTCAAGGGGAACTTAGGCAGCAGGATACGCCCTATTCCCAGCAGGAATAATCTTAAACCTTAAACCTGGAACCTAAACTGGGAACGCCCTAAACCCGATTATGTTAAACCGGGAACACCCTAATCCGCCCTGGTCCTTGAGCAAGGTCAACTACATTCAATGTCACTGCAAAATGTCAGCAACATGGGGTACGCTGGCAAGGAAATTGTCATACCTACTTGGCTAATGGCTCCCAGCAAAACCTAAGGAGGAAGTGGACAAACCACCCGTAATGAACCAGGCTGCTGCTGGGTACAGAGCAGCTTCACCAGGTGCCTGGACTTGGGGGGGGGGGGTCTCTGGAGATTCTCCCCACTCCACAGAGCACTTGCCCAGCTCACCAGCCTCAAAGAAGTGTGGAAGGAATGGACTCCAAATACATGCTATGCCATGGATCATTCTTGAAACATGAGGCAAATAAAGGAAGGCAAGCTCAAAGACCACACCTATGTGATTCCACTCACAGAAAGTCCAGATGGGGTAGCTCCATCGCAGCAGGAGGCAGATTTGTGGTTGCTTAGGGCTGGGAGGTGGAGGCGTGGAAGGTAGAGGGTAGTAGCTAAAAAGTACTTTTAGAGGAATGAGGAAAATGTTCTAAAATTGACTATGGCAATGATCGCACATATCTGAACTTACTAAAAACCACTGAATTGTACCTCCTTTTAAATGGGTGAATTGTAACACCTCAATAAAGAGAGCCAGGTGCCGGTGGCCCATGCCTGTAATTCCAGGGATTCCGAAGAGAGACAGGAGGATTGCAAGTTCAAGGCCAGCCTCAGTATCTTAGCAAAGCCCTAAGCAACTTAGTGAGACCCAGTCTCAAAATAAAAGAGAAAAAGGGCTGAGGATGTAGTTCAGAGGTAAACACCCTTGGGTTCAATCCCCAGTATCAAAAAAAGAAAAAGAGAAAGAGAGATGCAGAGACTCTACCAACCAATTGCAGCATGAGCCAGAAAGGCAAAGTACTGAGCACAGTAGGCCCCGGATGCTGTGGCTCTGGAGGAGCAAGACATCTGAATTCCCAAGACCGTCTGATGCATCATGCAGCAGGCGAGCTGAGAAGGCTCCCACTGACGGGAGGTGAGGCAGAAGCCCAGGAGTCCTCAGAGTGAGGGAAGGGGCTGATGAAAGCTGGGATCCCCAGGCCCCAGGGCGTCCCTGACCCAGGTCACAAGACTCCTGTCCTTGCTTTCTCTGCTCTGGGAAAAAACTTATTTTATTCTGGTCTGAGGACAAAGAAGAGAGACAGGGAAGGACTGTTTCTATGAAAATAAAACGCCTGCAGGTGACTCCTTGCAAGTAGCACAGGGGGCTTTTCTTAGGAAAGAACTCTTTGAAGTGCTGCCTTCCTCTGGATTTCTCAGGTTCCCAGCGTCTGCCCAGCTCTGGTTGCTCCTGCAGCCCCTGGACCACAGCAGCTGCCCTGAGCTGAGAGTGAGCATCAGAGAAGGCAGAGCTGGGGTTTTTCTCTTCTGTTACGCTGTTTGGAATGGGACCTTGTTGAGTGACATGAGCTCCCTAGTCATCCTTATCCTGGCCCCGCTCCCCCACTCTCCATGAGCCAAGGTCTGAGTAAGGTCATGGCTGGAGCAGAGGGGAAGCAAGTCAGAGGGTGGTGTTTCCAACAGCCAGAGGGTCCAGGAGGGTTCAGTCTTCCCCTTGGTAGAAACCTAGAGGTCCCTGCCATTGGGAAACATTCTCTGAGACCCCTCGCTGGGACAGGGAGGAGAGAACCCTCTCCTTAGTCTTGATTTGGGATTCTGTCTAGTGCTTTCTCTCTCCCCATCCTCTGCCCAGGAGCAGGGGGTGGTAGGAATGAAGAGGAGAAGCGGAGCCTATTCAACCAGGTCTTAATAAATTAAAAGGGTGGTTTAGGCCCCTAATTCTTTTCGGCTTTTTTACAAGATGGCTGTGATGGTTCATTTTATGTGTCAACCTGGCTAGACTACCGTGTCCAGATATTTGGCCAAACATGATTCTGGATGTTTCTGTGAAGACACCTTTTAGATGAGATTAACATTTAAGCCTGTGGACTTTGAGTAAAACAGATTATCCTCCATAAGCTGGGTGAGCCTCATCAAACCAGTTGAAGGATTGAACAGATTAAAGACTGATCTCCCCTAAGCAAAAGTGATCTTTTTTTTTTTTTTTTTTTGCTGGGTGGGGGAGGGGTGGGACAAGTACTAGGGATTGCATCTAGGACCTTGCATATGCTAGGTAAGCACTTTACCACTGAGCTACATCCCAAGCCCTTTTTATTTTATTTTAAGACAAAGTTTCTCTAAATTGCTGGGCTTGAACTTGTGATCCCCCTGCCTCAGTCTCCCAAGTGGCTGAAATTATAGGCAAGCATCTCTATACTCAGTTGAGCGAGAGGGAATTCTGCCAGCTGATTGCCGATGGATTTGAACTGTAACTCTTTCCTGGGTCTCCACCTTCCTGCCAACCCTGCAGATTTTGAATTTACCAAACCTTTACAATCCTATGAGTCAATTTCTTAAAATAAATATCTCTACATCTACATTTCTGTTGGTTTCTGTTTCTCTGGAGAACCCTGACTAATCCAGTGGCTTTCTTTAGATGTGCCGTGGGTCCCAATTACTCATTCTGAGGCAATTGGAAAAGCCCCACTCAATTCCCATCACCAGTGAAAAAGGATTAGAGTTTTCTGGGATTTCATTCTCCTGTTTCAGTATGAAGTTATACTACTTGCAAAAAAAAAAAAAAATACACTTGAAAGCATGTCATACTTTTCCTAGAAAGTTATCTCTTTCCCAAAGATTTAAAATAATCCATCTGTAAAACCCATTTCCTTTCCTGAATGCAATCTTTAATAACTTTCTCTGTTTCTTCAGATCTATTATGCTTTGCGTACATTTTGCCAATTTATATTTTTCTTATTCATTTTAACCGTTTTCCCCATTTGCATGCATTCTCTTCTCATTAAAAAAAGGTATGTGTCTTTTATGCACATTCCTCCTTTCTTATTCCCTATGTTGAATATTTTATTTCTCTCCCTTAAACGTGACAGAGATCTTCCTCTTCCTTTCTGTTCCTCTAAAAGCCATTAGCTGTGGCCAAGCAAGGTCTGTCTGCTGAATTGGAGGAGGGTCTTGGGAACCCAGAGTTGGGTGCTGGAGCCCAGGTGGAACCCAAAGAGCCTCCAGACAAGGGTTCTGCCAGGCCGGGGGCACAGAACCTGAGTGGTGGGGGGACCATGCATGCAGATGGAGCCCTGCATCCAGTGTGGGACCTCAGAAACGTCCAGCAGGAAATGCCCAGTGTGGGGTACCAGAATGAAGCTGGATGAGGAAGGTAGCCATGGCGGGCAGGCAGCCTGGTGTGAAAGGGAGGGCACCTGTGCATGGGGAAGAGGTGCAATTGGAGATTGGCTACTAAAGAGATTGATTCAATAAATATTGAATAGACAATGGGAACCATATTTTTCATTTTCAGGAAAGGAAGTTACAAAAAAGAAAACTAGAATGAATCCAAGGGTATTGGTGCTATTAAAGCTATTGGTATGAATTTGTTGATTTTAAAATATGGATTTCAAATACAGAGATAGAGATGCAAATGTGTGTATGTTAGGAGATACATATATATTAGGGAATGCATGTACACGTACATATCCACTAAAAGGGCCTAGGAGTAGTGATAGCCCAGTAGTAATGAGCACACCTAGTGTCCAGACCTTGGCTTGCAGGGAGCTGGGGCTGGGAATTCAATCCCAGGGCACCCTACAACTGAGACACATCCCAGCCCTTTCGTTTTTTTTATTTTGAGACAGGGTCTCACTAAGTTTTCCAGGTTGGACCTGATCCTCTTGCCTCATCCTCCCAACTAGCTAAGATCACAGGCTTATGCTACCACACCACACCAGAACTTGGCTTCTAAATTCCACTCTCCCCTGAAAGGAACAAGAGGTCCGTGAAGAATGGTTGGCTCCAGGGCTTAGAAAGGGAAACTACCAAATAAGCCTAGAATACATCATCTTACTAGAAAGCAAGGAAGTACTCAAAGAATGACGGGCATGTGTTAAAAGGAATCAGCAAGACAGGTTGACCAAAAACCAAATCCGAGACCACTGGGGCACCAAAAGAAGTAGTGATAGTAACAAACCATTACTTACTAAATAAAAAAGGAAACAAGAGTCTATTTGATATAAATCAATAAAAGAATACAATGAACGTTGAATGACTAAAATGAACACAGTGTCTCCCGATAAAACACTTGCTAGTTACAAAAAGGAAACGAATAAAACTATGATGGAGAAGCTTGGCAAGCCCCCCCACTGAGAGACCAACAGGAACATCACAAATAATGGGACAAACCAGCCACCTGCCAGATGGCGATGACAAGGCCTCACCTGAATCTAATGGTGAGGAAGCATCAGTCATGCTCAAGTGAAAGAATATTCTGCAGAACGACTGGCCAGTAATTTTCAAAATATCAAGGTCATGAATGTTGACCAAAGACTAAGGAAGTGCTCTGAAATGTGGGAGACACAGGAGTTAAGAAACTCATCCCTAAAGGCAAAGTGGCACTTGGAACTGATTCATTTTGTCATAAAGGACATTACTGGGACATTTGGTGAAATATGAATAGGATCTGAGAACTAGATGCTAATAATGGATTGATCAATTTTTTTTTTTTGATACCAGAGGTTGAACCCAGCCTTTTTATTTCTTCTTATGAAACAGGGTCTTGCTAAGTTGCTTAGGGCCTCACAAAGTTGCTGAGACTGGCTTTGAACTTGTGATTCTCCTGCCCCGGTCTCCTGGGTCGCTGGGATTCCAGGTGTGTATCACCATGCCTGACAAGAATATTCTCTAACCCACAATTTTTTTCTAAATATCAGTGAAAAGTAAATCAGTATTTCCTGAGTCCTCTTTCCCTCTTTCTGGGAATATTTTTAACTTTTCAAACTTTATACCATGGTCACAATTCCTTAGAATATTCTCCGTGTAACAGGCACTTGTACCCTGTCCTCTGGTACCGTGCTTTTCCCATTCTCAGTACTTAAATTCTTCTCTTCATTTCTTGACAGCTTTGAATGTTTCTCTGGTTTCCTTATTTTGAAAGGCTGCAGCGTAGTAGTTTCTTCAACTTTGCATATTTGAGGGTATATTTCTTGAGACTTCAATCCCTATACATACCCTGGTTGCACATATTATTGAGTCACAGTCTTTTTTTTTTTTTTTTTGCATTCTTCTAAAAACTAAGGACATTCTTCATCAGAAATGAGTTTGACAGGAGTCTGAAGTCTATCTGGCTTCTCTTCCTTTGTCCGCATCTTGGCCCATTTTGTGCTGCTGTAACAGAATACCTACCTGAGACTGGTCCTTTATAAAGAACAGGAATTTGATTCTTACAATCTAGAGGCTGAGAAGCCCAAGGTCAAGGGGCAGGCACTGGGCAAGGGCCTTTTTGCTACGTCATTTCACAATGGGAAGTGGAAGGACAAGAAATATATATTTTTGCAGAAGAGAGAGAGAGAGAGCGAGACAGAGCAAGAGAGAGAGAGAGAGAGGAGAGGAGAGGAGAGGGGAGAGAGAGAGAGAGAGAGAGAGAGAGAGAGAGAGAGAGATCGCTGCCTCCAGCCCTTCTGTAAGTGACATTCATCTGTGGATGAGGACCGAGGGCTCACGGCCTCCCTAAGATCCCACCACCCCACACAAATGGGGGATCAAGTTTTCAACACATGCTTTTTGGGGAAGTGGGGTACACTTTGAAAGGAAAAAGGCAGATTTTTTTTTTTATTCTGCATATATACTTGTGGGATTTTAAAATTTTTCTGATTCTTCAACATTTTTGTCAGGTGTCTAGGTCTGGGTAAGATTTTTGCCTGGCACATATCGACCCTTCTAGGTGCACATGCAGGATTTTTGTGATCTTCTCTTATCTATTGGATGATTGCTTCTCCCTGGAACACGGAGCATCTGCTGGGTGCTTCTTTGTTCGCTGGTCTCCGTTATCTATGAACCTTCCTCCTGCCTTTTTAATTTCTTTATCTTTTCCTCTGCATTTTTGATGAGATTTCTCAACCTTGACCTCTGCAGCACTGGTTTAATATTTTTCAGCACCAACTCTGTCCTTTAATCTTACCCAGGGATTAATGGTGGGTTTTAATTCTGTGATTACATTTTTAGCTTCTCTTACACTGTCTCCTTTTCTCATCAATCGCCTTTTTATTTCATCTTTTTGTTTTATTTATTTATTTTTTTAAATCTCAGTCTCTGGCTTCCTAGAGAGCACCTGTCCTCTTCTCCTCATGGCTTTTGGCCTTAATTTTACCGTGTCTTCTGACCTAGGGAACAGGAAGTGAGCACTTTTCCTATGGATCCCAAGTGGATGTGAAAACCCAAACTAAAGGGGAGGGTTTGGTACCCAAGTTCTAGTACAAGGGATGCAGACCAGGGAGATCCCAGGACTTGATCCTGTGACACAGACTCCTTGGGGGGCTTCAGGCCACCCTCGAGGGACCCAAGCATACAGCTGGGCCTGCAAGTCTGAGGATGCCCCCAGAGAGACTGCCAAAGTGCCAACCCTGTGCTCTCTCCCTTCCCTTGAAGCTGGCGAAGGCAGATCTTCCAGAGCCCCGGAGGCTTCTTTTAGTGAATGAGCCCCAGGGCTTAACCCAGCCAAGCCCTCCGGGGAACTCAGCCTTCTCACCAGCTTCAAACTACAGCCGAGGCCTCCTTAGGTTCCCTCCTCAGCCTGGGAACAAAGACATCTGAGCAGATCCACAGCATCATGCTAATTGGCAGACTGCTCAGGCTCTGGTGCCTGGAGGGGGTCACAAGCCTGTTGGGCACTGACAGGAGAAGAGGAAAAATGAACACCTAAGTCACAGCACCTAGTTCCATATTTTAATATATTCAAATATGTCTGCAGGCCCTCGGGGGTACAGGAAGTTCTGCATTGAAACAACTTCTCCTAATTGCTGAACCAGACACCCAAATAGAACCCTGGGCTTGAGACTCCCGTATGGAAATTGGCTCATTCTAGTGATGAGGTCATCTGAGACTCCAGTCTACACCAGGATCTCCCAAACTGGCTCTCTCAAAAGCACTGTTTGCATAAAATGTTAATAGGTGTTTCTGAAAATTGGGTTCCAGTTAAAATAAATTTGATATATGCATAGTAAACAGTAGGGCAGGCTTCTTTCCTTCAGGACTTCTTGGCATCTTGCATACTAATTGCCTATTATTCAGCCAATCATTCTGCATACACTCAGTATCTACGTTGCGCCAAGTGTAGTGGAAAAGGAGAGATTTCCACACAGTTCACATCTGCAAGATGCTCACAGCCGGCATACCTTAGTACTCTGCAGCTGCAATGTCTCTGGAAACTAGTTAGGCACACAGACTCTCCAGCCTACCTCTAGCCTGTGACTCAGAATCTGCACTTACACGTCCCCCAGGTTCATTCACATATCAGCAGCTCTGTAATATGGCATTTCTAGGGGAGAAGAATGGCTGCCTGGGAAGCCAGGACCTTTTGCTGTGGGGCCCAAATAAAACCCTGGACTTCCGCATGGGCATAACAAAACTCTAGTCATGAGGACTGAAGAGAATGTGTCAATGTTTATTGAGACACGGTTCAACTCTGAGGAAAAGAAAACTCCCAAGTAATAATGTCTTCAAGAAGAAAAAAGTCTATCCTTCTCTTAATTTCAAGAAGGCCAGAGTAGAAAGTACGGGGCTGGCATGGCACACCACAGATCCACGTTTGCCGCAGTCTGGCTGGGCACAAAATCATGAGCCACTCAAGCAGGAACAAACTTTATTTCCGAACTCCCTGGAATGCCACCCACCCGGCCCTTCCAGGGACACCACACACCAACCAGAAATCCCTCCACCGGAACTTCACCAACCAACGCGGACTCCCCAGGAATCCCCGCGAAAACTCCAAAGTAGTGGGCACCGAGGAGGACAGCAGGGGTCTATATACAATTGAATTACACAGCCTGTTTCAATCCAGCATCATCTTTTTTTTTTTTTAAGAGAGAGTGAGAGAGAGAGAGAATTTTTTTAATGTTTATTTTTTAGTTTTCAGCAGACACAACATCTTTGTTTGTATGTGGTGCTGAGGATCGAACCCAGGCCGCACGCATGCCAGGCGAGCGCACTACCGCTTGAGCCATATCCCCAGCCCCCAGCATCATCTTAATGGCTCACCTCTCAACCATTACTTCTGGCAAACTGCCAAGGGCCATTCCGACTCTTCTGTGGCTCTCAACACATATTCTTTCACATCTTCATTTTTTTTCTAATACCTTCATTTTATTTATTTATTTATTTGGTGCAGAGGATGGAACCCAGTGCCTTGCACATGCTAGGCAAGTGCTCTACCACTGAGCCACAACCCCAGCCCCATCACATCTTCTTACTCTACTATGCAAGGCTTTGATTCCTAAGGTCAACTCATGGTCCAAGATGGCTGCTGGACCTCTAGCCAGTACAGCTGCATTCCAGCAAGCAGGAAATGAGAAGGAAAGGCATCTCTTCCTACTTTTAAAGCTACTTCCTTCTCTAAGGATTATGTAATCTCTTGATGTCCCACTTGCTGGATTTAACCAGATGACCACACTTAGCTGCAAGGCAGACTAGGAAATGTCCTCTTTATTGCAGGTGGTCACGTGCTTAAAAGTCAGAGGTCGGCCCCTATAAGCCACAGCACCTCTCAGGATTGTGCACTGGGGGCACTGTGATGTATTACATTGGACAAGGAATCCTGTTTTGCCACAGATGCATGAACAAGAGACCCAGAGATGAAGCACTTCTTTCAAGGGCTGCATGGGTGCAGACCGCAGTAGGGAGGCCAGAGCAGAAAGACACAGAGACTGAGCACACGTGGGACACTCTCGTGGAACAACCTGGAGAGATGTTCAGAAGTGGCTGATGACCCAGCAGAGTTTAAGTGATTATTGTTAAGCTAACCTCCTTTGTCCCCACAGTGAGTGAGGACCAGGGAATCCAGTCTACACCCGTTCCCAGCTTTAGACACAGTGGGACAGTTGGGCCTGATTCTCCCACTCCACTTCTTCCGGGAATTGGGATGACCACGTATCTTCCCACTCAATGGTTCTAGACCATTCCTGAGTTTTCAAATAATGATAATAACTTTACATTCATGGAGAGAATTTTCTGAATTCAAAGTTGTGATTTATACTTTTTTTCTTAAAACGCTAGTGCTTGCAACTGCTTGTCTACTTATGAGCAGAATTTTTTTTAAAATAATAAGTGAACAAGTAACAAATGGCTAAATGAATATTAATGGGAAACAATAAAATTGCAAGTTCAACAACTTTCCCATGAGCAACGTGATGGTTATTACATTTTGCATACACAGAAGAGAGCCACATTTCCTACGGGTAACACTGTTTCTGGCTCTCATTTGCACAATGGACTTAATGCACTGAGATTTCTTGGTGAGTGACAAAAGGTCCAATGATGTGTGGACACTTGGTCCCTAAAAGGAGCTAAAGTCTCTTGGAATCTCTGGAGGAGAGACCCAGGCAAGAGTGTTTTAAAATCTCCCCCAGTGATTCTCATGGCAGCCCAGTTTGAGAGTCAATGATTTGGAGCAAGGGTTGGTAAACTTTTTTATTTTTGGTGGGGGGAACTGGTACCGGGGATTGAACTCAGGGCACTCGGCCACTGAGCCACACCCCTAGCCCTGTTTTGCATTTTATTTAGAGACAGGGTCTCACTGAGTTGCTTAGCACCTTGCTTTTGCTGAGACTGGCTTTGAACCCTTAATCCTCCTGCCTCAGCCTCCCAAGCCGCTGGGATTACAGGCATGAACCACCGTGCCGGGCTGGTTGGCAAACTTTTTCTGTAAAGGGCTGGTATGCATGGGCATGTGGTCTCTGAACCACTCATTTCTGCTGCTGGCTGACAAAGGCAGCCACAGACAATATATAAGCCCACAGGCATGGCTGTGTTACATCAGGCCGACCACCTAGGGTTCAACCCATGCACACTGCAACCAGCCCTGTGCTTGACCTCATTCTCTGCTGTCGCCATTTTAAAATTCCTACAGTCACATCATTTAACAGTGGGGCAACATTCTGAGAAAATGCATTGTTACATGACTTCACTGTTGTGCAAATATCCAAGGGTACTTATACAAACTGAGATGGCTACCATGTCCCTAGTCTTATGGGACCAGCATCATATATGCAGTATGTAGTTGACCGAGACATTATTATGTGGCTCATGACTGTGATTTTCTTTTTTTCTAGCCTCTGAGCTGGCAGAAGCCCCTAGAGACAGAGGAAGCAGCTTCTGGGTCCTGTCTGTGGCTGAGTGTGTATTGGTCAGGAGAATTATCTTGGAAGAGAGGGAGCAATTATATTTAGTATTTACTGTGTCCCCACATGATTCAGTTGAATAAGAATGTCACCTTTGCTGTAAAAATCAATTATGATAAAAGAAATGCTTCTACAGGCAACACAATTTTTAGACTCAACCTTCATAAGCCTCAAATGATAATGCTGCTACTCCCCCTTCTCCAACACCCAACCTCAACTCAACAGGAGGGCAGGGGACAAAGAAGTCATGTTCTGTAAGGGACAGGAACTAGCTTGTGGGAAAGGGCCATTTTCTCTAGGAATAGACCACCCCCTAAATTTCTGGGGTCACACCCACCTAGGTCCAAACTTGTTAGGAGCAGAAAACTGACCCCAGGGACTATTCCAAGGGCCAAGCAAAGTTCTAACCACCTGGTTTAGCACAGGTACCAGCAAGGGGACCTGACACATTGCTTCAGTCCTCCAAGATTCAGTTTCCCCTTCCGGTCAGGATGGACGTTCTATGGCTCCAGAGTCGAGTCTAAGATTGGCAAATCACAACCCACAAACTAAATGGGGGCCTCAGGTATTTTTCAAAGGGCCCACTAGCTAAGAATTGTCTTTACATTTTTAAAAGGTTGATTAAAAACTTAAAAAAGAAAAAAAAAATTTCAAGGAAGGCTAAGTGACAGAGACTCTATGTGGTTTGTAGGACCTCAGATGCTTACTATTTAGTACTTTAAAGAAAAGATTTACCAATTCCTGCTCCAGATATGGTCCAGGAATGGTCCTGGACACCATTTCTCAATCTAACGTTGATCTGTGCCTCTGCCCCTTAGAGTTCATAGAACTCTCTGGAACTGTTTGGGACAAGCAGATTTATTGGTAGTGTGGTTCCTCCATTGTCCTCCATTGCTCCAGGAAGGTGGGTCCCCAACACCCTTCTCTACCCCGACACCTAACAGACCTTCAGTTAGACCTTCAGTTGGGTGCAGAATGAATGACTGAATGGAGGTCTATGCTCCCTGAACCCTCGCAGCCTGTACAGAACAGTTGCTTCTACGTGGTGGAGACTGTAACTCATGTCAAGTTTACCTAATGAACCATCACTGAGTACCCTACGCTACGAAGCTCCACGCTAGGCAGGTGTCCGGGCCCAGCTGGACCCACCAGGAGCTCACTGTCCAATAGAAAACATCAGATCCAGACACAAATAATTGTATTACAAGGCAGGCCGTGATTCATGCCCCAAAAGGAGGATAGAGGAAGTAGGAGGCACACACAGAAGGAAGGGGCGATGAAATCTTGGATGGAGGGAGCAATGCGCTAGATAAATGGGCAAAGCCAGGAAAAAACAATTCACAGAAGGGAATATAGATAATAAACTAAATATATGGGAATGTCTTACGCCTTACTAGTAGCCAGAAAAATGCTAATAAAAATTATGAGATATCTTTTTATGATTATTAAAATAGTAAAAAAAAATCTATTTCAAGTCATAAAGCCCAGCAGTCTCTGTGGTACCCTGAAACAGCTCTATTTTTCACAGCTGTTGATGGAGGAAGAAGTTGAGTAACTCTTGGAAATCAGTTTGGCAATAGAATCAAACATCATAAAAATATACAAAGGTCACAACCCAGTCAAACCACTTCTAAGAACGGGCCCAAAGAAAACAATTTTAAAATAAGGAAAAAGGCTGATGTGTTAACCCATAGGGTGACTCTGGCGGCAGTTATTTGGAAGTGATATAAACTCTGAATGAATCCTTTTCTGCCTGAGCTACCTTGTATTTAAAGATCACTCTCATGAGTACAATCCAACCCTGACTCTTTGCTCCACAACAGGAGCCTGCTCCTGAGAAAGAGCGACTGGCCTGTCTTGCCACATGTAAAGCTTGGGCCTGGCCATTGGGCATGTTCTGGCCCGTGAACTGGGAGAGCAGAGGAAGCCAGTCTGCTGATGGACAGAGGAAAGAAGGAGCCGACACAAAGCACAAGAGATACCTCACTGCATCTCCAGCCTTGTTCCAGCTTCCCCAGGACCCAATCACCTGCAATCCACGTCCTCTGCACAAAATTGCTTTTTTTCCTGTCCCCATATAGGTTGAGTTTCTGTCACTTAAAACCATTACTGGGCTGGAGCTATAGCTCAGTGGTCAAGCACTTGCCTAACATGTGTGAGGCATGGGGTTCGATCCTCAGCACCACATAAAACAAATTTTAAAAAGGTATATGTCCATCTACAACTTAAAATACGTTTTTTAAAAAAAAAAACATTACTAATGCAGACAGTCCTTGACTTTACAATGGTGCAAAAGTAACAGACATTCAATAGAAATCATACTTCACATTTTGGATATTGATCTTTTCCCTGGGCTAGCAACACTCGGTATGATACTCTTTCAAGATGCTGAGCTGTGAAAGCAGCCCACAGCCCTCACTCAGCCACGTGATCACAAGTGGAACCAAGTAATACACTACAGTGTCCTGTGCTGCTAAGCTAGGGTATCCAGAGGTTGGGTGAATTCAATGCATATGTTTATCCAAACATAACACCATTGTAAGCCAAGGAGCATCTGCACACAACCATTACTAAGAACATGTCATGGAACTGGGCATAGCCATTAAAAATAACAATGTTCTTAAGCAACAGGGAGAGAAAATCTAATAAGGGTCAAAAATTCAAATACAACATTACATTTGTGCTACATAAATCAAAATATGTACTTAGAAAAATCAGACAGGAATACATTAAAATGATAAGAAGTGGTGCAGGGTGGAGGTGGGTATGATTATTTTCTCTCATCCCATATTGTTGTGTTGCTTTTTGGAATCTTAAACAAATAATAATTCTGAATGAGGAGATGAGTCATAGACCAAAAGAACTGTGCAACTAAGTGAAAGTACTTTCTACCCCGAGAGAGGGCGGACAAGGAGCCAGGGAGTCAAGAGAAGGGTATTTTTATTTCCTCCAGTTAGAGACATCAGAGAAGCCTTTACCAAGGAAACAGCATTTGAATGGGGCTTTCAGCAACGGGAAGGGTTGAACAGGGAGCAAAGTGTGGCAGTGACAGGGGCATTGGGAGGGAGGGGAAAGGATTAATGGTCATGGAAGGGCATTGCTTTTGTGGAAAGAAGAGATGTTCCCTGTGGCAAGAGCAGAAAGTACAAATGGAAATCAGCAGGCAATCAGGCTTCGTTGCAGAGGTGTTAAACTGGCGACCTTCAGTCCACATTGGCCCACAGTGGTTTTTTCATTCAGCGGCACGTGATCACATATTTCCAAGGCCTCTCATCTGCAATCCTCTCCCCTGTATGTACGGCTCTGAGATGCCAGGGCGGGACCCTGTTACACTCAGCTTGGTAGGTGGACTCTTTTAGGCTCTGCCAACAGGGGGCGATAGAGGTTCCCCTGGAGCAGTAAGGAACCTCCACAGCAGTTGGGAGCTTTTACTGATGTGGATTTTTCCATAACCACACATCATGTGATATAGCAATTCCATTCCTAGCTATTCCTAGCAATTCCATTCCATTTGAGAAATTCCTCTGTGCACTGGGAGACATCATCAAGAGTGTGTTCATAACAGCATTATTCATGATAACATAATATTGGAAGCAAACTAAATGCCCAAGAACAAGATAATATATAATATGTGGTGTTTCTCACAAGTAAATATTATGCAGCAGGGAAGAGAAATGAACTGAATTGCAGGCATCAACATGCATGAATTTGGGAGATAACATTGAGAGTAAAAAGCAATTAACAGAAGACAATTTATAGTATGATAGTACTTTTATGAAGTTCAAATGCAAATATAAGAAAATAATACATGGCTTTGGAATATGTATAGATGTTCTTAAATTATTACAAAATAGCAAGGAAATGATGAACACCAAAATCTGGGTTGTGCTCACCTTGGAGGGGAGCAAGGGGATAGAACAGGGAAGAGGACCCAGATATATGTGAAAGTTCTAGTTCCAAAGGTAGGTGGTGGTCTCATAGGTGCTAATTTTACCACCAAACTTTACAATTAATATATATTACAAATATTATTCTGCATGTATAAATACACACACATAATATTAGATAATAAACTTCTTTCAAAATGCTTAGTCATGAAATAGCTTATAATTAGGACTTGGCATTCTCAGAAGGTTCCTGAGGGCTCTGCCCCCAAATACATCAGTGGCTGAGAGCTGGGAGAAGACAAAAGGTTTGGGTTGAGGCGCGGCCCATGCTAGGGCCAGGTGCTATGGTTTGAATCTGGTTTAAATGTGTCTCCGGAGGCTTCATGTTGAAATTTAACCTCCCTTGTGAGGTATTAAGAGGGTGGAAATATAATTCACCTATAGTGATGGGAGGTGGGAAGTGACTAGGATCAGATAAGTCATTGAGGTGGAGTCCCCCAGTGATGGAATCCTGGTGGCTTTTTTTTTTAGTTTTCGGCGGATACAACATCTTTGTTTGTATGTGGTGCTGAGGATCGAACCCGGGCCGCACGCCTGCCAGGCGAGCGTGCTACCGCTTGAGCCACATCCCCAGCCCTCCTGGTGGCTTTTTAAGAGGAAGAAAGAAGAGAAGCATGTTCCCTGTCCTGCCATGCTGTCCCCAGTACCACCTTGGGACTCTGCCAGCAAGAAGAGCACTACCTGATACAGCCCCTCGACCAAGGACCTCCAGAACCATGAACCAAAATAGGCCTTTTTTTTTTCTTTATAGTATTACTGGCAATAAATCATACACTTGCACACCAGGCATCCCACCTATGTGCTGATCCCTGTGCATGCCATTCCTAAGAGGGGCCAGGAGAGTCTTGTCCTGCCAGTCTGGACCAATTTCCAGTCTCACTTCTAATTTACTGAGTGACTTTGGAAAAGCCCCCAGCCTCTCGTTCACCATTTGTGCAATGGAAGAGCCAGAGGACAGGTGGTCAGGGAAGTTGATCACTACGAGCCTTCCGAGAGTTGTTAAGTGGCCTGGGCACCTTGATGGACAGCTTAGTGGTCCTGCCAGGGCCAGTTGGGGACTTGAGACAAAGTACTTAACTTCTCTCTGCTGTTTCCTCATCTGTTAAACAGGGCTGGAACTAGTAGTACCTGCCTCACAGGGTTATTGTGCAGATCAAACGAAATAAAAAAGAGTGTGAAGTATACAGCACAGAATCCGGAAAAAGGAAGCCCCCATTAGACAGCCGCTGTCATGAGGAAGACCAGGCAGTGAGAGTGGCCATGCCCATGCGTCAATCCTAGGCATTCTGAGTCATCAGGCTCCTCCCACCTGGCCTGAAGGTACGATGGTTTGTGTCTAAGAAGAAAGAGGAAATGACTAAATAGGTATACTGAGACCAGATTATGAAAGGCCTTAAATGACAAGCTAAAGACTTTGGTCCTTACTCTGTGGATTCTGGAATGCCTTAGAAGTTTTGTAGTAGGGAAGTATATTCATTCCTCAGCTGTGTAGAGAGACGATGAAAGACAACAGAACTGTGTGCCAGGAAAGAGATGAGGACAAAGTAGAATCTGACCGGTCAGTCAGGGATATCTCAGAGACCATTAAGTCCTGGCAGAAGAGGGGCTGCAGTAAGAAGGATGGAGAGGAGGACAGATCGTTTTCAAAAAGACAATCCCAGTTCCTTCCTGTTTGGATGAAATCTACCATAAGAAAAGGAAGGGAGAAAAAAAGGAAAGGAAGGCATGATCCTGCTTCCCTGGAGAGAGAGAAAGGTGGAGGGTGGATTTAGCACTGGGGACACTCAGGGACACTCTACCACTAAGCTACATGCTCAGCCTTTTTTTTTTTTTTTCTTTTTTCTTTATTTTTGAGTCAGGGTCTCACTAAATTGCTCAGGCTGGACTCGAACTCGCCATCCTCCTACCTCAGTTTCCAAAGTTGCTGGGATTATAGGCAAGTACCACCACTCCTGACTGGATATATTTTTAAATGGTAAAAGCCAACCAAATCACTCATTAAAAAAAAGAAAATCTTCTGAATTTTAAAATCAGCACATCTCTGGCTAGTACAATGGCGGATATAAGCCGGCTCGCACGCTTGCTTGGTGTTTTAGTCAGCTTTTCTCCTGTTGTACTAAAGGATCTGACCAGGAAGAGTTTGTTTGAGGGCTCCTGGTTTTAGCGGTCTTAATCCATTGAAGGCCAGCTCATTCCTCAGGCCTCGAGGTGAGGCTGAACATCATGGAGGAAGAAGGTGGCAGAGACAAGCAGCTCACATCACAGTGATCAGGAAGCAGAGAAACAGGGCAGGTACAAATATATACCCAAAGCCACGCTCCAATTTCCACCCCCTCCAGCCACATTCTACACTCCAGTTACTCCCAGTGAATACCTATCAGAGGATTAAAGCACTGATTAGGTTAAGACTCTTACAACCCATTCATTTCTCCTCAGAACCTTCTTGCATTGTCTCACACATGAGTTTTGGGGGGACACCCTCACGTCCAATCCATAACACTTGGGGTCATATTTCACAAAGCACCTGGCTACCTTTCACGCAAGGGATTGTGTGATCAGTGCAAGTGGCAG
Source organism: Marmota marmota marmota (assembly GCF_001458135.2). Taxonomy (NCBI): domain Eukaryota; kingdom Metazoa; phylum Chordata; class Mammalia; order Rodentia; family Sciuridae; genus Marmota; species Marmota marmota. Next base: position 14,783,707 of record NW_026000101.1, read on the forward strand.
ATGTGAGACTTTCCCAAGGAGGTGGCCTGGTAAAGAGAAAGTGTGTTAGGCTGGAAGAGAGTAGCTCCTGAGCTCAGTCCTGGCTTTGTCCCCAGCCACATGTCTACTGGTCCCTTGATCTTAGACTTCCTAACCCTAGAACTGTGAGCAATAAATGTCTGATGTTTATAAGTCACCCCATTTTTATTATAGCAGCCCAAACAAACTGTGACATACACTGTCCACTAGAGTCCTGAGGAACCTGTCAGACTCTCCTAGGACACACAGAGTGTTTTGAGGATGAGGACTGAGTCTGCTTGATCTCTGTCCCCCATAGCAAGCCTGGCACTGGTCAGCTAGGCTCTTGGTGATCATTACTAAGATGTAGTCTGATGTAGCTTTAAGTGTGTGTGGGGGGGCGGGTACAGGGAAGCACTTCCTCTGCCGCTCAGTGGGGCACTGACTCTGTGCCAGGCCCTGCACTGGGCACTGTGGACACAGAGAGGAATCTGGGCCCCTGAGCCCAGCCTGCCAAGCAGACAGATCCAAAGCTGATAACACAAGCCCTGTCTACAAATGTCCAGCATCACCCAGACAAACCCGGCTTTATGCTGGGGAATATTTGTGAGATCATAAGCAAAACTGCCCGTGTCCCTGATAGCCTGTGAACACCTCCAGGAATTGCTGCCCACTGTCCCGGGGGAGGGCTGGCAGATGGCCACATGGGCCCACCAGCCCCCACCCAAAGGGCTCTTCATTCCCTTAGTCAGACACAGACTGAGCGGTGCTGGGCGGGCCCTGGAGGGCACAGAGGAGATACAGCAGACACGGTTCCTGCCCTCAGGGATTTCACAGGCTGGTGGGCAGCGAGCCCCAGTCACAGCAACTGCCCCACAAGCGCACAGGACTTTGAGCCACAGGCAAAACCCCTCCAGGTGCCAGGAGAAGGGAGATGGATTCACAGATTACAGCTTCCAAACATGCAGGTGTGGAAACTGATGGCCAAGGTGGGGAGGGGTTTGGGACAGTCACTGGTCGTTGGTGGCAGAACCAGGACAGTCCTCCCTTTCTCTTGACCCCCACCCTCTTGGTTTGGATGGTAGAAATTCTAGAGACTTCATATGCACCTGCTCTCCCTAGAAGCTGCTGAGATTTGGATGACAAAGGACTAAAGACTGGGCGCCCCCACTCCCTGGGTGTGCAGGAACAGCAGTCACAGTCCTGGTGCAGCCATGGCTGTCACACCCAGCTCAGCCCAGGGCCTGCCAGTTCCAGATGGACATACCTGGCCTGGGTCCCTCCCAGCCGCGCTCCCAGCTGGTCGGCCTCCTCCATGAAGCAAGTATTGCCCTAAACCAAGCCCCCTTTGTGGTGCAGAGGGATGCCGTGATGTGTCACAGAGGGCTGGGCACATGGGAGGGTACACACTAATGACAGAAGAGTCCTCTGCATCCCGTGCCTGGTGGGAATCTCGAGTCTTGATAGCATGTGGAGGCTTGAGGTGGGGCACACAGATGCAGGGAGCTGGCCAGCCCCAGAGGATGTAACCTCAGACGAAGGCTGTCACCTTGGGCGAGTGCCTAGCACCCCTGATCCCCAGTCTCCTCCTCTGTTAAACAGGGCTGTTTTGCAAGAACTGAGTGAGATAACACAGGGTAACCTCTGAGCACAGTGGCCAGTGTATAGCAAGAACTCAGTGGACACAACTGCTGGCCATAGAATAAACAGTGGTGCCCGATGTCAGCATCACTGGAGTGGACAGAGGCCATGGGTCTCAGATGAGGCCTTCAGGGCCTTGGGTCCCCGAAAAGCTACATCAAGGCTCAGGAGTCTCTAAGAGAGTGGACTCAGGCAGGGCCACCTGTAGAATAGGGGAACCTGGGGTAATTCAACAAACACAGGAACCATCCTGTCAAAAACACATATGGTGAATGGGCAGGTGCACACCCATGATCCCAGCTACTCAGGAGGTTGAGGCAGGAGGACCCTGAGCTCAAGATCAGCCTGGGCAGCATAGTGAGACCCTGTCTCGAAAAAAAAAAAAAAAGTATGATATGAAATGAATTTATAAATAAAAACAAAAACAAAATAGATGCTTGATGGTGTCAATCATAGTGTGCTAAGTCAGCACACTAAACACCCCCACCAGCCCCAAGCCACAGGCCTAAGGGGCCTGGGCTTATGGAAGTGCCGAATGTCTTGGCTCATACTCTGTCCCTAGCATCTAGCCTAGAACCAGCCATGTAGTAGACCTTCACTCATGTTTATAGGATGAAAGGACAATAGGCAGGGCTCTGACCCTGGTCAAAGGAGATCCTCTCACTTGTTTTACCTGATGAACTTCTATGTAGATTTTTTCTTTTAATGAAGAACCCTCTCAAAAAGTGACATTGGAATCCAATGCCCTGGTTCATACACCATTTTTATAGAAGGGGAAACTGAGGCACAGAAAGAGAAAGGAATCTGCTCCAGGCACAGGGCTGGGTGGTTCCCACAAATCCAGGCTTTCTCCTCTGCCCTCTTAGCTCAGCCTCCAGGAGCTGAGGCTACAGGGCCAAGATCTGGGTGAGGCTGGCCTGGGCACCTGGTGCCAGGCAGTGGGGAGGGTAGCAGTTCTCTGCCCCCTCCCACTGCCGGGAAGAGAGCACAAGTGCAGGCAGAGGTGGGAGCCAAGATTTATGCACCAGAATGTTTACTGTCATGTTATTTATAATATTGAAAAATTGGAAATGACCTAGAAACAGGTTAATAAATTATGCCAACAACCTTTCAGTGAAATATAAAGCAGCTACCTAAATTCATCTCTTTGGAGACCGTTAAATGGAAAGGTAGAATCAAGGGAAAATGCAAGCCTCTAAATAAGGCTGACATCAACTTTAAAAAACACATATATAGTAAAAAAAAAAAAAAAGTGAATATTTATTTCTGGAGAGGTTGGAGGAGTGATTAAGGGGGAGTGAGGTTTTTTTGTTATTCTACGTATTTGTTTTCTCTTGACTTTTTTACAATATACATGTATTAGCTTTAGAATCAAAGAGGGAAACCAAAATGGAATCCTGACCAGGGTGGGTAGGTCCCTCTGAGAGGCCAGCCTCACTTACCCTCTGGTTCAGCGAGGCCCTTTGCCTCTCAGCTTAAAGATACCCAGATGTCACTTTTAATCCATTTCACAGGTCAGTTGCCACATATTAATAGATTCCCTCTTAATTGCTGTACCAACCATTAAAGATTCTGAAAGTGTCATTATACACATTTTGCATCTAGGAAAGTAATTTAAATGTTCAACCTTTGAAGCCCCAAAAGACACTGTTTGCATCTTTCACGCCCTATACATCACCCTGTACATTCTAGGAAGGACGCGTGCCAGCTCTTCTTTCTGCAGAGACTTTAAGGATCCCTTTTATTCTTCCCACCGTATTAATACAGTGCCGATGATCCCTGTACACTGTGTGTCTACGAACAAGTTACCTGCCCTCTCTGAGCTTCAATGTCCCCCCTTCCGAAAGGGTCCTTACAGGTTGTGATTCCTAGCATCTCTCGGTTCCTTTATGGGAGCCAGTTTTTCAGTCTGCTTTCTGTTACTAATAAAACAACACTGCTGTTGTTATAAAGGAAAGAAGTTTATTTTGGTCTGATCTAAGATTGAGAAACCATGTCTGGGGATGGACTTTTTCCTGTCAGAGTCCCCAGGTGGCCCAGGGCATCACGTGGCATGAGACAGGGAGCACACAAGAGACCTAGCCAGAAGGATTTTTATAGCAGACCTACTCTCAAGATAACCCACTACCCCCATTAATCCATTAATCCACTAATCACAGGAATGGGAGAACCCATGCATGAGGGCAGAGCGCTAATCACCTCTTAAAGGTCCCACCCCTTAATATCTCATAATGGGGATGATATTTCGACACGAGTTTCAGAAGGTACAAACCATATTGCAACCACAGCATGAGCTGACAGTTTCAAGATGGATAGTCTTTGGCCTCTGGACCCCTAGGCTGGGCCCTTACGTGGTACCCCTCAAAGGCTGGGTAGGTTGATTTCTGCAGCCAGACTTCAGAGTGTTTCAGGGATGGTGCTAAGATAGATTCGGCATCCTAAACGGGCAAATCATTCTGATCTAAATCTTTATGGGCTCCCAGTGCCTCATTAAATGTCCAAGCCCCGGAGGCTCTGAATCACAGTTCCTCTCCCCTCTCAGCCCTTCAGGACGAGTTCTGATTACACCATAAATTACGTGGTGTTGGAGGGTATCTGCAGGCCTTTCATCTTGCAATCCAGCCGCCCACGTTTTTATGGGATGTGGATCCCACTCCCTTCCATCCCCATGGTTACCAGGGAAGGCCCCGCAGAATGTCCTCCTGGAAGCCCCAGCTCAGTCTGGCCCAGTGTTCCTCCCGCCTGGGAATGCACGAAATTCTCCCGAATGCAGAAGCCTTAGCTCTCAGCTCTCCTACCCAAATGGAACCCGGGCAGCCTCCCATCCTGCTACCTCTGTGAAACGGAGCAAACCAACTTCCAAAAGACGCTCTCTCTCCTCTCAGGAGCTCAGAGGGCTTTTGGTCAGGGGCCAGAGCCACTATTAAGACCCTGGTCTCAGGGTCAGACCCCAAGCAGTAGCCGTGGTGACCAGTCATCCAGGCAGAAGGAACAGCGGGAACCACGGAACCCGAGGTGAGAACCAAGGCCAAGAACGTCAGCTCACGCCCTGCCTCAAAGGCTGTCTCCCAGCCCCACGGTGCCCAGCTTGGACTCTGTGCCCAAAATACCTCCTCCTCACCACTCTGGCCATCTCGGTCCATTGCCTGCTACTTGGATTTGGGAGTCCCCTAGAAGTTGACCCTAAGACAAGAATTTGGGTATAAGTATTTATTATGCAGGAGCTGAGCCCAGGAAACGTCTCGTGAGGAGGGGGCTGGGAGGCAGGGCAGGGAAATGCTGTCATTTGGACCTTAATGTCCCCAAGAGGTCCACATTTAAAGGCTTGGTACCCGGGGAGACACAGGAGATGGTGGAAACCTGAAGAGGTGGGGCCTGCTGGGAGGTCTTAGGGATTGGGGACAGTGAGACCCAGGCCCATCCTCCTCCTCTTCTTCTTCTTCTTTGCTTCCTGGCCGTGGGCTGAGGGGCTTTGCTGCCCCACGTGCCTCTGCCATGCTGTGCTGCCCGGCCGACCAATCACAGACTGGGACCTCCAAAACTGTGAGCCAGAACAAACATTTCCTCTTTTTAAGTTGGTGCTCTCAGGTACCTGTGGTAGTGACAGAAAGCTGACTAGCTCAGGAAGGCAGCCAATAAGGGTGTGATGCCAACTTCCGCTCCCTGGGGAACTCCAGCAGCTGGTGTCTCCAGGTTCTCTATCCCCAACCTTTCAGGAGCAAGGATCTGGGTACCTGCACGCCAACCTCGGTCAGCCATCCTTTGGAACTGCTGGGATGACACTTCTAATTGCCTGACACCTGTGGCCTGCCAATAGGCTCCAGCAGGCAGGAGCTGCCTGGAGATCAGGGGCACACCACAGTGGTCAGGGTGAAGGATTGCCCACGTGGATGACTGGCGGGCAGCCCTCCTCCTCTGGGAAGCTGTTCTGGCTGCCACATCCCCTGCAGAGTTAGACCAGATTTATCTTCTTTGGTGACATCATCTCCTTGCAAATCGGCAGGAAATTTGGGGGCCCCGGGACCCTGCACAGAGACGTGAGTTGCCCATGCACCCAGTGGTTACAGATAAGGCTCACCTAATGAAGTTGCTGGTTCTGATAGTGTTTTCTGCACCCCATGTCCCTCCACTCCCAATGCTCAGGTGATGCACTTGTTCCCCAGGGAAGATTGGGATAACCCTGAGGTGCATGCTCTATGCAAGTCCCCAGAATTCCCCAGTGAGAGGAAATGCCAGTCACCCACAACAATCACTGGCTGGATCACCCCTGCTTTCTTAACTTCTTCCCCTCCCCCCTCCCTTTCCCACTCTCCTACCTGTTTTCTGACATCACCTTCCAACTAAGCCCCTCAAACCTTGGCCTCAGGTCCTCCTGGGAGGAGCCCAATCACAATGGTAGGCAAGGAGCAGAAATAATCAGGGAGGTAATGTGGGGACACGTTCTGGAGAAGTCTAGATAGCAAGAGTGAACAGTGTAAAAATGTCAGTTCTTCCCAAATTAAATCCTCTCTTGATTCCAATCAAAATCACAGCAGCACAACATTTAGAACTTCATTTTTAAAAAGCAATTTTAAGTTAGTATATTCGTTTCCTATTGCTACTCTAACGTATTTCAACACACCCAGGGGCTTCAAACAACACAGATTTGTTCTCCTACAGAAATAGAGGGTCAGAAATTTGAGATGAGTCTTAAGGAGCTAAGATCCAGGGGTTGGCAGGGCTGGTTCGTTCCGGAGGCTCCAGGGAGAATCTGTTCCTGCCTCTTGGGGCTTCTAGAGGCTGCCTGTATTCCTTGGCTGGTAGCCACCTGACCCCAACCTTGACATCCATCATCTCTCCATGCTACTCCTGGCCTCCGGTCTCCCACTCATTAAGGACCTTATGATTTTATCAGGCCCACCTGATAACCCAGGATACTTTTCCCATCTCACGATCCTTAAATTAGTGAAGTCCCTTTTGTCATGCAAGGTAGCTAGCTTATTCATAGCTCCCAAGGACTAGGATGTGGACATCTTTGAAGGGTCCTTATTCAGTCTACCAGGGTTACATTAGACAACTAAGTGGGCTGGGATAACTAAGAGCTTTTTGAAAATGTAGAGAGTAATAAAGGTAGGCATGCCAACTTGATAAACTCTAAACAACCATAACAATGGCATAGAAACTGATCCAATTATATGTAAAAGTTGGTTTAAGATAAATGTAGATGGGGTGGGGGGGAGCTGGGATTGTGGCTCAGTGTAGAGAACTCGCCTAGCACGTGTGAGGTGTGCTGGGTTCAATCCTCAGCACCACATAAAAGTAAATAAGTAAAATAAAGGTATTGTGTCCAAATACAACTAAAAAAAAAAAAGAAAGATAAATTTAAATCAAATAAGTGAGGAAAGGAGGAAGTGACTATTCAAGATACAGTTAGTTCAGTTGCCTAATTACATTGGGACAGATAGTTTTGTAACAATTTAAAACAAAATATAGGCCAGGCTCAGTAGCACACACCTGTAGTTCCAGCGACTTGAAAGGCTGAGGCAGGAGAATTGCAAGTTTAAGGCCAGCCTCAGCAACTTAGCAAGGCCCTAAACAGCTTAGCAAGACCCTGTCTCAAAATAAAAAATAAAAAGGCCAAGGATTTGTCTCAGTGTTTAAGTGCCCCTGGGTTCAATCCCTGGTACTAAAACAAAAATATATATATAGTTAAAGAGTATAATATTTAAGAGTTTAGCCAATAGAATGCTAGAAGGAAATGTAAATAAAAATATTTACCAAATATTAAATTTGGTAACAATAATACCAAATTTTGGTATTAAGAAGTATTTCTTAGCATAAAAGTGAAAAAATTCATAACAAAAGCTTAATGAGTTTGACTACATAAAACTTATGTCTTAACATTAAATACACCATAATATGAACAACTCATAAACACAAGAAAACAGCGTTCAATGTCCTGAGTCTTCAGAGAAATGAGAATTATTATTGCAATGACATGCCACGACAGCCCACAAGAGTGACTAAAATTTAAAAACACACAGCACCATGTGTTGGCAAGCTACGGAGAAACTGGGCCCTTGCACACTGCTGGTGGGAGTTTTGTAAAATGGCATATTGTGTACTTTTTGGAAAACAGTATGGCAATTTCTAAAAACGTTAAACATACACTTGCCATCTAATCTATCCATTCCATTCTTAGGTATTTATCCAAGAAAAATAAAGACATATGTCCACAAAAAGTTTTGTACAAGAGCATTATTCATAACAACTAAGTCCTAGAAATACCCCAAATGTCAACAAACAAAAGAATGAATAAGCAGTGTTATGCTGCTACGTTCATATAGTGGAATATTACTAAGCAAGAAAAAGGAAGAGTGTATCAACAGTAAGGTCAAGGTTAAATCCCAAACACATTTGTTAAGGGAGAGAAGCCACACACAGAAAAGCCCAAGCTTTACAATTCACATGAAATACTAAAACAGGCAAGACTGATCTACAGGGATAGGAATCAAAGTAATGGTCGCTTCTGGCAGAGCAGGGAAGGATGAGGATTGACTGGGGAGTAGGCAGGGAACTTTCTAAAATAATAGAAATATTATATACATTGGGATAGAAATGTGATTACAGGAGTACACGTATTTGTCAAAAGTCATCAAACTTACACTTAACCTCTATGCATTTCAATTATAAATTGAAAAATTAAACAAAATCAAAGGTAAATAGCAAATGATAAGTCCTTTGTGGAAAAAAAAAAAAGTCTGACAAAGACTGATAACTTTAATCTGTGAAGATTATTTGGAAATCAATAGAAACATTTACATCCAAAAGAAAAAAAAATGTGAACATGAACAGTCAATTCCCCAGAAAAGAAGTGAATACATGCACACATCCACACACACCACAGGTCTCAGAACTCAGGTAAAATGGTCTGGAAGTGTACCGGGCGGTTACACATTCCTGCAAGTGTAGCCACGTACCCACATAGGGAACGTCGATTCTCCCTATATGTAAACGTTACTAGCAAAAGAAGTACAAATCAAAACAGCAGTATATCTAGATGTCAAATTAGTTAGTAGAAATGGTTAAATGAATCTAGATGTCAAATTAATTAACAGAGATCGATTAACCATAATGAAACTAAACGGCTGTCTGGCTAAAGAAGAGGATGGTGCTCAATAATTGCTTGACAAAGTCCTCCCTCTTCCTAGCCTCTTTTCTGCCCTGCAGCACTGGCCTCAGGAGAAGGCTCCCCTAGTGGGGATCCTGTGCCCGAGGCTGCACTGGTTGCCAGGGTTTCCGGCTGAAGCTGGGAGATGGAGAACTCTCCCAGGAATTTCCATCCTGACTCGCGACTTTCCCCACCTCCTTCCTACACTCTGTGGACTAGAGTCCTCTTAATTCGGTTCTCCCATCTTTTCACTCCACATTGCCCAAGTCTAATCACACCCTCCCCCACGTTCTTATGTAAGTGGTTAACTTTGATAACGTGGTATCCGTCAATAATCTCCCAGAAGGTCACAGGGCCTGAAGAGATAGAAGCTTCCCAGATAAGACAATATCTTATTTCCTTTGTATAAGGATGAGCTATCAATCAGATGAGCAGGGAAAAGGTGCAAAAGCAGTTGTTAAGCAAATACATACTAGAACATTCAACCTCGATGGTAATAAAAGAAATACAAATGAAACAAAGACTTTATTTTTGCCTACAAAATTAGCAAAAAGCATTTTTTATTACTAATGCTGATAAGAGTATAATAAAACCGGGGACACTGTATAGTGTACTGTCCCTTGAGAAAGCAGTTTGACAATATGTATGGAGGTCATAAACAGGCTCACACCATTGACGGAGCAATTCATCTTCTGGAATGGTACATTAAAGAAGAAAGTCAAAAAGGAGAAAAGAAAGAAAACTCATGTACAAAGATATTCACGGTTGCTCAGAAGCCATGTAAATAACTAACAAGTAAAATTAAGGCACAAGCATAAAATGAAATATTCTGTAGGCATTAAGTATGTCTTGCCAGGGTGGTGGCGCATATCTACAATCCCAGCAACTCAGGAGGCTGAGGCAGAAGGATTGCAAATTTGAGGCCAACCTTGGTAATTTAGCAAGATCCTGTCTCAAAATAAGAAATAAAAAGAGCTGGGAATGTAGCTCAGTAATAGAGTGCAGCTGGGTTCAATCCCCAGTAGCACAAAATAAAACTTTTTTAAAAAGTGTAACTCAAAAGAAATAGAAAAAGAGTCACTGAAAAAGAAAATGAGCAGCCACCCTCAGGATTAAATATGTGCAATTAAACTAGAAGGCTGTACCATTTTCCACCCTCCGTATGGATTAAGATCAAAACTTTTTTAAATGTCCTGTTGGTACAATGGGCATGCCTATTGGCTGCTCGTGGAATTGTAAATATTGTGGCTTGCTGAGCAGGTATATCCGAGCGTATATTTTTTAAAAGCCAGTAATATGACAAACAGCTGTATATTTCCTACCCAAGTCCTACAATAGTTATCATTTTTGTGACTTCTTTGAATAATTTAGCATTACCCATCAAACTTTTAAATAGAGTTGCTCCTTGACTAATGATGAACGTTATGTCTCAATAAACCCATTGTAAATTGAAAATAGAAAAAAATTAAAAATGCACCTAGGGCTGGGGATATAGCTCAGTTGGTAGAGTGCTTGCCTCACATGCACAAGGCCCCGGGTTCAATCCCCCGCACCACACACACACACACACACACACACACACACACACACACACAGAGCACCTAATACTCCTCACCTTCCGAACACCATAGTAGAATAACACAGTACACTGAGGTGTATCAGTCATTTTGCTTCCTGATCTGTGGCTGATCAGAAGCTGCAGCTCTAGACCTCTGCCTAACATCTCAAATACAGTACCACTGTCACTAGCCCAGGAAGAGATCAAAATTCAAAATCCAGAGTACGGTTTTTACTGAGTGGGTATCACTTTCATACCATGGTAATGTGGAAAAATCATTAAGTGAAATCATCATCGCTTGGGGACCATCTATATATATACTCTTTAACGCCAATAATTCCATTCCTAAGAATTTAATGTACAAAAATAATTCCATCTGTGCACAAAAAAATGAATGTATTAAAAGATATACTGAGGGTTTTTTTTTTTTAGGTGCTGAGGATAAACCCAGGTCCTTGTGCATGGGAGGCAAGCCCTCTATCATTGAGCTACATCCTCGGTCCTGAAATGTCATTTTTAATGGCATTAGATTGGAAGCAGCAAAAAGTCCACATGGTAAAGAATTGGTGCAACAAACCCTGCTCCGTCCCCACAAGAGCACACCACCCTGCTCTTGAAAGGGAATGAGCTATCTCTATATATGCTAATAAGGAAGTAGCTCCAAGATACAGTACCGAGTGAAGAAGAAAGGTGCCGAACAGTATGCACAGTAGAATCCCACTTGTCTATTTTAAAATACATGCACATACACGCTTGTCTATGCATTAAAAATTTTTGGAAGAATTCCCAAGAAAACGATCAAAAGCAGTTACCTCTAGGAAGACAGGCTAGGAGAAGACGGAGAAGACTTTCAATTTTCATTTTTTTTTTAATTCCCTTCAGAGTAGTTCGCATTTTGTTTTATCGTACACAGGTGTCACTTGAGTGACTTACAACCTAATTTTAAAAGGTAAATATGAATGCCACATTGCAAAGGGGAAAAGCACATGATATGAAGTGACCAAAACAATTACCGGAGATGGACCCTGTGCTCTGCCTGTCATGTAGCTGTGCGTGGCAGGATCTTTTGAAGCTAAAGGTAATCCTATCCCTGCTGTCCTTGAGTCTGGCCCTGCCCATCTCTTTTTGGTGCTGAGGATCAAACCCAGGTTTCCCTCCAGCATTAACACACGTTAACATAGGCATCTCCCCCACTGATGGAACTTCAACAAAATCTCCAGCCCCGACACTCTCCCATATCTTTCAAAGCCCCATCTGAGCGGCTTCCATTCCACTCTCCCCTGGCTTTTCCTGGGCTTGCTAAAGACTTAATTGCTAAGCTAAGCCACAGACACTTTCCTATGACCATATCCCTGGAGCTCTCTGCAGTACGTCACATCTTCATTTCCTCCTTGTATGTTTCTTCCTGGAGCCTGGGTGACCTGGACCCTCCCTGACTCTCTGAGCTCCTGGAACACTCTGCCTAGTCTTCCACCTGTGCCCTCGCCCTGAACCTGGGCAGGATGAGCCTCAGTCCTCTCCCTTCAACTCTCTATACTATTCCCTAGGCGACCCCATCCTCTCCTCTAGTGCAGAATCACACTTGGCAATGAAGACAACCTTGACCCAGAGCAGGGGTGTCGGACTGTTTCCTAACCCAGTGTGCATTCCCAGGATGACACTCCCTTCCTCTCTGGGCCATTGGTCTTGTCCCCTTTCCCACGGCCACAGTGGAACTACCAGTCACAATGGCCGCCCTTCCCAGGCCTCAGGACTGGATTTCTTCTATCCATACCCAATCCAAGGCCAATCAGAATTGTCCCAGGACTTTGCTGCTGAATGAGAGGCAGAATAGCCTCTATCCACTGGACATACTAACCCTGTTTGGTGGAGAGAGCCTATATGCAGAATGAAGTCAGAGACCAACAGAACTGAGATGTGGACAGACAGACCATTTGGCATCATTGAGCATCACGGGAACCTCTATGTCCAGTGTGAAGTCTGGACCCACCTACCCCTGGGCTTTTCACTTACAAGTCCATACATTGCCTTTTTGCTGAGCACTGTCTAATACACTCCCAAACCTCCATCTGAAGCTTCGAGTTCAGAGACACAACAGTCTGCCAGGTATCTCCACTGGCAAGCCACCATGAGCCTCGGCCTCCACCTGTCCTGAAACCCTGTGCCGTCCCCTCCCCCAGCTGACCCACTCTTCCATCTGGGTCTTTTCTCAGCCTTCCCAGGGGCTAGATACACCAGCCGCCATGGAGCCAAAAGGAAGCTTGAAATAATATCTTTCTCTACCCCGTTTGAGATTTTTCCAATACAATTAAAAAAAAAAACAAAAACATCAAATATTTAGTTGTTCAGGCCCCAGGAAACTAGGCTGAAATGGCATCTCTAGAAAGATTGAAGATCAGCTAACAGGGGCTGCGTCGGTGCCTCAAGCAACTACTTTCCAAAAGCTTAGACTTCCTCCCACCTCCCCAGCCCAGGAGTCATTGCTCCTAAGTCCACACAGACTTGATTTCACTTTACCTGCAGAACCCGTGTAGCTAATGACAGTCCCCATACTGCCACAAGAAGCAACTTGTCAATCACCACACACTGTCAATTCCATCACTCCACTCCTCAAGAACTTTCTCTGGCTCCCTATCACTAAAAGCTTCCAGCCACCCTGAACCATCTGCCATTTCCTAGACAGACCACGAATATTCCAGTCCCTGGGATTTCACTCACTGTCTTCCCTAGTTCTATTTCCACCTCGTGTCTGCTCCTACCCTCCAGGGAGTACATCAAACTCCGCCCTAACCACGCAGTCTTGGCACGCCTTCATTCCCAAGTAGGAATAAACACCTTCCTCTGATACCTAAAACCCTTGTCTGCACCTCTGCTGCCCCCCAAGAACACATAGCCCTTGGTTTGCTCCATGTGGGGGGATCACACGGCTCATTGCCCCCGCGAGGCTGATGAGTTTACCCAAGACTCTCCTCAAAGGGCCCTTCTCACCCACTGCCTGTCACAGTGACGGGGCTGCCTCTTCCCACTTTTGCCTCTCCTCTTTCTGTGCAGGAATACGTGGCTCTGCTCTGTCTCCATCCCAAGACCAGATGCAAGAAGGACCCCTGACATATTCCTGATGCCACTGGATACTGTCCCTTGAATGCCCAGGTGCCTTTGACAGCTTGAACCAATTCAGCTCAGCCAGAAAGGAGCAGGGGCTGCTTTACCCAGGACAAGCAAGCAAGGCGAGAGGGCAAAGCGGTCCTCCTCCGGGGGCGCCAGCAACCAAGCCCATGACACAGGGCTGGGGTCGCCTTCAGCCGCTGACCTGAGGGCTCTTCCCTGGGATCTTGACAGCAGGTTTGCACGAGGACATCCCACACAGAAGGCTTCCAAGGCCGCCTCCTCAGAAACACTTCAGAGCTGGGAGAAGACACAGAGGAACAGCCTGCGAAGAGGAGAAAAATCAAGAGAGCCAGGTGACAAGGAGCCAGGGACAGTATTTCGAGAAAGAGGGGGCGGTCTGCAGGGCTGGAGGCAGAGCCAGAAGGTACAGGCTCCCCAGCCCAGAAGAAGGTGCGATGTGGCTGGTGGGTTGTGCGGGGCCTGGTTACCTCCTGAGCCACTGGAATCCCTCAGACCTACTTGTGGAATCAGCAGGAAGAAAGCTCTTTTGCTATAGTTTGGATCTGGAATGTTCCCAAAGCCCGGAGTCCTCAGCATGGTGCCAGTGAGAAGTGGTAGAACCTTTAAGAAGTGGGCCTAGTGAGAGGTCTTACGTCACTGGGGGCATGCCCTTGGAGGACAGGGGGACCCTGGCCCCTTTCTATCTCTATCTTTTGTGCTGGCCTTGAGGTAAGCAGCTTCTCGTTCTGCCGTTTGCTCCCAACATGATGTGCTGCCTCGTCACTGGCCCAAAGCCATGGGGACAACCAACCACGGCCTGAAAGCTCCAAAACTATGAGCCCCCAAAACCCTTTCCTAGTTGACCATCCCAGGCATTTATCACAGTGACAAACAGCGGACTCACTCACTTCTTGACAATGGCTCATTCAAAGATCCCCAACTCAGGCCTTTGCTCATCTGTGACCTTCTGCTGTCTAAGGCCATTTCCTTTCACCTGCAAAGTCCTCTCCACCTT
>NW_026000101.1:14798200-14851370 GCF_001458135.2 Marmota marmota marmota
CCCCCCCAGCTTGAGGCACCCCCCACCCCCCACCTCACAGAGCTGCCTTCTGGGCGTGCCCAGGTGGGAGAACTGTCCCATCCTCTGAGCAAAAGGCTCTGACTCTGGAAGAGAAGGGTTTCCTTTGGCTGTTTGTCCCAGAAGGCCTAAGTGTCCACCTCTCAGCTCTCGAGGCTGTGAGAGCAAGATGAGAGAAGGGGAGCAGGAGGGGAGGCCATGCCTGCAGACCTACAGCAGGCTGCGTCCAGCTGGGGTGCTCCACGACAGAGGTTCTGGAATCCCCGAGGCTCCGAGGATGAGGTCAAGGCTGCCATCAGAGGTGAGATGATGCTTTTCCTTTAAAAAATGTGTGCAGAAAACCTTACACCCATTAAGGTGCCTACTGTTAAACAGATAGTGACCCAGAGCATCTGGAAGAATTGGAACCTGGGCACACTGTTGATGAGACTTTAAAATGACATGGTTGCTACAGGAAACAATATGGTAGTTCTTCAAATAAAATTAAATATAGCAGCAATTCTACTTTGGGGGACACCCAAAAGAAACGAAACCATGGTCTCAAAGAGATACCTTTATACCCAGGGTCATAGCAGTACTGTTCACAATAGCTAGAAACAACTCAAATGCTCATTGAGGAATGAAAGGATGAGCAAAATGTGGGACACATGTAAACGTCACATGCTACAACATGGATGCATCTTGGGGATGTTCTGCTAAATGAAATAAGCCAGTCACAAAATAGTAAGTACTAAGATGGACATGGAGTTACATGCCTGCAATCCTGGCACCTTGAGGAATTGAGGTAGGAGATTGCAAGTTCAAGGCCAGCCTCAACAACTTAGCAAGACCCTGTCTTCAAATAAAATAAAAAGGGCTGGGGATGTGGCTCAGTGGAAGAGCACCCGGGGTTCAACCTTCAGTATCTAAAAAAGAAAATACTGTGTGATTCTACTTAAATAAGTATATACAGCAGTCAAATTCATACAGACAGAAAGAAGAATCGTAGTTGCCAGGGCTGGGAGGAGAAATGAGGAGTTAGCGTTCAATGGGAACAGCGCTCTCTCTATGCCAGACATAGCACTCGGCTCCGTAGGACAGATTCGGGCAGTCTGACAATGTCACATCCCTGTCTTCTGTGGCCCCTTTTGCCTCCAGATCCCATCAGAAGCTCTGGAGCCTTGTTCAAGAGCCCCATCACCCATGAGCAACTCAGCTTTTGCACATCTGCTCTGTTTCCCCAACCCTAAAGCCACTCTCACCCCAGAGCACCCTGTCTGTCTCCCTTCTGGGCCCAAAGAGTTCCTGCCTTCTGCTTTGCTCCTCACCCTAAGTCCCAGGCCGCTCACAGCTCAGCCCCCACAGGGGCATGGTTGGGAGGAGACACCAACAAGCATCTATCCATTGGCTAGAGCGGGCTCCTGGAGGGAGGCACCCTGACACTGCTTCCTGTTCTTCTAGGAGTTTTCCCAGATGGACCCAGTGAAAATGGAGCCATCTTGGGGCAAAGCTCTGAGCTGTGGGACACTGGAGAGTGGTCAGCCCTGTGTCCCCAAAGTGGAAGAAGGTGAGAGAACAAGGCTAAGGCACACAGCTACAAAGGTGGAAGAAGGGAGGCAGCATTTGGCGGCTTTCATCAATAGGAACATGATTCCTTGACGTGAGAAAGGTCTTCTCTTGATTTAGGGCACAGGAAGTCCAGTGTCTTCCCAAGACCTCCCCTGTCCCTTGGCCTAGGCTTCTTTAACCTGGGTTTCTGGGGGGAAAAAAAAAACTGAAAACCTCTTGATCACACAAGCCTGAGTGAACGAGTGCCTTCTGAGTTTCGCCTTTGCTATAGGAATCCCAAAGTCAAGCCTGGAAGACTCCCTGTAGAAGGAAGCCCCAGATAAACCCTCCCCTCCACTGGGGCAACACGAGGCCCCACCCATTACCTCTGGGCCTTTGCCTGGCTCTAATCTCAAGTCCTTTTCTCCCTCTTCTAGAGAGCTCCCTAAAATCCCAAAGGACCTATCCTGAACATGCTGTCTAGTTCCAAGATCATAAGCCCAGTGAGTTTCCTCCCCAGAGGAGTGTCACGCTCTAAACTACCTGCTTCCCACACAGACAGCCTGACCAGCAAAGAGGGGTGGCTGGCCTGGAGGAGGGGATGGGCTCCGCTCTGGGCTTGGATGATGGGTGGATCAGGAAGGGGTTTCTTTAATGTGACACACAGGACAAACCAAGAGTGCTTCAGAGTCGATTTGTAGATCCCATCAGGTGCTGTCCTCCAGCCCCTCATCCCTAATGAGCTGAGACAAGATGTGACAGATAAGATAACCGTCCTGGAAACCCTCTGGCTGGCCAGGAGCCTTGAGGGTCCAGTCTAGCTCTGCCCCAACCGGCCTGGTGGCCAAATGCAGCACTTTCCTCTCTCTGGGCTGTGGCTTCTCCTGCTGTGAAATGAGGACTGCACAGTTTCCCAGCCCCTCCCAACCCTGAGTTGGAGGATGCCCCTGGTGGATGGAAAGGGAGAAGAGCAGAGAACACCCAGGAGTGGGGGGAGAGAATGCAGCATGCACCTCAGAGAAGTACAGACAAATGGCAGTCGGGGGGGGGGGCCCCCTCCAGCCCCAGGCACAGGAAGACCCATATTGGGTGACTGCCCAAGCCCCTCACTCCGGTGGGGTGATGTGGGGGCCATTGAAGGCCAATGCAATGGTGGGAGTCAGGAGACCTTGGTTCAAGGTCTAGCCCTGTCACTGTCCACTCTGCCCTTGGACAATCCCCTCCTCTCTCCAGGCCCAGGGTTACCTCTGCACAAGGCACTAGGGACGCTTCATCTCTGACATCCTGCCTTCAGGGAGCCAGTACAGTAGGGGAGCTACAGTTTTATGACCTCCCATGCCTGGGGCACTTGATGGCCAACTTGGGAAGGAGAAAAACTTTCAAATGACAATCCCCAGCCATCCTTGGCCGCCAAGGAGCCACTTCCCAAATGTCAACCTTCAGGAGACAGGGCACACTTTATGTGGCCCAGAAATGCAGAGTGAAAGGAGCTTGTGCCCCCGCCTTGACCCTTGGAAGGCCTGGCCCAGCACAGAAGTCACGTGCTGTGGATGTAAGAGTCAGCTTGCTGTCTCAGGCCATGCCAAGGAGAGAGGGACAGATGGGACACAGCAGGGGGCATGGAAAGGGGAGTCTGTCTCCTGGCTCCTCTGCACTCAGTGCATCTGGGCCTCCTGGTGGATCCTGGTAAATTTCCTGAGCAGACATTAAACATGGGCCCCGCTCTCTAAGGACAGAGAAAAGTGGTTGGTGGGTGGCCTCAGCTGCACCTTCTTTCTGCATGATACACAAGGAGTGGGCCCCACCCCCTAGACTATTCCTCCTAAGGCCAGGGCCCTGCCTTGGGGACTTGCCATGTCAAACCATGAAATCGTAGGAATGCAGGCTACTGCAGTTGGCCCAACCTATCTAAGTGGTTGACTGCAGTCCATTTGTCCTTAACCCCCAGGGCCAGAGGTCTGAGGGTCTCCCTGGCAGTTTGAGGATCCCCAAGCAGCAGCCCCCTTCCTGTGGGAGTCCCCTCTGTCTGCCCTGTCTGCACCTACTTCAGTCCTCCTCACCCCCAGCTGTTTGTCACCACCCCCAGGCCTCCTCACCTTCCCCTGCCCCAAGGAACCTCATTTCCCAGAGGGCCATTAACCGCAGCCAAGGCAACAGAGAAGGGCTGAGGCTAACAGCAGGAAGTACTTTGCAGAATAAGAAACCCACTTGAAACTAAAGAAGGTCACGGTGCTTCTGAAGCTCTTCAGCCAAAGTTACCACAGGGAGTCTCCGGCTGCCTTGGTTTCTGATAAGACTCCAGCCAGTTCATGTTTATTTATTCATTCAACAATTATTGATCGTGTACCTGCTGTGGGACCCTTCTAAGTGCCCAACAGAGTGCCAAACACAAAGCCTACTTTCTACTACTTTCATCTGATCTAGAGCTGAGGTGTCAAATATGGTCGACACTAACCATATTGGCCATCTGAATTTAATTTATTAACTTACTAATTAAATGAATTAAGATATTTAGTATAATAAACCATGTATTTACATATGCCACAATTTATGTGTATATAATATTAAATTATTTCTGTTGCATATCATATTATATAAATAATATGTTAACTTAAATGACTAAAAATTAAAAATGCGTTCTTTCATCACATCGACCACATGTCAAGATCGGAACTGCCATTCAGAGTCAAGGCCACTATACAGGAAGTTGAAGACACAGCCGTTTTCTGCTGTGGGGAAGGCTTCTGGTCTGTGCTTCTACAGGAGAGGAACTTTGTTGACTTACTATTTAGTATTGATTAGGGCTCAGACTCTAAGAAGTGAACTGTTAACTTAAAGAAGATTGATAGGGCGCAAGTGATTTTTGTCCTGCAGAGATGCAAACGATTTCTGTCTGGGAGAAAAGATAACCCCAAAGGTTGCGTTTTTATTGTCCTGTAGGACATTAACCAATTTAGTGCGCAACTTGGCATCTCATGCAGCCCTCTTTCCCCATTGATCACCACCTCTGCTTCTCTCACCCGCTTTGAACCGGCTCTGTCATCTTGCAGATCCTTCCACTAATGAGTTGGATAAATCACCGATTCAGCCCACCAGATCTTGTATAAGGGTCATGTTTCTGACTCTCTGGAAATTATACTTTGACATCAGATAATGATCAGTGCTATGAAGAAAATTTAAGCAAAGTGAGGAGACAAAGCTAGGCAGTCCACGAAGGCCTTTCTGTAGAGGTGAACTTTGAGCAAGGACGGCAGGAAGTGAAGGAGCTGGTGGTTTGGATATCTGTGGGGTGTGTGCTCCTGCAGGGAACAGGCAGGTACAAAGGCAGGTCTGGTGACTCATTTTGCTTGGTGTCAGCAGAGCCAGGAGCCCAAGTGAGCAGAGCACCGCGGCCCTGGTGGGTGATGAATGGAAGGAGCAGGAGACAGATTGCAAAGAGCCTCGTAGTCCAAAGTAAGGACTCTGCATTGCATTTTGCAGGTGCTTGAAGATGCTAAGATGGGACTGCAACTACTCCCTCTCCAGGGGAGAGTTGGAATGCATCCTTAGTGATCAGCCTTTCTGAGAGTCTCACTGGCAGTGGGATGCACCCTTCACAACATGCTAAACCCGAGGCTGCATTTCAAAGGGATGTGTGTGAAGTCCCCAGACATGGCAGTGACCTCCCCTGCCTGCTATCTGCTCTCCCACCATCCTATCCAGAGCTGCCTCCAACCCCTGCCTCACTTCAAGTTTCTCAAAGAAGCTACTTGAAACAAAGATGCCGTCTGCTATGGAAGCCTTCTGCAGAGCTTCTTCTGAAAAGTTCCAAAGCAGCCAACTTTCAAACAAGCATTTCTTCTTATTCCAGATAGAAACAGGCATGGTAGCAAGACTGGGCTTCAGAGAACTGGTGGGTTGCCAGTGTGAGTGTGAGGATGGGGGCTGATTAGGAGGTGAAGCAGGAGGGGGCTGAGAGATGGTGGAAATGGAAAGGTGCTAACAGGGCCTTGAAGTTTCCAGTAGGTAGAAGAGCAGGGTCAGAGGGAAGCTGTGACCAGGCAGTGAGCCATGGCAGCTAAGTTCCAGGGACGAGAGAGTGTTTACGGCCTACTTGTCTCCTGCCAGGTGCTATCCTGAGATCTCCATAAATGTTATGTCTTCTGGTGCTCCCAACACCCCTTCCAAGCAAGTGCTATTATTCTATCCAACTTACACATGAGGAAACTGCAGCACAGAGAGTGCACGTGATTTGCCCAAGGTCACGGCTGATCATAAATAGCTGAACTGGGATTTGGCATAGGCACCATTGTGTGTTGCTTGGCTCTATCTGATTATCAGGTATTGTACATATAAACCAACATGGCTATTAACTTAATGGAGATTCTTTTCGTTTTATGGCTACCTATCCTTCATGGTCCAGGTAGAAATTCCTAAGCCCCTAACAACAACAACCAGACCACCACCAATATCCACATCAGCACTACCACAGTTACTCCCATCACTAAAAATACCACAATCGCCACCACACATCAAAACCATCCAACAAAACCAACACACCTACCACCACACCACCCATCACCACCCAACACCCAAGACCACCACCACTGTCACCACCTCACACGTCAGCATCATCACTTCACAAGATCAAAATGCTCCCTACCACCAACAACAACACCTATCGACCTGCCACCAGTACCACTCACCTCCACCCCCACCATCACCACTATTAAACGTGGCACCGTGAATGGTTAGTGGGTCACAAAGTAAATAAATAAGAATACGAATGATCAAGTGAAGAAAGGATGAAAACTACAGCCACGGATCAGCTCCACTGCTTGGAATTCATGTGTAATTTAGATCAGTCTGTGTGTCTGAGCTTCACCTTCTTAATATCCCTTTCTTCTCCCTAATTCAATCCCTCTGTTGCCCTTCTCAGCCACTGTCCAGTACTCCCCAAAGCCAGCCATGAAGCAGCTTTCTGTAACATAGTGTCCACATAGCTGGCAAGACTTTAAGACAGAGGAGCTAGACAATGAAGGGGAAGTGAGCAGCCAGCCACCTCTGGGTCAGCTCAGGATTCTGGGGTGGGGCTGTCCAAGCAGCTCTCAGTAGGCACCTCATTTAAAGTAGGGGGAGAGAAGGGAGGAAAGGTGCCAACCTAGTTCAAATTCTGAGGATGCTTCTGAGGCCTTGACTGTTCCCACGGCCTAAGTAACCTCTGTCTTGTCCTCCCAATGTCCCCCCCTGGCCTTTAGCATGCACCTATCACTCTGGGAACCAGCAGGTCCAAATTCCACTTCCTAGCTCCTGCTCTGGTAGTGACTTTCTGTGTCTCTGTCCCCCCATCTGAGGGAGACAAGATGACCTCATACCCACTCCAGCTCCGATGTCCATGCCTTAGCATTACACCCAGGAGATGTCTTTCCTGGAGGAATTCATAGGTGGAGATAGTCTCCTCAGATGGACAATCCCTCTCTGTTAACATACCTGATGGCAGATGTGAGCCCACAGCAGTAGTTGGGAGTGAGCCTTCTAAGAAGGAATGGAACTCTTTCTCTTTCGGCCCAACAGGCTCAGGCAGTCAGAAATTTAAAGCTAGAAGGACCTTAGGGGTCACCTGGTCCAAGCTCTGGAGTGAAACCTTCCCAAGACTGCCAGTCAAGTGGTGCCGGACCTCAGGCCAGGGCCAGGGCTCCTGATGTCTCTGCACTTCTGAGCTCTTTTTGCCCACCCAGCAAACCCGATTGAGCAACACCTTCTCAAAGTCTCATCTCATCCTCAGATAGCTGCTGTAGCCCATGCGTGGCCCATGCATGGCCTGGAAAACTGAAGGCCCACCCCCCAACAAAAAGCCTTTAGAACCAAGGCCCTGAGGCCATGACATTCTGTGGGTCTCAGAGACCCATGGGGGCTACAGCTGTACTCACCTTTGAAACATTTCCCAGGGTCTTCAGAAGCAGGAGGCAGGAAGTGAGAGAAGGTTCTGTTACTGTAGCTTATTTCATCTGCGCTTCCTCCCTCTCACACTGTCTCTTTCTGATTCTTTCTTTCTTGGTCTTTGTCAGTCTTTGATTATTTTTCTTGTCTCTCCTTCTGCTCTTTGTTCTTATTTCATCCTCTATCTCCATCTTCCTTTCTCTCTCTCTCTCTCTCTCTCTCTCTCTCTCTCTCTCTCTCTTTTTCATCCGTGATTTTTCTCTTGGAATTTCAAAGACAGGTGTCAGTTTCAAGGTCTTATTGATCCAGCTCTAAGAAAATTCCTACTCATGAAATAAGAAATCATATCAATCCTTAGGAAACCCCGCAGCCTGGTGGAGATGGGAGTGCCAGGCCTGGGAGGCAGATCCCTGAGCTTCTTAGCCCTGCCCTGACTTGCCGGGTGATCTTGGCGGCTTCCTTGAACTTCAGCTCCTGCACCTATAGAATGAGGACATCGGGACACATCCATCTCACGCACCAGCTCCAGCTCTTAGGATAGGAAGGATCCAGAGGCCCAGATTCCCCAGCCTGACCCTGGGAACCCTATCAGTGGGAACCCATCATCAGCCACCTGCTTTTGTGGGCTCTCTGGGGATTTCACCCAAGTACACTGTGCCAACAGATGTCTCTGCTGGGTGATTAGGATCTTGCACTAATCCTTGCTTCTTCCTGCTCCTTTGTTAAAATTCGGATGAACATGCATGGGGTTTGGCAGCAGAGGAGCCCAACCATCCTCCAGGAAGATCTATCCAAGGTGGGTAAGTTGGAAGGGGCCTTTCAAGTTTCCCAGCTGGAGAGGGAGACAAAAGCCATAAACCCAAAGAAAAGATATTCCCTTCATCAACACGTGTTTGCCGAACGGCATCGAGGTGCTGAGCACCCACCAAGTCAGACACTGTCTCTGCCTTTTAATAACAGGAAGAACAGGCTTGAGCCTTCCCTGCTGGATGGCGCACATCCTTTGTGGTTTTGCAGAAGCCACAGTGCTTTTCTTTGAACGAGATCAAGGAAGGCTCCCAAGAAATGATCCACGGCCTGGCGGGGGAGTCGAATCTCACTGGACAGAAGTGAAGAAGAAAGAGGTGAGCACTGGAGAGCCCTTGAGGTTTTTTCGGCTGTGGAGAGGCAGGCTTGGAGCTGATCTTTAGAGAGATCCCACTAGTTATCTGTGTCAAGGCTGGGATGGGCGAAGACTCTGCAGAGACCAAGAGCATACTCAGGTAGGAGCCAGGCCAACATTGAGAATGGACATCAGCGCACACACCCAAGGCTTTAGAATAAGGGAAACAGCGCAGTGCAGTGAGTCAGAGACAGGAAATGAGGTCTGAGTAGGACTTGGCAGAGGAGAAACTTTGCCTCAGAAGACAAGTCTGTCGAGATAGGGAGAGAGGAAAGAAAGAGGTAAACCATCTCAGAATTCCCACGAGTGACCCTTGTATCAGAAAGGGAGTGTGAGTGTCACATCACCATTCACCAGGGCTGACTGGGGCCCTCAGGACCATTCGGCTCTTCATCTCCACTGCATGAATGAAGAAATCCAGGTCCAAAGAACAAGAAGGGTTTGTCTGGGTCCCTTTTGCCAAGAGCTCCCTCCTCCAAATCCTGCATCATATTCTCTCCTCCACATCTTGCCAAGCTAGCACGTGGCTCTGCCTTGCCAGGAAAAAGTCACAGGAACCACAGCAAGGTGCTAAATCCAGAGGCCAGGGAGCAGAGGGGCATAGGCCTTGTGGTGTTGGGGCTGTCCCTCGACTCAGAATCCAAGAAAGACAGAGCTAGGACAGGGTCCGGGAGGTTGGATGGGAAAGGGATATTTTGGACAGTCTGGGAGGGTGGTTGGGAAAGGGATTTTTTGAAGGAAAAGTTAGTAGGACCAGGCGAATGACACTCCACAATCAAAGAAAGCAAGAACCTGGGCATGAAAAGCTCTGGTATTGTTGGGCTCACATGGCATGTTGCCATCATCCTGAGCAAGGCCTGGTGGGAGGTGGCACCAGAGTGAGGACATTGGAGGGCTCAAGGTAGTGGAGTGAAAAGATCTGGTCTGGAATGAAATTGTGAGCGTGGTTTGGAAAGGTTGGGTTTGAAGCCAGGCCAACCCCCCCATGGCTGGTCCTTTTGAGTACTTACTTGTTCATGGGCACAGGGTATCTCATTGAAGCTTCACAAACATGCCTTAGGAAGTCACCTATCATTACCCTTATCGAATAGAGGAGTGACCTGAGGATCAGAGCTATAAATAAAATCTTCTAAGTTTCCCAGCTTGTAAATGTCCAGGACTACTTAACTCCCAAACCTACTCTTGTTATGACTGTGCTCCATCACAAAGGAGCCAAAGAGAGGAGAGAATTAGAGGAATAACAAGTTGACACTTGCAAGTAGAGAGGAGAGAGAGAAAAGTGGAAGGATGGCAAACTCAGTAAGACCACGAGCCCAGGAAGGAGTCAGAGAGGAGCAGAGAGATGGAGGGGAACCAAGAGACTCCATCCCCGAAGCCAAAGCTGGAGAAAGTTTCAAGCCAAGGTCAAGGTGAGTCTTGGAGTGGTTTAGCACCTTGCATGGTGAAGATATGCCAATCACAGTAAATGCAGAAGAAACTTGGGTAACAAGAAATCCCAGCATTTGCAGGAACCCGGGAAACCTAAAGAACAGGGGTGAGCTCTGTTTGCAGAGTTGGGACTATCAAATCTATGAGGCCATACCAGGAAATGTGCCCTGACACAAAATTTTTAAAAAAAGGTAAATTGGACTTCATCAAAATTAAAAATGTCTGTGCTTCAAAGAACACTAACAAGAAAGTAAGTCCAGCCAGGGAACAGGGAAAACTTTTTGCAAATCTTATAAGTCTAGTGTTCAAAATATTTAAGGAACTTTTAAAACTCAGCAATAAGAAAAAATATATCCCAATTAAAAAATGGACAAAGGATTTGGGGGGGGGAGACATTCTTCCATAGAAGATATGTAAATTGCCAATAAGCCCATGAAAAGTTACCCAACATTATTAGTCATTAGGAAAATGCAAATCAAAACCACAATGAGATCTTACCTCATACCCACTAGATGACTATAATCAGAAAGAAAGACAATAGCGAGCGTAGTTGAGGGTTTAGAGAAGGCAGAACTTTTAGACATTGCTGGTGGGAATATAAGATGGTGCAGCCACTTTGGAAAATAGTTTGGCAGTATCCCCAAAAGCTAAATATAGAGTCATCAGATAATCCAGATATTTCACTCATAGGTGCATACCCAAGAAAAGCAAAAACATATGCTCCAATGAAAACTTCACACTAATGTTCCTAGCAGCATTGTTCATGACAGTCAACCAATAGAAACAATCTGAATGTCAGCCTATGACCCACTGGCTCAAGAGGCTGAGGCAGGAGGATCACACGCTTGAGGACCTGTCTCAAAATTAAAAAATAAAAAGAACTGGGGATGTGACTCAGTGGTAAAGTGCCCCTGGGATTGAACCCTAAAAAAAGAGGAAAGAAAGAAAGAAAAAAAAGAAGGAAGGAAGGAGAAGGGAAGAAAGGGAAAAAGAAAAAAACATCCAAATGTCCATCAACTAACTAGTGGATAAAGAAAATGTGGTATGCATACAACACAATCCTATTCATTCATAAAAAGGAATAAAGTACTGACATAGGCTCCAATGTGGATGGACCTTGGAAACGTTATACTGAATGAAAGATGCCAGTCACTAAAGACACTATATTATACAATTCCATTTACATGAAATGCCCCCAGATAAGCAAATCAACAGAGATTAGTGTTTATCAGGGGCCAGGGAGGAGGGAATCAGGAGTGACCTTTTGAAGGTTATGGGGTTTCACTCTGGGGTGACAGAAATGTTCTGGAATTAGATTGTGATGATAGTTGCACAATTTTGTGAGTATACTAAAAAACACTAAACTGTACACTTTAAAATCAAATTTTATCATATGTCAATTATTTCTCAATAAAATCAGGTAGAACATTCTGAAGCAAATATTCAATGGTAGTTGAATTCTTCAGAGAACATCAGAGGACACTTTTAGATTACCTAAAAAAAAAAAAAACAGATTTTATTCAACTGTTACATTCTTTTGAACTTATTTCTCTGCAGGTTTATGTTGCATTTTTCACTACCTTCTTGTAAAGTTATATATTAATCATAGCTAAATTTATAGAGAAATGTCTGGAAGGTTGTTATCTGAAATGTTAACAGTAGCTGCCTCTGGGAGATAGTATCTTGAGTGATTTTAAATTTATTCTATATGCTTTTATGTATCACATTTTTCCATATGCATATTTATCAATCTCATAAGCAGCAAAATCTACAAAGCTCTTTTTGTTTAGGCAAAAAAATAATAATTGGATATGTTGCTGGATAATTTTAAAAATTCTTTCTACTTACACAAAAACCAATGTTATTGCACTAGTTGCTCCCAAGGGGGGGAAAACGGTACAATTAGCCAAGTGATCACAATCCAATTACTCTCCCAACACAGCACAAGTGCCCGGATGCGCCATGCTCATGAAGGAGAAGGACACTGAAGCCATGGGTCCTGCGCTCCAGGTCTTTTGATGTAATAAAGGACCCCAGATGTGTAAATAAATAACTGAAAGCAAGGCAGGACATGAAAGTCTAGCTCAGAGGCACCTGTAAGTCCCTGAGGAAGCTGTGACTCCCTCAGAGGGATTCACAAAAACAGCAGCGCTTGAGAGCTTGGCCCTGAGAGTGAACCCCACTGCAGATTTTGTTCTGCGGAAGGCAGGAGGGAAGGCCACCAGCCAAGGCGATAGGTGGAGCTTTTCTAAGCTGGGCCTGCCTGAGCCGATGGACTGGGGGGCAGACCTGCCAGTGGGTGTGGCTGCCACTCACCTGCTGGGCCCCTCTGTCCCTCATCACCCCTGCCCTCCTGCTCCCCACCCGAGGCTCAGCTCTCTGCTCCTCCAGGAGGCTTCCTTGACTGAACAGGTTGACTCAAAGGCCTCTGCCTGGGCGCTGGCAGCACACTGAGCCTGTCCCTATTATCACCCTCATTGTAACACTCTGGTTTGAATATTTGTTTCCTCCACCAGATTGTGAGCTCACTTGAAGGAAGGCTGGGAGCTGGGCCCAGAGCGTGGCACTCAGGAAGTGCTTAACTGAAAGGAACAGGCACTGGCTCAGAGATGGTCTGAGTAGGGTTGGGAGCCTTGTCTTCCTGGTGCTCACCCCTTCCCTGCACTCCTGACCTCAGATTTTGGCCAGCTGCTGGGTGGGTTAATTAGGGCTCCCCACCCCCCAGATGCATAAGGACAATCAACATGGCACCCCCAGAGCAGTTGCGGAGAAGCACACTTTCCCACAGGAGGAGCAAAGCCAACAGGAGCCGTAAGAAAGAAATCTGTCCACAGGAGAGAAGGGAGCCATCAGCAAGACAGGCAGAAATGGGGTCATGACAGATGCTGATAGGTTTCGAGACCCTCATTCCAGTCCCTGAGATCCCCAGGGATGGCCGGTTCAATTTTGCATCCCATGCAGAGACCTTTCTGTTAAAAAACTTTGTGAGCATAAGCTAACCGAAGCTCGGGTTTCCATTATTGATAACAAGAATATCCCTGTCCAGTGCTGGGGTCTTCAGTAAGATAGAGGGCTGTAAAGATCCGCTGAGGCCAGATTAGGGGGGATTCTAAATGCCATGACACTAGGGGCTTAGATTTATAAGGTAGGTGCAGGAACGAGTAGGCAGAGCCTTGGGAGCGAACAACAGCTTCATGGAAGTACTGAATTAGAGGTGAGACTAGAGGACAGTTGGGAATGCAAAATAAAACCACCCCATCTATCACCGAGGTCAAGGAGAAAGAAGATTGAATAACACCCTGATTTTGTTATGTAGGAAAGAGCAGCGAGACTTGTGATGCATGGAGAAGTAAAGGAGAAAGGTGGTCATGTCGAATAAATAGGCATTTTGGAAACACCACAAACGTCTCTGTGTGCAAACATTAGTCACTGATACAAATGGGATCTCAGGGGTTTTATAAACAAGCAAGCCGTTGCCAGCACTCACATCTGGCAGATGACGCATCCATCATGTGTAAATACTTCGCGGAGCATCGATTACCCTGATCAATTTTAGGCATCTATCATTTTCCAGGCCTGCAATCCAATATAGGGAAATTACAAAGAAATAGGATGTTTGGATCATTCTATATCCATGGCTCATAGGAAAACAGTGAATAAATCCATGGTAGATTTCAAGGCATAAAGAAAAATAATTGCTATTTTGTTTTTCCTTCAAATTGTTTCTCGATTGAGATCAAGAAACCATCCTTTTCAAGATTCACTATGAAAGCCATCCTCATCTTGGGAGGGAGAGGGTCAATAATGACAAACGAGAAACACAGACAGGAATGCTTAGAAGTGGGAGCTGCAGACGGTCAAGGAAGCTGATAGCACAGGGGGACACCTGCTTAAAAGGAAGGGTTGAGGTTTTCTCTTTTAGGCAAAGGGGAGTCCTAGGAGGTTTTGTAAGCAGGAAATGACATGCTAGAATGGCGGAGAAGGCGGTAAAGTCCCAGCATGTGAAATTTAGCAGAAGTAGTGGCTGAGGACCTGCATTGACATAAGAAAGACAGAGAGACTAAGAAACTGGAGATTCCTGAGTCCTAAGTGGAGGCCACTACTACTCTTAGCACATTCTATACTCCATCTCATTTAGTCCCTCAAAACATCCTGGCAGAGTAGCTATGAAACATCCCAAATTTACAAATGACGCAAACAGGCTCAGAAAGGTTAAGTTGCTTGCCTGAGGTCACACAGGTCTTTCTGAATACAAAAGCCGGTGTCCTTTCCAATGGGAGACACCACCTACTGGTGTACATTTATTTTCCCCCTTTCAACTTCATCTGGTAGGAGCTGAGGCTTAAAAGATTTTAAAATTCACCAACTCTTGTCCAACTAGTGAGGGCCCCAGTCTAGATGTGAGCCAGGGGTCTAAATGGTCTCCTTCCAGCTCGCCTCCCTAGCCAGAGGGTTCTGGTAAAGAAGACTTCCTTCCAGAGATTGCATTGCTCCCCTCATAGTTATTGTTAAACCAGAAAGTCCTGTTGGGTGTGTTTTCAAAAGACCTCTAGGAAGGGCCTGGGGGAGGCTGTGATGTGGTCATAGGCTTCTCAGAGCCCAGAAAAAAAACTCTTCCTGTCACTCAAGGAGAGCCTCAGCACCTTTAAACCTAATTCTTCTGAAGTTTCCTGTAACCCCAGGTCTCTCTGGAGCAGCCCTAGGCTGTCACAGTAATTTCCAAAGCCACTGCCTTGAAGGCTCCCAAATCCTCG
Source organism: Marmota marmota marmota (assembly GCF_001458135.2). Taxonomy (NCBI): domain Eukaryota; kingdom Metazoa; phylum Chordata; class Mammalia; order Rodentia; family Sciuridae; genus Marmota; species Marmota marmota. The sequence continues at coordinate 14,813,009 of NW_026000101.1, forward strand.
GTTCATGCTCAGACATATAAATTGCATTAGCAGAGAGGAGAACTATGCTCTGAGAAGACACTGAGCTCAAGTGCACGTACGTGAGCACACTCAGGGCCTGGACCCTCTCCAGGCCTCTTCAGGCTGGGATGAAAGGAGCCCATTTCCCCTCTACGAGAGTCCTGGGTGTGGGGGAGATGGATCTTCTGCACTAGCAGGTGCACGCACGCGCACTCACATCATTGTCACCGGAATTAATAGGTTCACTCAAGAGGCTGGGCCCAGAGAGTCTGCCAGAGTGTGCGGAGTCCTGCACACACAACCCAGAGACTCCTGATTGTATTCCCCGCCTATGATGCTTCCAGATAGTAGTTTATTCGAACAAATAACATAATTGTCAATACCTCCATGCTTATTTTGAGCCCCTGATCTTTTGGATCCTGGGCTAGGTTCTGAAAACCCCGACACGAATTGGAAACAGCCTCTGATCCTGAGGCCCCAGTCTAGAGGGGAAAGCAGACCATGAGCAAGGTCAAGAGTGAAGGGTTTGGGGCAGATAGAACTGTATTCTGATCTCTGTCCCACTTCTGTGTGACCTTGGGCAAGTTATTTGAGTAAATGAGTCTCTGTTTCTTCTATCCGGCAGGTTGATGTATGGAAGGAGGGAGAGGGAGAGAGAGAAAGAGAGACAGAAAGCAACATAAAGAAGAAATGAGGGCTTCCAGAAAATGGAGTATAGAGATTGATGGAAATCTATCCTAAATGGATAGATTTTGACATTAAAAAAAAAAAGGCAGGAAAAGCCATTGCTACAGGCTTCAGGAAGGGCTGGGGTGGGATAAATAGGTAGAGCACAGAGTATTTTTAAGGCAAAGAAAATATTCTTTCTGATATAGTAATAATGAATACTTGTCACGATACATTTGTCAAAACCCACAGAATGTATAACACCAAGAGTGAACCCTAATGTAGACTATGAACCTAGTAACAATGTACGGATATTGGTTCAATGTAACAAATATAGCACACTAGACACAAGATGTAAGAAACAGGGGAAACAGGGTATGGGGGTTGTATGTGACAACTCTCTATTTTCCAATCAAATTTTCTTTTCTTTCCTTCCTTCTTTTTTGTCTTTTTTTCTTGCAGTACTGGGGATTCAACCCAGGAGCACTCTAACTCTGAGCTATATCTCCAGCCCTTTTTATTTCAAAACAGGGTCTCCCTAAGTTGCTGAATCTGGCCTCAAACTTGCAACCCTCCTGCCTCAGCCTCCTGGAGTTACTGGGATTACAGGCATGCACCATCACACCCAGATCCAATCAAATTTTCTATAAAACTAAAATTCCTCTTAAAAAAAAAAAAAGCCAGAAGAACATTAGCCAGACAGAGAGGAGTGTGAGCAAAGGCAGAGCAGTAGTTAAAAGAGTCTGAAGCCTCAAGACCCTGGGACAATGGTGAGCCCAGAGGGGTGTCTATTCTCTATTCTGAGACTATGGGGAGATGACAAATATTTCAACAAATTGCTAACATGATCTGTCAGTCTGCAGTTAGAGTGCCACTAGACAGACCTGGAGATATAACAGGAGCCAGGACAAGAAACAAAGATCTGAGCTAGGGCAGCAGGAAAGGGCTAGAAAAACAGGGCTGGATGCCAGAGAGATCCTGATGTTGCCTTGGACAGGACCTGGAGAGTGAGCGAGTGATTGACTGATTGATGGCTATGGGTGGGAGAAGGAGAGGAGAGGCATCTGGGAAAACACTGAGGCTTCTGGCTTCCCAGCGAGGTGGGTGGCAGCTCCATTCTTTCAGAGATCTGGAATGAAGGAGGGGCAGGTCTGAAGACAGGATGACCTGGCCAGCTGCAACACGTTTTTGAGAGAATAACATTGCGGATGTTTTGCAAAACACTTTCGGGAATTCTCTTTACCTGGCCCTTTAGGACTGGGGGGATCACTACCTACAGAGGAGGGCCCAAGTTGCAAGCTTGGATGCTTAGCCTGTTAGGAGGTTTTTCCAAAGCTGAGCTGAGGACTACCTCCCCTTAATTTCCCCCACCGGACTGGGGGCAACTCGTGGCCGCAGAAGCACACTGCACATGATACATTATAAAGCTATGTGGGTCAAGGCCTGGAAAAGGTACCACTGCCAGGCAGGGCTTCAAGCCAGCCTCCTCCCACCAGCTGAGAGCTGAAATAACTCACTGTCTTCCCCTATTGCAGCATCTTTCTCCATAGAGACCTCGAATTTCTCCAGGAAACACCGATTTCTCTGCTTCCAACCTTGAAGCCTTAGCCAGAGGCTGACTAAGGGTCTGCTTTTCTTTGCTGGCCCCTTATTTCAGTCAACACTTGGCCTTTTAGAAATGATAAATTTAAATATATATATATATATATATATATTTCTAGAAGAAAAAACTCAGGATTACTTCCCCTGAACATTCAATTTATTTTGATCCATCAAATACTAACATAGGGCTTGAAATGTAGTGATACAAAGTGACTCCAGGAAAATGTCAGAGGAAGGACCTCTGAAAATACCTGCTCCAAGGAAAATACCACCCCAAATTATCAGAATCAACTTTTCCAGAGCCCTGGAAATTAATGGAAGGCTTTCCATCATCTGGGGAGCATGTATTCAAGAAAAAAAAGATGTCCATCCAAACGCATGAACATGAAAGTTCATAGCAGTAATATTCATAATAGCCCCAAAGTGGGAATTCAAATGTACATCAACCAATGAAAGGATAAATAAAATGTGATAAATTCATACCCAGGAATATATTTGAGCCATAAGAAGGAATGGAGGGGGCTAGGGTTGTAGCTCAGTGGTAGAGCGCTTGTCTTGCACGGGTGAGGCACTGGGTTTGATCCTCAGCACCACGTTAATTAATTAATTGATTAAAAATCATTGTGTCCAACTACAAACACACTTTTTTTTTAAGAAGAGAATGGGGTAGTGATACATGCTATAAGGTAGATGAACCTTACAAACATCTTGCTGGGTGAAAGAAGCCAGACACAAACAACCTCATATTGTGTAAATTCAGTTTATGTGGAACATCCAAAATAGTCACAACTGTAGGGAAGAAAATGGATTAATGGTCACCGAGGGCTGGCAGGGGCCGCAAGTGAGGTGGAGTGGAGGGGCAGTAATGGAGAGTAAGGAAAATGGGTGTGGAGTTTCTTTTGGGGTGCTGAAATGTCTGGACCTATATAATAGTGATAGCTGTACTTGGTGAATCTAATTAAAATGAATTCTACGCTTTGAAAGGTTTTTTTGTTTGGTTGGGTTTTGTTTTTGCAGAGCTGGGGAGCTGAGGTCCTCCCAGGTGCTATGCAAGTGCTCTACCACTGAGCTACACCTCCAACCCAAGTGGGTGACTTTTTTTTGTTGTTGTTGTTGTTTTTTCAGTCCTGGGAACTAAACCCAGGACCTTGTGCATCCTAGGCAAGAGCTCTACCACTGAGCTAGGTCTCCAACCAAAAGGGTGAGTTTTTATGGTAAATCCATTGTATCTCAATTTTCTTTTTCAGTGTGTGGGATTGAACCCAGGGCCTCATGCATGCCAGGCAAGGTGCTGTGCCACTGTGCCACAACCCCAGCCCCCCAGACTTCAATTTTTAACAATACCCAGTAAACTAAAAATACAAACAAAACAAAGACCCAAAAAGCAACAATAGCATAAATAAATAAATAAATAGATAGATAGATAAATAGACCACATATGCCCCTTCCTGTTTGAAACTCTTTGCTAATCCCGACTTGCTCATAAAACAAGTAAGACCCCTCACAACCTGGTTCCTGCTATGCTCTTCTTCTCCACCTATGTCTGACTCCCTGTTTTGCACTGAAGCCAGCTGGCCTCTGTTCTGTCCTGACATTTTTTCCCTCTGCCTGAGAAGCCCTGCCCTCCATATCTGGCTCATTCTCAGACATCAGGTCTCTGCTCACAGCCCTCTCCAACTCCAAGGGACCCTCCCTAAGCACTCTAGCCAATACACATCCTCGGCCCCTTTGCCTGCTCAGCCTATCCTGCACACAGCTCTTCAGAACCACTGCTCATTCCTGCTTCCCTGTTTTTTATCTTTCTCTCTAGCCTAGAAGATAAACTCCATGAGGACAGGGACCTTGCCTGTCTTTTATACCATTGGCAAGGGTATGACATGACATTCCATGTATGCTTTTTTTTTTATTATTAATACTGGGGAAATGAACCCAGGGGCATTTAACCACTGAGCCACATCCCCAGCCATTTTTTATATTGTATTTAGAGACAGTGTCTCACTAAGTTGCTGAGGCTGGCTTTGAATTTGCCATCCACCTGCCTCAGCCTCCAAATCACTGGAATTACAGGCGTGCACCCACATGTCCAGCTCCACACATGCTTTGAATAGTGAATAAATGCCATGTCCTCTCAAAGTTTGTTGTCATTTGAAATACAATATTTCCTAGTATTTTCTCCAGCATTTCATATCTTCCCAAGGGAGACATTCATGTAATTGGCCCTCTGCTTTAGAACTTTTGATTCCCATGAAAGATGTCTGATGATCTCTTTCTCTCTATGTATCATCAAGGTTGGGTAGCATACTTGTCTGACAGTGGGACATTCCAATTTCCTCCCAGAATGTTCAGGCCAAGAAGGAACAGCTGCTGTCCTGTTGGCCACATTAGTAGCTTGAAAGGCACAAGGGACTACTGTCCAACAGGGCCCTCACCCTTCTAAAAATGACTTATCTCCCTTATGTGTGGACACAGATAGAGATGGGCTGGCCTGGTATCCCTGCTGAGGGTGTGCCTATCCTGCGAGGCACAAGCCCCTCTTGGCTTTGCAAGCTTCCGTGTGGGATCTGAACCTCTTGCAAGGGCACCTGTTGGGGGTTGGACAGAGGATCCTTCTGAATATACTCCATTTTTTTTTTCTTAGCTGGTATGGATTCTTTCCTTAATCCAGATGTCCACACATTTTCTCAGGCAGATGCTTCCATTACTCAGGAATGTAGATCATATCCACTAAGATTATTTTCTTTTTTTTCACAAATACCAAAAATGCTTCCTTCTATACACATTCTTGTGCACACATTTTTGCATTCTTATCTGTTTTCTCAGACACATTCACCCACAGCTCCCAGCACCCTATTGTACTGGGGATTGAACTCAGGATGCTTTACCATTGAGCTAAATTCCTAGGCTTGGGAGGCTGAGGCAGGAAGATTGCGAGTTCATAGCCAGCCTCAGCAATTTGGCAAGGCCTTAAGCAACTTATTAAGACCCTGTCTCAAAATTAAAAATAAAATGGTCTGGGGATGTGGCTCAGTGGTTAAGCTCCCCTGGGGTTCAATTCCTGGAACCAAAACAAAACAAAAAAATGTTGAACCAATGTATGCTCTTTCCAGTAGTATATCAAGTCCTACCTTTGTAGGCATCTCCCAAGGATTTGTTATTCCCAAATCTCACCTCATCATCAAGTTTCCAGTGACTTGAGGTTGCCTTTGTGGGATTCCCATAAACACTCTAGACCCTTCCACAGAGCTGCCTCAGAGGGAGCCGTGCCACCCATGGGAGGAGCCATGCTCATCCGTCCTCTCTGTACTTCCCCATCACCCCTGCACCCACTTCTGCTGGGTAAAGTCAGACTCATTCTTAAAATTAAAAAGGCATACTTTAGCAACAAGAGGGCATTGTCCTCCATCAAAACGATGAAGAGTTGAAAGAAAAGAAAATAGCATTGGCGAGGGTGCAGTGAGATGGAAGAATTGCCCGCCAGGCTGGGGTGGCTCAGTGGTAGAGCGCTTGCCTAGCATTGGTGAGGACCTGGGCTCAATCCCCAACACCACATTAAAAAAAAAAAAAAAAAAAAAAAAAACACTTCCATATTGGTGGTTGTAATGAGATATCCAATGTCATAGAAATGTTCACACCCATTGATCCAGCCAATGTCACTCCTCAGGATCTGCCCTGAGGAATAGCCAGATGCCCTCATAGGTGTTATGTACCAAGATGCTTATTCTAGCATTATTTATAGTAGCAACACATTTAGTTACTCCACCCAGTGATTATGGAGTGCTTATAAAAATTCAGAATATAATTATTGAAAAAGCCATTTAATATCATATTTTTAAAAAGTGTTTAATGACAAGGGAAAGATTCTTAATGTTTAATGCCAGCCTCAGCAATTTAGCTGAGAAATGAAAGAAGAGCTTGCTGCAAATTGAACATGTATGAGTTAGTCCACTTTTTGTTATTGTTATAAATACCTGAGATAAATTCAGCTGAGAAAGATTTACTCTAGCTCACGGTTCTGGAAGTTTTAGTCTGTGATCAGGAGGACCCATTTCTTTTGGGCCCTGGTAGAGGGACAGCATGTCAAGGCAGGAGCACATGACATAGCAAAATTGTTCACCTGCTGGGAGGGAAATGAAAAAGAAAGAGATCAGGACCCCCACCACCCCTTCAAGGGCACACTCCCAATCACCTAACCTCCTCTCATGAGGCCCCACCTCTTAGTTTCTACCACCTCTCAATAGCACCAAGCCAGTACCAAGCCTTTAACACGTGGGTCTTTGGGGGAATGTTCTAGATCCAAAATATAGCAATGTACAGTGATTTTAATGTCATTAAACAGTAAGAAGCCTGAAGAGATATTTGCTAATATTTTTACAATGGTTACTCTGGACTTTATTCTTTCATGAATTTCTCAATGTTTCTGTTACAGGCATATGTTATTTTTAGGTTAAAATATTAAAAATTAAAAGTTCTATCATTCAAAGTTCTATCATTTGTCAAAGCTCAGCTTTAATCATCCTTTTCCCTGGAAACCCTCCAACATCGATATGAACAGTGTTAACAAAGACATGGCCATTAACATGACAAGTTCCTGTAACGTCAGGTCTGGTCATTGAACATTGGCCCCTTGAACGTCTTTGGCAACTCTCATCTCAGCCTGTTATACTTTACAGTTCCTTTAAAAAGTGTCTACCAAGCCAGGAGCAGTGGTGCAAGTCTGTAATTCCTAGCTACTAAGAAGGCTGAGGAAGGAGGATGCCAAATGTGAGGCTAGTCGGGGCAACTTTGCAAGACTGTGGCTCAGAATAAAATGAAAAGGGCTGGATGTAGCTTAGTGGTAGAGTACCCCTGGGTTCAATCTCCAGGTCTGTGAAATAAATAAATAAATAAATAAGGATTAGGGATGTAGCTCAGTGGTAGAGTGCTTGCCCCATATATATAAGACCCTAGGTTCAAACCCAAGAACTGCTGTTCTTTCCCCAGATAGGGTCCAGAGGAACAGGGTTATTCTTTTTCTCTCCCTGTTTTTCTAAGGCTGAGTGCAGTGAACACTTATTGAATTTGTTGAGAAAAAAGAAACCCTAAATATGTACAAAAGACCCAGGTCATCGCAGCTCATATGCTAAGTTAAAAAAATGCCAAGATTAGGATCAAGCCCTCTGCTTCTGACCACAGCCTAGGAGAAAGGGCAGCCGCCCCTGGCATTGGCACCAACAGCCCCGGCTCACCACACCTTGGCTCCCTCACTTGGTCTCTGAGTCACACCAACCTCCTTCCAACCTCTGGGTGTTCACACCTGTTCCTTTTGCATGGAAGCTTTATCCCCTCCCAGTTGCCCATCTTTTCATGGTCTGCCAAGTATCAGCTCTGTACAGGGGCTGGGATGTAGCTCAGTGGTGAGCGCTTGCCTAGCAGGCACAAGACCCTGGTCTCTACCGTCCACACCACAAAAAACCCCAAACCACAAAACCTCCATAACAGGCTGATTAGATCCCTCCCAAGAGCTCCCCACTCTTTTCCTTCCTACCCTTTACCACAGGTTCCATTCCGCGTTTTGGTGCACATTTATTTTATGCCCATCTTCCCTACTTCACTGTGATCTCCAGAAAGCCAGGCATGCCCTGTCTATGAATGGTCCCCTGCTCCGGGCACAGAGCTTGGTACCATCATGGGCTGAATGAACCAAAGAAAACTGATTACAGGGAAAGGACCTGATACTTAGTAGCCATTGCCCCCCATTCCTCTGCCATCCCCAGATCCCAGAGCTGATCCAACTCCCTGAGTTCAAATTGATGATGTGGCACCAGAATTTTAGAGCCAGTCAAGATCCAAGAAACTGAGTTGTTCATGGGCACCCAGCTTGCTTGTGGTAGAGTGGGGCCCAGCACCCCAGCTCCTGACTTCTGCCACAGTGCTCCAAGGCCCAGACATGGGGACATAAGTAAATGCAGGTTAGGCTCCATTTCTCCTCTGCACAAGGCCCTTCTGAAGCACCAGTGTTGTGAAGGGACAGACAGTCTTACAAGCCACCGTTTACCACAGAGCAGGGACTCCAGAGCTGCTGCCGGCTTGGATCTAGCTCAGAGCAAGGACAGTAGCTCTCTGCATCTTTACCCGGTATTACCATTTCCAAAGCACTTCCACTTTTGTTCTATTTTTTTAACCTCACAAAAGCCTTGTGAGGACAGGAAGGCAGCGGATTAGCTCATATCACACTTGAGAAACAGGACCCAGAGAGGTGTGTCACCTTGCCCACGGGCCTCCTGCTGTCTCCTGGTCCAGGTTTCTCTCAGTATTTCTAACACACAACCAAGACACTAAATCTTTGTTTCTCTGAACTTTTAGTCCATGGCACCTCAGCATCGCTGGGGATTCGATAAATGGCAGGGGAAGGGCTGAATGAGCAGATGACCTTTGGGATGGCCTCTGCATGACGTTGGCTGTGGCCAGGCCCTGGTTTTCAACATGCCAGTCACATGGTCTGGATCTCATAGCTTAATGTGCTTTTCCTAGTCTCCCTGCTCTGATCCCGTCTCTGATGAGAGCAAACAGATCCTGTGTTCTCCCTTCATGAACAGCCCCAGCAAAGCAGGCAAGATGGGATGGGAGCCTGGGAGGCTGGGGGGTGATGCGATGGGATCAGGCCCAGGGATTACTTGTACTGGAGAGGGAAATGCAAGCACTCTCTGATGGAGAAGTTTGGGCGGGGAAACGGGGGATCGGGAATCTGGACTGTAACAGTCTGGTGTATGTAGAGTTCACTGAGAACAAAGAACAACATCAGGAAGCATCTAGTGGGTGGTGATTGGCTTCCAGTCCAGTTCTCATGCTGTAACCTTGGGAGACACTGTGCCCAAAGAACCAAAGAAAATTTCAGAGGGGAGAGAAAGAGAAACATGTCCAGCATCTAGTCTTCCCAACTCATTCTGATTGACTCCCAAACTCTCACTGGTGACAGTTCCCATGCAGATCTCACATGTGTGATCACTTAGTTAAAAAAAAAAAAAAAAATTCCAAAGAAAGTAAATACTCACTATCTGAGACAGCCTAGGACAGCGCTTCAAAGCACAGGCTCAGGAGCCAACTTCTCTGGGTTCAAATCCAAGTCTGCCACTTATTAGCTGGGTGACCTCAGGCAAGATACTAAACCCCTCTGTGTTTCAGTTTCCTCATATTTAAAACAAAAACAATAATTTGTACCATTGCCTAGAGTTGTTATGAGGATCAAAAGAATTAACACGAGTAAAGTGCTTAGACTGGGGCCTGGCACAGGGTAAACACTCATTAAGTGTGACTCATGATTACCTAGCAGAAGCTGATATTCTCTATTCCACTTCAATGAAATTGAATGTCATCTGAAGCTTTCCCTTGGCCAAAACCTTTAAAACTATAATCATTCTGGATAGAAATTAAGAACTCTTAATCATTTTGAGTATAAATCAAAAATACTATAAAATTTCTTGCTTCTTTAAACAGAATCTTTAATTACAATGTGTCTCTTCTCAGGCTCAGTAAGACTGGGCCACGGGCCTCTGTCTCTAGTTCACTGATACTTCTCCAGCCCTAAGAGTTCCTAACACAAAGCAAGCACTCAATGCATTTTTGCTTGGGTGGGAAGGGGCCGTTGTAGGCAATGAGCTCTGTGATGCTTTATAGTGATGACCAGGGGTTTGGAGGCGTTGGCCCTGCACTAAAGGACACAGACATTAATGCCTGAGTTTTCAAGTTTCCCCACCTCCATTCTTACTGTGCAGCTGCTACTGGCCCCATTACAACTGATTCTTCTACCCCAGACTTACCTATGAAACCCTGAGTTTGGCTGGGGCAAGGCCCCTGGGGACCTCAAAGACTGGGCTTCTGGATGGCTTGTAAACAGAAGCCAGATCATCATACCCACTGCCCTGTTGGCTGCTTCTCATTTCCCCATGCTCACACGCCTGTCTAGGAGATAGGGGATAATTGTGTCCCCATTGTTCAGGTTAAAACAAAACAAAAAAAAAGCTTCATGTGGTTAAGTGTCTTGATGACACCAGGAAGTTGAAAAGCCTGAAGATCAAGACTGGGGCTGGAAAAACACGTTCCAAACTTGGTCACCCCCACTGAAATGGCCAGCTGTGGGGACCAAATGATGGGCAATGCTGGGATGGATGAAAATCAGGAAAACGGGGGACAAGAGGGCCAAGGTGGACCAGGGCAGGCAGTTTGCATGTGGCTAAGGGCAATTCCAGAGACAGGGCACAGGCACCTGCTGCAACTTTGAATGAGATAGCTGTGGATGGGTGAGTTGGGTCTATTTAAAGAAGGCTGAAGGATGGCCTGCCTCTAGAAGATTCTGTTTTCTGATCTACCACAATCTAGTGTACTGGCAGAATGCATTAGAATGTGGAAGAATTGTATGTAAGTGAAGAATGAGAAGGCAAGGGTCCATTTCTTTTTCTTTTCTTTTTTTTTTTTTTTTTTTTTTTTTTGGTACTGGGACTGAACCCAGAAGCGTTTAACCCCTGAGTCACATCCCCAGTCCTTTTTTATATTTTATTTAGAGATAGGGTCTCGCTGCATTGCTTAGAGCCTCATTATGTTGCTGAAACTGGCTTTGACCTTTTGATCTTCCTGCCTCAGCCTCCAGAGCCTCTGGGATTACAGGCATACACCACCAAGCCCAGCAGGAAGGGTCTATTTCTTAAGTGTCTGTGCTTTGACACAGCTTTAAAGGGCTTACAGGACTTCCTGATTCAGTTCCTGATCCTCAGCTTTATTTTGTTCAGAGAGTTTGCGTGAGTTCATAGACGACTATTTTTTTGTTTGTTTTTTATTCTAATTTGCCATGTATGACAGCAGAATGCATTGCAGTTCATATTACACATACAGAGCACAATTTTTCATATCTCTGGTTGTACACAAAGTAGAGTCTCACCATTCGTGTCTTCATATATGTACTTAGGGTGATGATGTTCATTTCTAAAGGAAATGAAATCAGTTTGTCATAGAGACCTCTGCCTCCTCTGCCAGTGCAACATTATTCACATTAGCCAAGATACAGAGTCAACCTAATGTTCATCAACAGACAAATGGGTGAAGAAAATGTGGTCTATATACATGATGCAATACTATTAAGCCTTTCAAAAGAAGGGAATCCTGTCATTTGTGACAACATGGATAAACCTGGAGGATATTATGCAAAGTGAAATGAGACAGACACAGAAAGACAACTCCCAGACAATGTAATTCCTTCTACATTGGGATCTGAATGAAGTTGAACTCATAGAAGCAGAGAGCAGGATGGTGATCAGCAGGGCCAAGGCAGGGGTAAGGGGAGACTGGGAGATGTTGGTCCAAGTCAAAGGATATAAAATTTCAGTTAGGAAGATGTTCAGAATATCTATTTTCAATATAGTGACCATTGTTAGTAACAATGTATCATATACTTAAAAATTGCTGAGAAGGTAGATTTGAAAATGTCACCACAAAAATGATATTTGATATAAGAGATATATTAATTATCCCAGCTAGACATTCCACAATGTATACCTGTATCAAAACATGTTGTACAACATAAATATACATAATTTTTATTTTTCCATTACAAGTAAATTTTAAAGTGGTTGACCATAAATGTTTATTTCTCAATTCTTGTCCATTAATTTTTCTATCTGTCCTAATGCTAGCACCAAGTAGTCTTTATTACTGTAGTTCTGTGGAGTTTTTTTTAATATTTATTTTTTAGGTATAGTTGGACACAATACCTTAATTTAATTTATTTATATTTTTACATGGTGCTGAGGATCGAAATGTGATTTCTACAACATTTTTCTTCTTTTTCAGATTGTTTTGGCTATTTTGAGCTCCTTGTACTTCCACATGAATTTTAGAACTGGCTTGTCAATTTTTGGACAAAATCCAGCTGGATTTTTGAGATAGGCTGCACTGAATCTATAGATCACTTTGGAGAGTGTTACTATCTTAATACTATTAAGTCTTCCAATCCATGAACATAGGATGTCTTTTCATTTAGTTAGTTCATCTTTGATGTCTTTCAATGACATTTTGCAGTTTTTCACTGTACTAGTCTTATACTTCTTTTTTAAAATTATTTTTTAAATTTTTCTTTTTAAAAATATTTTTAAATTTTTGTTTTGGTTGTAGATAGACACATTACCTTCACTTTATTTATTTTTATGTGGTGTTGAGGATTAAACTCAGTGCCTCACATGTGCCAGGCAAGCACTTTACCACTGAGCTACAACCCCAGCCCAATTTTATTGTTTTTAATGCTACCGTAAAAGATATTTTTTAAATTTCAGTTTTGGATTCTTCCTTGCAAATGTATAAAAATAAAACTAAAGTTTGCATATTGATCTTATATTCTGCAACCTTGCTGAACTCATTTATTATCCCTAATAGATTTTCATGGATTCCTTTAGATTTTCTCTATATTAGTTCATGTCTATTTGCAAGCAAATAGAACTAGTTTTATTTTTTCCCTTTCTAATTTGAGTATCTTTTATTTCTTTTTCTTGCCTTATCACCCTGCCTAGAACCTCCAGTATTATGTTGAATCAAAGTGGCAAGAGCAGGCATGGCCTGTCTTGCTCCTGATACCAAAGTTCTCAGCTGATCACCATTACATGTTCTGTGAGCTATGAGTTTTTCATAAATACCCCTGATCAGCTCAAGGAAGTTCCCTTCAATTCCTAGTTTCTTGAGAGGGTTTTTCCCATGAAGGGGTGTTGAATTTTGTCAAATACCTTTCTACATCTATTACAGTGATCATATTGTTTTTTATACTTTATTCTATTAATAGGTGTTGGCATCAGATTCATCATTTTAGGTCAGGAGCCATTTTATCTAGAGGTTCCAAAGTTTTGATTCTGAGGCAAAGCTGCTTAACTTCCTGTAAGAACATATGCCTGCTGTCACCTCACCCCAGTTTAAACTCCTAAGCACTTTAGGAGATTCCTCTCTTGGGCTATAAAGCTGCTCTGTGAGCTCCAACAGACTTCTTCTCCCCTCGTGTTACCGACAATAAATCTCTTGTGTGGGATTCCAGCGTGTGGCGTGGTCTTTGGACTTTGTGTGGACCCTGTGAGTGACCTTTCAATACGCTGTGTTAAATTGATTGAGTTTTGTATGTTTAACCAATTCTGCACTCTTGGGGAAGAACAACTCACTTGGTCATGAGGTATAAACCTTTTTATATGTTGCTGGATTAATTTTTCTAGCATTTGGTTGAGGATTTTTGCATCTATATTCATAAAGGATGTTTTCTTGTGACATTTGTCTGATTTGGGGATCGTGGTAATACCAGTCATATAGAATGAATTGGGAAGTGTTAGCATTTGGGAAAAGAGTTTATGAAATATCGGTGTTAATTCTTTTTTAAACATCTGGAAGAATTCACTAGTGAAGCCATCTGGGTGAGTTTTTGTTTGCTTGCCTGTTTGTTTGACGAGAGGAAGTTTTAAAAATCCAATATGTTTTCTCATGTATAGTCTGTTCAGTTTCTCCATTTCTTTCCAAGTCAGTTTCAGTAGTTTTTGACTTTCCAGGAATTTTCCCATTTTAGGTTATCTTTTCTTTGTTTGTTTTTATTTTTTGTTTGTCTTTTCCTTCAGCTCTGGAGGCTGAACCCAGAGTTGCTTTGCACTAATTTACATTCCCAGCCCCTTGAGATAGGGTCTTGCTAAACTGCCTAGACTAGCCTCAAACTTGCAATTCTCCTGCCTCATCCTCCCAAGTAGCTGGGATTACAGGCACATGCCATTGCACATGACTAGGTTATCTAACTTTTTGACATTGAATTATGTTTTTAAAAGTTCACTCTGGCTTTTATATAAAGAACAAATTATAGCAGGGCAAAGTAGTCATGGAGAGAAGTGTCAAGCAGCTGTGGTTGATGCTTGAGTTCTCAATAAAAGCTTTGTATTTGTCTTCCAATTCATAGAGACCTAGACTCTATAGTTTTAAAATTCAACAATTGTGTTTTACATTTCAGAGCAATCTTTCCTATTATGGTGGCTTCTCCTTTTCACAGATACAACCAATATATCTCTGTTCTCATATCATTAGTCTTTCTGTAGACATGGAAAATTATACTCTGTCTTACTGAAATGACTTCTTCAACCAAAGGTCCTTAATGGGTGAACAAGGTTATTGAAATACAGAGAGAGGGGCTGGGGTTGTGGCTCAGTGGTAGAGTGCTCGCCTAGCATGCATGAGGCATTGGATTCGATCCTCAGCACCACATAAAAACAAAATAATGTGTCTGCCTAAAAATAAAGATACATAAATAAATAATTTTTTTTAAAAAAAAGAAATACAGAGAGAAAGAAGTGGACAAATTCAGGACCCATTTTGGAAGTGGAATCAACAGGTCTTGAGGATGGATAGTTGTGATGATAGAGAAAAGCAGGAAATAGGAAAATGCATTTATTTTTGTCTTGAACTGCCAAATGTCTGCACTCTTAGTAAAAATGGAAAGAATATGAGGAGAAATTGGTTTGGCAGAGAGAATCAAGAGTAGTTGTTATTTTTTTTTTTTCCATGCTGTATTTGAGATGCTTATTAGATTTCAAAGTGAAACTGTCAAAGCAGAGATATACGAGTCTGAGTTCGGGAGAAAAAATGGGTCAGAGATATGATTTTGGGAGTGTTCAGCAGAGAGATGGTATTTAAAGCTATGGCTCTGGATAAGATAACCAGGAGAGACTGAGCAGATAGAGAAAGTGGGAGAAGACCCAGGCCCAAGTACTGACGTGCTCTAATACTTTTAAATTAAGCAGAAGAGGAGCTGGGCAAAGAGGCTGAAGTGGACTGGCCATGAAGTCGAAGGAGGCCCAGGAGGATGCCATGTCAGAGTATCCCAGAGAAAAAAGAATCCCAGTAAGACAGAGGGTGGTCATCCATGTCATGTTCTACAAAATGATTAGTGATCAGAGAACAGAGAAATATTGGTTGTGTCTGTGAAGAGGAGAAGCCGCTAGAATAGGAAAGATTCTTTGAAATGTAAAACACAATTGTCAAATTTTAAAACTCCATCGAGTCTGTGTCTCTATGAGTTGGAAGACAAATGCAAGACTTTCTCCTCTTCAAAATGTCAAAATAGAAGAAAAGACAAAGGAAAAGTGACTTGGATGATGAATCCGGATATTAGTACCAAAAAGAAATAACAGAGAAGATGGAAAAAGATAGTCAAAGAAGAGGTAGAATAAAATATCCCTGACCTGAACAAGTACTGTAGTTCTCAGATCAAAGGGCTTATAGAATACCATAAAATTAAATAAGTGAGGTGCGCTCTTTGATATAACCTGGTGACATTTTCAACTAGTCAGTCAATATAGATTTACTAAGCTCCAGGTATGGGCTACAAATGAATAAAAGGAAACTACTATAAGCTAATCAGAGCAGGAGAAAAATGTTAGGTTCGAATAAAAAAAAAATCAATTTACATCACTCTCTGAAATAGTAAAGTCAAGGAGAAAATGATATAAATCCAATGGATTTGAAAGGAAAAGATTATAAGCCAAACATTTAGATTCAACCATGCTGCTACTCATGTACAAATGCAACTCTCAAACAACTTTTGGAGTAAAGCTAAAGATGCACTCTGAGAAAAATGCAAGTTTAAAGACTTTTTTTCTTTTGAAAGGTCACTGCATGTCATGGTTATTTCTTATGCTTCCTTGAACACTTCTGGGAAGCAGGACTTTGTCATTTGGAAAATTGTCATCTAGAGACCCTGGAGAGTCACAATCTCCATCAGAGCCTCTTCAAGGTCCAGCTGAAGGAGAGAAAAGGAACCCTTTTTTTAAATCCCCTGGCTAGGCCCTAAGAGCTGTCCCAGCAACACCCAGGATGACACTGGGTGAGTGGAAAATCCAGATGCCCCTGTGACTACAGATCAGTATCAGGCAGCAATTCTATCCCCATTGGCGGAGGCTGCTAGGGACATTATTTTGGCTGCTAACAGAATAAAGGATGTGTAATCTCAGCCACACCCACTTAGCCATTAAACTTGAGGCACAGATCTTTGAAAATAAAAAAGTAAGAGAATCTACCTGAGAATAATGCTTATCACTTTATTGTCTAATATTGTTTTGAAGTGCCTAGATAATAGGACCAGCAAAAAAGAAACTTCAGAATTTAACTCTGGATGACAAATTAAACAAAAAATTTTGTATATTCACCCAATATAAAACTCTGTAGCACACATCAGAGACGAGGTAATGACATGGCAGAATACAGACTACATGAAAGATGAAATAGATTGCTGATAACATGGGCAAGGTACTGGTGCAAACACACCAAAATTTCCATTGGGGAATATTCTTTGGTGGAGACAGGAGGTTGACCTGTTAAGTTGTTTTCTCATCCTCTGTTTATTGGGGTTTCAAAGGATTTCAAAATAAGTAGAAAAGGGTTTGGCCAGGAAGAGAAAAAGATCGGACCTAATTCCTACTCTGAGGATCAAAAGGATGCTATAGTGGGAAACCCTCAAGACTTCACAGAGTTGATTGACAGTAAAAGAGTCCCCTTAAGGAGACCAGGCCTTACCATTATAAGCCCTTTATAATTTCAGAGTCCTTCAGAACGATCAAGTAATATGGGCAATGGTGGGGGGGGGGGATTGCATTAGGTTTTGGTCTGGTTTCACCACCCGTAGGGGAGGTCATTGTAGATTAGATCATTTCTAAAACCATTTAGACTAATTCCTGAGATCTCACAGGTGAAAACAACTCATGAAAGTTCACCTCCACACCCAGGGTGGTTTGTGCAATCTTCCTGTCACAGTGCAGGCCTCTGGTGTTAGATGGCATATCACCTTCCCCAGGCCCAGTATCCATGCCTATCTCCTCATTTGCTCTGCTCCTGGACTATCTAGGATCTTCTTTGGCTCAGCTTCAGGGTTGACAGCAAAGTCATGCTCACAGGTTCCTGTGCTCTCCCAACGTGTTGAAACTCAAGCCCATTTGGCAGGAAATTTGGTCCTGTTGGTGCCAAAGATGGCAGTCTGCCCATTGCCCCATGTGTATCAGTTTGGACTACAGGTTGGAGCTTGCTTCCTCTCTATGTGGGGCTTGAGTCAGACCAGGCAGGGACCGTAGGTTCTCCTAGATTTCCAGGTGACCTGGGAGAGCTTCTGCCAAGGCCTCCCCAGCACATCCAGAACATCCTTCTCAGACTCTGAGTGCTGAATGGGAGCCAGTAATGGTCTAGCTCCTCGACACTGGCAGGAATCCCCTTCACACTCCAGAAGGGCATGTTCTGAGTTTTCATGGTTTGGGAAAATACTGCTCTTGAAACCTTCCCTGAGGCAAGATTAGACTTAAATTCTGAAAGAGGGTAATAGAAGTCCTTCTATAGGTTCACAGAAAACACAGGGGGTGCCCCACTCAGCCTTTAGGGCCTGGCAGACAAGCTGGGTTCAAATGCTTAGCCACGTTTCTCATCTCTCTGGCAAGATTTTTTTTTTCTGAAGTGCTTAGCATGGCAAAATTACGGTTTTA
This sequence comes from Marmota marmota marmota, assembly GCF_001458135.2. Lineage (NCBI taxonomy): Eukaryota > Metazoa > Chordata > Mammalia > Rodentia > Sciuridae > Marmota > Marmota marmota. The sequence goes on from NW_026000101.1 coordinate 14,830,777, forward strand.
GAGCAATATATGGCTCTAGGGTATCAGGATCTCTGTCCATAGCATGGTGTCTGGTATACAGTAAGTGCTTAATTAATAAATATTTGTTTAATCCTTCCTCCTCACTGAGCCTTCCCAATCTTGTATGCTTAATACACACACACACATACACACACACACACACACACATCTTTTCCAGCTGGACCTGGAAGCCCAGATCAAAGAGGAACTAGAAAATAGATTAAGGGACCAATCCACTCCTAGCCCATTCCCTGCTTTCCAAATGTAACTCTTCCCCCATTTCCCATCACCCTGCCAGGAAAGACCCGAAGCCCACTTCCTCCCTCATCCCAGATAATAGCAACTATATCAAAGGATTATGGAGCACTTTCTCTGTGGCATGCACAGACTAAACACCTCCATGCATTACCCCCAGCCCAGGAGCCAGAGCAGGCCAGGCCTGAGCCACAAAGATAAAACCTTCTAGGAATCCTGTAGCCCCAAAGCCCAATCCCTTTAGGAACCGCCAGCCCCAAAGGTCCCTAAGCATCATTTCCCAAGGTGAACATACCCAAGAGCTGCTTTTATATCCAATGTTCTTCCACATGGTGCCTTTTTAGATCTTCAGATTATCATTTTGATTTTTTTCCTCCTGAATGGATAGAGCAATGATTTTTTTAAAAGGGGTGGGGAGACATTTACCAGAGTCTTTTTTAATTTTCCTTTGTTCTGATCTATCATTTTTGCTTTCTGATTGGGTTTTACTGATTTTGACAAATTGGAGCCACAAGAATAGCTTTCTAGTCTTTTCATAAATATATAGACCTGCAACTCTGAAACTTGAAAGGAAAGGAAATTATCCATTTCAATAGACTTCAGTTGTTTTGCCCATCAGCACACTTTCCTCTTTCTCTCTCTCTCTTTCTCTTTGCATATTAACATAATTTCATAAGACGTCCCAAGCAACGTTTCCATTGTAATTAATTGCTTTTCACTCAAAGTGACATATCGAAGATGTGAACTAGCACAAAGAAAGATATATTTAAGAAATTGAGAACTCAGTTAACTTTGCTACTGATTGCTGTGAAAATAAGTAGCTCTTCTTTAGAGAAAGAGGGCTGGCAAACATGAAAGAAGTGTGCCTCACTTAGAAAGACAGAGTACAAGAAACAGACCACAATGTTACCAGCCCTTGCCTCGGGGTGATGGAATAATGGCTAAATATCTCCTTGTTGCTAATGCTTTGCTGAGCTTTATATTTAAAAAAAAAAAAAAAGTAAGCAGGAGTTATTTTTATAATGAAAAGGGGGAAATGTACACAGGGTGAAGGCTCTTAAGATTAAGACCCATATCTAACAAGTTATTTCCCATCTCTCACTTCCCATCTTTTCCTGGCAGAAACATCAGAGCCTAGGAGGGAGGAGGCTGTGTCACCAGGGCTTGCTCCAGTGTGCAGATGGGAATTTGGAAGTTGCACAACTTGCCCCTAGTCACAAAGTCATTGGCAAAATCGTGGTTGCACTATATGGCTGTAGGGTGTCAGGATATCTGTCCATAGAAGGACGCTCTGCTTCTGTTGCTCAATTCTAATAAATACTTAGAGATTGCTCTAAGCCATCCCAGAACCCAGCCTCCTAATGAAAGACAGGTCAAGGCAACCTCAAAAACAAAGCAAACAGAAGAGGTAAGGATATGGAGAAATTTAGGCCTTTGTGCTATGTTCGAGAGGGTACAAAATGGGACAGCCACTGTGGGGAACAGTATGATGAGTCCTCAAAAAATTATTTAAAATTACCACATGATCCAGCAATCTCTTTTCTGGATAGATTTCCAAGAAGATCAAAAAGCAGGGTTTCAGGAAATATTTGCACACGCGTGGTCCTAGCAGCATTATTCACAATAGCCAAGAGACACAAATGTCCCTTAATAGAAAACACAATGTGGTATAGACATACAATAGAGTATCATTCAGCCTTAGGAAGGAATGAAATTCTGATACTTGCTATAACATGGATGAACCTTGAGGACATTATACTAAATTAAATAAACCAGTCACAGAAAGGCAAATACAGCACGATTTCGCTGGTATGAGATACCCAAAATGGTCAAAGTCATAGACACAGAAAGTATGATGATCACCAGGGGCTAGAGAGGAGAAAGGGGAGAATCATCATTTAATGGATATAGAGTTTCAGTTTAGCAAGATGAAGCACTTCTGGAACTCTATTTTTGCAACAATGTGAATATACTTAATACTCCTGAACTGTATACTTAAGGATGATTAAAACTGTCTATTTGTGTCGTGTGGTTTTCGCCACAATTTTTTTAAAAGGAGGGGCTGTGGATGTCGCTCACCGCTAGATAGTTTGCTTAGTGCTTGTGAGGCCCTGCATTCAATCAGCATTGCAAAAAATAAACAAATACATAAAAACTGTTGAAGGTGTGAGCATTGTTGTCTGCTGTGAGGGGTCATTACATCTCTATAACCTTGGAAGGGCTCTGATTGACAGGCAGTCCAGGGTTGCCCTTCATGGAGGCAGAGGTCCACCAGACACGGAGGGACAGAGTCCAGGAAACAAGGAGCCCTAGAGCCAAGAGCCCAGCTGAGTTCCTGGAGGAAGGAGCTCTGCAGGCCTGTGCCCCTTGCAAAGGAGGGCTAAGGTCTGCTCAGGGAAGAGGAGGGCTGAGGGGGCAGGAGATGAGGAAACAGGTTCCGGTCAGACCTACAGAGGTATAGATGGGCAGAGACCCAAGGATTGATTTCCCAAGCAGACCCAAGAAGACAGCAGCCCCTTCCTGCTGCCGAGGGGCCTCATGACCCGGGTCTGAGTCCTGGGCCCTGCTGTCCCCCACATACCAATTCCAGTTTGCCCCCTTCACATATCATTTGACATTCTTGATTTCAGGCTTTGTAGGGACCCAGTAAACTGTCGGCAGATCATTTGGTGCCATTATTAACAATCACCCTCCCCATTCCCCAGGCAGAGAGAAATGGAAAAACCCCACGTTTGTTCCTGTGGCTGAAGGTCACAGTGTCTTCCACTTTTATGCTGGTTTCTTTGTTTTTGTTTTTTCTGAGATCACATCTTTTTTATTCCAGGATGGGAAGGAATTCGTTCCCTTCATAGCTATAATAGATGGGTGGGGAAATACCAGCATAATGAAGAATCTGAAGACTGGAACGTGGGCCTGTGATGTGCACCCAGGGGGCCCAGGTCCTCAGGGTGGACCCAGGGCTTTCCACAGGCTGGAGGTGAAGCGCTCCAACACTAAGCTACACCCCCAGGCCCTGTGCCCACTCTTTAGACATCTCTGGCTTCCACCCAGCCTGGGCCTTCAGAGGAGCCACAGTGAGCCAAGCTTCACCTACAGCAGAGGAACCTGGGTGATCTGCAACCAAGTCAGAGGCTGAGGAAATAAAAGGTGGGCCTCGGGGTCCTCCTCTCATCCATAAAACATGCTGCGTGAAGTCATTTCACGCCCCAGCCTCTGCCCACTGTTCCAGAAAGGTACACCTATTCATCTCTCTCAAAAATGTTTGTGGAAAGGAATTATCAGCAAGAGAAAGCAAATTCCCAGGTGAGGTGCTAGCCTTTGTGGGATCTCCACTTCTGTGGAAATCCCGACAATGGGGCCGGTGTCTGGTTTGAAGGCGGAATGCCCGAGAGCACTGGGGGGAGACAGAAAAATCCCAGAGTGGGGAGACCCTGCCGCCTTGATGCCTGCCTGCATGAGGGCCCGGCTGACAGACAGGTGTTAAAATGAAGTTTCTGAGATTAAAAGGATGGGGGAGGGGGGATCCTGTTCTTGCCAATACACTCTGGCTTGCTCAGGCTCTCAGGCCAGAAAACATGGGACAAATGTAATAACTGGAAGAAGTGACACCCCCCCTCCCACCTCAGGTGCCTCCAGCAGGACTATTCGCTTATTGGGGTACCATAGACACAAGAGCCTCAAAAACATTGTATACACCAAAACCATTCTTGTCGACTCCATGATGTAAAATGGCAATTCCAAAATCCAGTGTCAATAGATGTCCATGAAACCCAGCGTTGTGTGAGCTCTATAAAATGTGAAATTTAGTAGCCATAAACAATTAATGAATTCTTCCACATCACGGAATTCCTAACCGACGAAAGACGATTTCTAAGAAAAGACAGCCACTGGTAGTTAAATTAGCAAAAATTTCGGAAAGCAAAATTATAAAAATGCCCTCAAACCTAGGTTAGAGTAAAATTAATTGTATTTACAGTGGGATGTGAGACATTTTGATATGTGCTATATATAATAGCATATCTAAAAATTAGGCTGGCACAGTGGTGCATGCTTATAATCTCAGTTATACAGGAGGAAGGCTGAGGTAGGAGGATCACAAGCTCAAGACTAGCCTCGGCAACTTGGTAAGACTCTGTCTCAAAATTAAAAAATAAAAACATCTGGGCATGGTGGCACATGCCTGTAATCCCAGCATCTTGGCTGGGGCAGGAAGATCACAAGTTTCAAAGCCAGTCTCAGCAACTTACCAAGACCCTAAACAACTTAGCAAGACCCTGTCTCAAAATAAAAACATAAAAAGGACTGGGGATGTGACTCAGTGGTAAAGCACCCATGGATTCAGTACCTGGTACCTAAATAAATAAAAATAAAAGGTTGCTCAACTTGTATGAAAGTCTTTGAATGACCCTGCATGGGTCTGGTTCTATCAAACATTTTAAAGAGAGCAGGTGTACACAGACCGGGGTAATGAAAAATGTCTTTGCAGCCAACTGAACTGATATTCACATCACCCCCCAGAGACATTTAAGCCAGAAGGTTTCCTGATGATCATGGAACCAGTGGAAAGGTGGGGCTGGTCTCTGAGTCTTTGGACACCCATCCTCTTTGTCCAGGTTGAGACATCTGAGTCTCAGAGGGAGAGAAAGGTCATTGCCTAGGTCACATAACACGAGGACTCCTCAGGGGCCAAAGACAGGGCAGAGTCTATAAGCTTAGTGGTGGGATTCCAAGACCCCTGTCTCCCAGACTTTGCCAGACTTTGTCATTATACATTCCTGGACTTTCTGCTTCCTTTGCCAATGCACTGAGTCATCCCCTTGTCCTTAGCAGACCATCTGGATCTCTTGAAGCTCACTCACAGCTTTGATGTTAGAAGTCCAGCTCAGATCCTTAGATGCCTGTGGACCTTTACCATCCACCTGTCCATCCTTTGGCTTTCCCAACCTTGGTCCAGAAACTCTGTTCCCAAGCCTTCTGATCACCTAGACCAAGATCTCCTTTCCAGCCAGGATCTGGCTAGCTGACTGGCTGCCCCTGACACCAGAGCAAGTTTGGCACCAGGACCATGCCCTCTGCCGCCCCCTTGTGGCCGTGGGACAACTGCACTGACAGGACAGGGTCCATCCACATGTGCCAAGTGCATGCAGACCCAGCTTTACTCTTCTTTCTGGAAAGGCTCCCTTATTCCTGGATGGTGATAGTGGACAGCATCCTCTCCTCCACTCCTAATCCTCCGATTAACTGCCCATGGTAATATCTGCCTCCCCGTTCAGAAATTGATCCATCAACTCCCAAGTATTAAGTGAGCACCAGTCCAGGGTGATAAACCAGGAGATGGAGTTGAAGAGCAGATATAAGATGTCATCCGTGATGAAGAGCTCACACCAGTAGGGAGAGTCAAAACACCCTGCCAAAAATTTAAGAATAAATTGAGGTCCCATGTTCTGTGCCAAGAACTTTAAGAATTCAGAAATGGGGTGAGATAGTTGGTGAGGTCCCCAAAGGGAGCAGATTTGAACCGGTCTTTGGAAGACAGGAAGTATTTTGAAAATGGAAGGCAAGGAAGAAGAGCTCTGTAGAAGAGAACACAGGCCATTAAAAGTAATAACTAAGATAAAAATTATGGCTTAAGTAACCTTTCTAAGATGGAAGGTAAAATGGAGATGAATGCCTTTCTCATTATCTTCTCCTCCGGGTGCTCAAATCACTTTGTCAGCCCTCTTTGCAACAGCGTGTACCACACTTTGACTCTAATGTTTATATGGCTTTCCTTTTGCTATTCATTAGGACCATTTTGGTTGCGAGTGACAGAAATCCAACTTAAATTAGCTTAGGTGAAAAAGAAATTTATGGATTGAAATAACTGCGAAGGACATGAATAATGCTAGCCAAAGGGCCCATGAAGTCCAGGGCAGTTACAACATCAGTGCTCACGTTTCCTCTCCCGCCTCCCCTCTGCCCTATCTCCAACTCTGCTTTTCACTTGGCTTTACCACTTTGCAGCCTCATTCTCTCCCGTTAGAGCTGGCTTCCTCTAAATATCAGGAAGATGGCCTTCAAGGTGACCAGTTTCATGTCCTTCCAGCTGTAAGTCCAGGAGCAAGAGAAAGTTTTCCTCAGTAGTTCCATCAGAAGAGACCTAAGGAAGCCAGGCGTGGTGGCCCACGCCTGTAATCCCAGCAGCTGGGGGGGGGGGGCGCTAAGGCAGGAGAATTCTGAGTTCAAAGCCAGCCTCAGCAACTTAGCAAGCCCCTGTGCAACTCAGTGAGACCCTGCCTCTAAATAAAATATTAAAAAGGGCTGGGGATGTTGCTTAGTGGTTAAACACCCCTGGGTTCAATCCCCAATACTATTTAAAAAAAAAAAAAGAGGCCCAATGGAAGCTTTCATTGGCCCAGCACCCCACCTATACTCTCCCCTGGATTCCACACACCAGAAGCCTAGGAAGTGCATACCCCAGAATCCCTGTCTACTAAAACATCAATGGGAAACACTTGGCAAGACCAGGCAGGCAGAAGTCAGATTTTTTTGCTCCCTGGCAGAGGCAATCTGTGGGCCTTAGGGAGACAGGACATTTTGCAGCAGCCCCTAGGGACTTTCCTGAAAACTTCAGGCCTCAGGACTAGAGGAAACGGAGGATCATCCCTAGTGGCTTCCTGAGTTCCTTCAAGTTTTTATCTGTGAAAGCTACTGAAAAGCTGGTGGCCTTCCTTGACCTTTTTATGCCCAGACTTTCCTTTGACCTTTGACCAGATTTTGCAAGCACCTTGACTTCATTAAATTCTTTCCCATTTGAAATACCTGAATGGTTTCTCTCTGTGACTGTGACCACGCACTAACTGATAAATGCAGACACCTCAGGGTAGACAAAAGGGAGGGGTCTGTCACTCTAATGGGAGAAGAAGGGAGGAATGCTCCAGGGGTCAAATCAAGAGCAACCACACTTCCCATTGGCTGTCAGATTTGGAGTGCTGGGGGAAAAGGAAGTCAAGAGAATATGGTGACAAGGGCTACACTCTGGGGCAACCCATGCTAGAGTGTATGGGACAGAAACAGATGTGGGCAATGGAAAGGAGGCAGGGTCAATAGACCTGCCCTAGAATGGGAGGAATGGAAGCACAGAAAAGATGCACCTGAGCGCTGTTAGAAGAATAGGACAGTTTTGTGTATTGCATGTGGCTCAACAATAGCGGCTGCTTACAAAGCTACAATTAATTATACATCAGCCGATCTGCTAGGTTCTCCACATTAGCTACAATCCTGCAAGACCAACATCATCTACATTTACAAAGGAGAAAAACAGAGTTTAGCAGCATTAATTGAAATGCTCAAGGGCAATCAGCCAGAGGCCAGAGCCAGACTCTAACTTGCTTCGGTTTGTTTTCACAGTTTATATTCATTCCACTAATCTATGTTCCTTTTTCTTCCAATCATTGGTCCTTTGAACAATATAAAGGGCCAAAATTGATGTTAAGCTGGTGAGAGACAGAACAGCAAAGACTCTGCCCCTCTCCTATAAAGTCCTAAGAACACAATCATGAAGAAACAAATCCAGATTGAGGGGTATTCTACAGAACAACCAGCCTGGTCTCTTAAAATTTGTCCGTGTTGAGCTGGGCATCATGGCACTCGCCTGTGGTCTCAGCTACTCAGGTGGTTGAGGCAGGAGGATCACCTGAGCCCAGGAAGTTGAGGCCTGGGCAACATAATGAGAGCCCATCTCAAAAACAGATAAATAGGGCTGGGGGTATGGCTCAGAGGTAGAGCACTTGCCTAGCATGTGTGAGGCTCTGGGTTTGATCCTCAGCACTGCATATAAATAAATAAATAAATAAAATAAAGATTCGTCAAGAACTAATAAAAATACTTTTAAAAAATGGATAAATAAAAGAGAGTGACAAGACAGGTAAATACAGTAATTCTGAGTTTGCTCCTGAATAAATAAATATACATGTGTATATATACACACATACACACACATTATAAATTTTGTAAAAAAAATTTTGTATTTAATTTGTATAAATTTTGTTTGAATTTTGTAAAAAAAATTGGGAAAATAAATCAGATAATAGCTAAATAGTAATGCATTCATGTTAAGTTTCCTAATCTTTTTATTGTTTTCTTCTGAAAGAATGTTATGGCTCTTTTGAAATAAACTGAAATATTTATTAGTAAATTGATAAAATATTTCCAAATAATTCTCCAATGGGTTTGCAAAATTAGACAGGCAGATAAGGTAGACGGACACAAGAAAGAGAGAGAGAGGGCAGAGGTGGCCAAATGAGAACAATTAAAGGGGTCAGTGGGGTTCATTGTACTATTCTACAACTTTTCTGTAGTTTTTCAAAATAAAGTTGAAAGAAAACATTTTCAATGCACCTATCCTCCCCCACCCACAAAAATATAAAAGAGAAGAAAAGAAGAAGACCTTTAAGTTGACATACCCGAGTTGACAAAAAAAAGGATCTTCCACTTCCAGCTGTGTGATCCTCCAGCCTTCATTTCCTCAGCTGGAAAATGGTGCCCTAGTGCCTGCCCCAGTGTTTCTATGGGGCTGATGTTACAGCTCCCTGTGTGAAGCCCAGCACCGGGTTCTTGGACTACACTGTCAGCACCTTTTCCCTTCCTCCTAGCTAATCCTCATTTTATCTGTAGAATCCATTAAACTGGGTGCAGAGGGAGATTAGCCCAGGATAAATAGGAACAACCACAGAGTCTGGGGGTGCAAATCTAGGGGACAGGGCACCCCTGTGCAGATACTTACTGTAGCCTGCCTGCCTACCTGTGGTGTAGGCTGACTGACCCTCTGAACACCAGAGCACAGGGACCTCAAGCAATCAAAAGCCAAAAATCCTCCAGCCCAGATACTGTCACCCATGACCTGGTTGTCTCATGCCACCCAGTTTCTCAAAGTGGGTCCTGGGCTCATCTGCAAGGGAATTGGCTATGGTTCATGTATAAATATAGATTCCTGAACCCAACTCGGCTCTCCTGAGTTTCGCTGGGGTGGTCTTGGGAGTGCACATTCTAATTCTGAGGCATACTCAAGTTTAAGTGCCCCTGACCTAACAGTGTGGCTGAGGTAGATATGCTGCTTTATACTGAAATTGGTCCATTGGAAAAGCAAATTTCTGTGGTTAGCACCTAATAATAACATAAAGAGGGCTAGACCCACCACAAAAATGTCCTCAGATCAGAGCAAACGGAAATAGCAATGAAGCTGTACATTAAGATAAAAGCGAGGGGGTTGGGGCTGGAGCTCAGTGGCAGAGCACTTGCTTAGCATGTGTGAGGCACGGGTTCGATCCTTAGCATCACATACAAATAAAGAAAATAAAGGCATTCTGTCCATCTACAACTACAAAAAAAAAATATTTTTTAAAAGATAAAAACAGGAGACTTAGGAAGAAAGCAGTGCTTCTCTCTGGCCTTTGCTAGCTCGGTTTTGTTGTTGTTGTTGTTATTGTTGTTGTTGTTGTTGTTTTTGGCAGTTCTGGGGATTAAACCCAGGGCCTTGTGCATGCAAGACAAGCACTCTACCAACTGAGCTATATCCCCAGCCCACTAGCTCCAGTTTTAAAGCATGTGAGTAAAACTCTGCCCCAGTCTCAGGAATGAGTAGGCCCCAGAGTCCAGAGCCCCCAGATCCACAGCTGTCTGTGCCTTAGGACTAGAGTGATCAGAGTGGGCTCTGAGCTGGGAAGCCTTTCCACCTGCAGAGCTGGAAAGCTACAAAAATCAACAGTTCTCTCTTCTGCACACTGTAATACATAGGTGGTTCTAACATCTCGTAAACTCTCAGAGCACCATAAATTCTAATGATCAGGGTAATCGCTTAGGTACTAGTACAGATACCACCTGGATGAAGGAAGCTGACAAGATCACCTGGTTTTCCTGTGGGCCTAGCAAGAGCTCCTTACTGGATGTTTGGTTCAGAAGGTGCAAGTGCCCAGGCTCCTTTTTCTTCAGGGGGCCAGACTATGTGGCCCAGAAAGTTCTCATCTTGAGAAGTTTCCATTTCAAACCAGCCCCTGTTCACACAGACATCTAGCCCCAGGGTCTGAGTTATTTTTGGAGGCTCAGTATTATGGTTTGGATGTGAGGTGTCCTCCAAAAGCTCACATGTGAGACAATGCAAGAAGGTTCAGAGGAGAAATGAGTGGGTTGTAAGAGTCTTAATCCAATCAGTAATTAATCCCCTCATAGGGATTAACTGAGAGGTCACTGAAGTGGTAAGGTGTGGCTGGAGGAGGTGGGAATTGGGGTGTGACTTTGGGCTTAAGTACCTGGCAAGTGGAGTACCTGTCTGCTTCCTGATCATGATGCGAGCTGCTTCCCTCTGCCACACTCTTCTGCTATGATGTTCTGCCTCACATCAAGCCCCAAGGAATGGAGCCCACCTTCTATGGGCAAAGACCTCTGAAACTGTGAGCCCTAAAATAAGCTTTTCTCCCCTAAAATTGTTCTGATCAGATCCTTTAGTCACAGCAGCAAAAAAAAAACTGACTAAAACATTCTGTATGCAGCACTCAGACCTAGGGAGGTGAAGGCAAGGCCAGACAATGGGCTATCCCCACCCACCCTATCCTACCCGCAAGCTGAAGACAACAGCCAGCCATTTGCAACTTTAACTCTCTTAATTTGCATCCCACCTTGCAAAGCTTCAAATGACAGCATGATAACCATTTTCATTCAATAAAAAAAAATAGTAGTGGGAGAAAAATCATGCCTATTACGCATAGAAAGTGACTTTTAAAATTTGTCTTTAAATATTATAGCCAAAGCAAGAAAATGGAAATTGCATCAGAAAAACTTTTTTTTTTTGGTGTAGTTTAACATTGAAAAATAAATCACTTTCCAAGTGGCAGGACTTAAAAGTAATATTTCACCTTTTCAGAAACTCTTGTGAAGTTTGGAAATGAGAAGAATCGGATTCAACTCTTCCAATTTAGGGTGCTTTCCTGATACCCTGGCACCTGAAGTCATTCACAAGTAAACCTGGGTGAATTTAATCTTGGTGGTTTCAATGTCTGATGCCCTTGTCTTCTTTTTCTCTTATTCCTGACATAAGACAGTGTGTGAAGCCTGAACCCTGAGCGGGTCTAACATCTGGACCACTCTGCTCGGAAAGGATGCTCTGCAGGAGGATGTGGGAGGAAGGGGTTGGGGGAGCAGCAAGGATAGAGGCTGTGAGTGTTCCGCAAAGATGAAAGTGCCCTTCTGCGTGTGGAATGGCTGCTACTTCTCGGTGGTGTGGTTTATTAAGGCCTGAGGTGAGAGCTCATATTGAGGAGCTATGATTTGGTAGTTCTCTATTGGATTCAATTCCACACACCGCCACTCAGGGCCTAGTATGTGGCCACACTGAGTGAATCCTGGGGGTGGACAGAAATGAATAATGCACAGTCCCTGCTTTTCTGCCCTCCAGACTGCTCTCAAGGGCAGCAGACTCACACATCCTGGGCACCTGCTGTCCCCAAACTAATCAAGTTGTGGCTGTCAGACGCCATAGAAGAAAACCTGATGCTAGTGGAGTTGTTATATTCATGTCATCCTCAGTTGCAGGGAAAAAAAAAAAAAAAGCTGCTCTGTTCCTGATCTGCACTTGCTTCTTAAGGCAAAAGTGAACAAGCACAGCCTTCCTCTCCCCTGCTCTGGCCCTGCCTCCTGTCTGCCTCAGCACTGGCCTACTCTGCTGCAGGACAGAAGCAACATCCCAGGGGCCCAGGTACTCTGCTGCTGCCCACTTGGCTGACCTACTGTGTCCTCTGGCCTGCCCGGTTCTTTTCCCCAACACATTCATTTCCTCCTGGCCCATGGGCTCTACAGCTCCTTCTGCTGGGTCTTCAGGTTGCCTGACCAAGACCTTTGTGGGCCCCAGACCCATTTGGCTTACTTCTGACCCTTCCTGGTCTGACTTGACCTATTGCCAATAAGCCTCAGGTGCCGATGGTGGCCTTCAGGGCTGCTCTGTGTGGGACGGAAAAGCCACTTGCACTCTGAATTTGTAGCCTCATGATTTATGCTGCCACTGCCAGATGGCAAGCCATTTGACCATTAAGATGCCTCACTGCAAAGCAATCCAACGAATTTGCTTTCTCAGCACCAACCTGTGGATCAGGCCTCTAAGAAAAGAGCCCCGTTGTCATTCAAGGAAGCCTCAACATACTTCCTGTCCACTGGCTCTCAGACTTTAGCACACATCAGAATCACCTGGAGGCCCACAAATCCCAAATTCTGATTAGGAGGGTCTGAGAGTCTGATGGGAAATTTGTATTTCTAACTGGTTCCCAAGCAAGATGTTACTCTGATCAGGGAGCTCACCTTGAGAATCATGGTTCTAGCCCACCATTTTTCAAATTTGGCTGCACATTGGACTCAGAGAGTTTAAGACAGAGAATAAATAAATAAATACACCTGAATCAAATCCTAGAAATTCTGGGATGCAGACTGTTACTGGGTGTTTTATAAGCTCTGTAAGTGATCACCACATTTGGCCAGGGATAAGAACCTCCACCCTTCATTTTTCATCCGAGGCTGGACTAAGGGTGGGGTGCACCTCTATTGCCTACAGTGGCCCTCAGTTAGGGTCACCAGATAAGCTAGAGACCATCCAGTTAAATTTGAGTATCAGATGAACCTCAAATAATAGTTAACTATCATTCTGTTCCAACTATTGCTTGGTGTTTTAGTTTTAGTTTTAGTTTCTAAATCTAGTGACCCTTTCCTGAGACACGTCCAGAACACTGAATGAAAAATAAAGATCTGCTAGCTCTAGTTTTACAGATAGGGAAAGGGAGGCCCAGAGATCACCTAGGAAGTCAGGGTGAGGACTACAGGAATTTTGTCCCCAGTCCTAAACTCTTTTCTCATTACAATTAACTGAGCTCTTGGCAGGGATTGTCCTCTTACTAGAAGGTTACTGTCAGTTGCCTGGAGGTGACTTCAAAGGAGTCAGTATAGTTTAGTCCTCTCTGCTTCATCCCAGTCCTCATCTCCACCCCTTTTCTATTGCTGTCCTAGGGTATGGCCATTCTCGGGGCCATATCGTTAATGGCCACCTCAGGGAGGAAGTGGACTGGAAGTGGTCCGGGGCAGAGACAGCTGTGAGTGAGAGCCTATAATTGGGTAACACGAGGACAAGTGAGATTTGGCACAGGCAAACAACAGGCAGAGCATGTTGGGAGAGGCCCACTTAATGCACAGAGACACTTGGAATTAGTTGTAAATTCTCTGGGAAGAGATCAAGGCAGCGGCATAAACAGCTCAATTAAACTGTCGGCTCAATGCTCAGTGCGAAGTAATGGTCAAAACACAGCCTTTAATCTAGATATAGAGGATTATCTCCGGACCCTAATGAGATTCCTAAGATTAGTTGTACCTGATGTGGAGAGAACAGTGGCTGGGTCAGCAACACCACCACGGGGGACAGGCTTGTATATCAGCAGGACTGAGACTTATGTGGAAGGGCTACCTGGAAGCCACAATCTCCTTGGAGCCCCCCTCTGGGTGCTGGGGAAACAGGACTGAATCACAATCTGCTTTCTCAATTTCAGAGACAAGGTCTGGGAACAGAACTCCAGAACACATCTGCTTTAAAAATACAGCAAGTCAAAACAATATGGTACTGGCATAAAAACAAATACATGGATAAGAACAGAATGGAGAGCCCAGAAATAAACCCAAGTAACCATAGTCAAGAAATTTGCAACAAGAACACACAACGGGGCGAGGGTAGTTTCTTCGTTCAGTGATGCTGGGAAAATGGGATATCCATTTCAAAAGAAGGAAAGGTGCAAAGCATTTGTGGTGCATGCCTATAATACCAGTGGATCAGGAGGCTGAGGCAGGAGGAAGGCTAGTTCAAAGCCGGCCTCAACAACTTAGCAAGGCCCTAAGCAACTCAGTGTGACCCTGCTGCAAAATGAAAAAATAAAAAAGACTGGGGCACTCAGAATGGATTAAAGACCTAACCTAAGACCCAAAACTGTAAAACTCTTAGAAGAAAACACAGGAGAAAAGTTCCTTGATATTGGACTTGGCAATGATTTTTGGGGGATAGCCTACTTCAAGGTCAGACCATAAAAGTAAAAATAAACAAGTGATAGTATATCAAACTGAAAAGCTTTTGCACAGTGAAGGAAATAATCAACAAAATGAAAAGGCATGCTAGAGATTGGGAGAAAATATTTTCACACATATAGCTGAAAAAGGGTTACTATCCAAACTATAAAGAAAACTAACACAACTCAGAAACAACAAAAAACTAACTCTAGGGCCTGGGGCAGGGGCTCAGTGGTAGAGCACTTGCCTAGCGTGTGGGAGGCACTGGGATCAATTCTCAGCACCACATAAAAATAAATTAATAAAATAAAGGTCCATCAACATCTAAAAAAAAAAATTAACAACAGCAAAAAAATAAAATAAAATAACCTAAGTTATAAAGGGGGCAGAGGACTTAAATAGATAATTCACTAAAGAAGACAGAAAAATGACCAACATATATAGGAAAAGGTGCTCCAAATCACTAATCTACAGGAAATGCAAAATAACATCACAATATTACCTCATACCTGTTAGGGTAGCTATTAAAAAATGATAAGAGGGCTGGGGTTGTAGCTCAGTGATAGAGTACTTGCCTACCTCATGTGAAGAATTGGGTTCCATCCTCAGCCCCACATAAAAATAAGTAAGTAAAATAAAGGTATTGTGTCCATCTACAAGTAAAAATATTTAAAAAAAAAATAAGAGATTATAAGTGTTGGGAGAGTATGAGGAAAAGGAAACCTTTGTACATTGCTGATGGGAATGTAAATTAGTACAAGCATGATGGAAAACAATATGGAGATTCTTTAAAAAATTAAAAATAGAACTACCATATGACCCAGAAATCCCTCTGTTGGAATATACACAAAGGAAATAAAACCACCACTTTGTAAAGACATCTGCACTCCTGTGTTCTTGCAGCATTATTCACGAAAGCCAAGATATGGAAACAACCCAAGTTTGTTGATAGATGAATGGATTAATTGTGATATGCACACAATGAGATATTATTCAGTCTCAAAAAAGAAGATCCTGCCATTTGCCACAACTGAGACGAACCGGAGGACATTATACTAAGAGAAACATAACAGACATAGAAAGGTTGCACACTGCATGATCTCCCTTATGTATAGAATTAGGAAAAGAAAGTCAAACACATAGAAACAAAGCAGAATGGCAGTGAGGGGTGGGAATGAGGAGAAGGTTAAAGAATGCAGTTGCAAAGGATGAGAGGCCTAATGTGCAGTATGAGGACTGTAATAAATACCACATTGAATTCTAGAAAAGTGCTAAAAGAATAGATGTGTTAGTTCGCTTGACTTGTCTAGAGTAATCTTTTCGCTATGTGTATGCATATCAAAACATCATATCCTGCCGGGCACTATGGTGCCTATAATCCCAGTGGCTTGGAAGGCTGAAGCAGGAGGATCATGAGTTCAAAGCCAGCCTCAGCAAAAGCAAGGTGCTAAGCAACTCAGTGAGACCCTGTCTCTAAATAAAATACAAAATAGGGCTGGGGATGTGGCTTAGTGGTTGAGTGCCCCTGAGTTCAATCCCTGGTACCAAATGAAAACAACCAAAACAAGTATGTACCCCTCTACCCTCAAAATGCAGTTCCTCTGACATGCTCCCACCTCCAGGCTAACACTAATAAGCGCTGGCACCTGGCTGAGGCAGACGGAGATGGCAAGCTGTAGCTCTCCATGAATGATCTCAACCATTCATATTCATTCATTCATTCCACAGTTTTCACATGCCTGCCTACCTACCACATGTCAGGCACCATTCTGGGCACCAGACATATGCAGTGAACAAAAGGGCAAAAATCCCTTTCCCATGTGGGACAAGACAAAAAAAAATAAACAAGAAAAATAAGTATACAGTGGGCAAACTGGGGTGAGCTATACTCAGACAAATAAGACAAAGGAGAGGGGGAGCAGGCATTGGCAAGGAACTTCAAGTCCAGATACCGTGCCCACTGAGGCCTCTCTGAGCATGTGATATTTCAATTAAGACCAAGGGTGAGGGGCTGGGGTTGTAGCTCAGTGACAGAGCGCTCGCCTAGCATGTAGGGGGCACTGGGTTCAATCCTTAGTACAGCATATAAATAAATAAAAAATAAAATAATAATAAAAAAAAGACCAAGGGTGAGCCATAGGGAAAACGTTCCGGTGGAAGACACTGCAATTTAAAACCCCTAAAGCAAGAGGGTGCCTGGAGGTGCCCAGGAGCCCCCAAACATCAGATTGGAGCAGGAAAGAGGGGCAGCACAAAAAGGGGGTCATGAATTTCAGGGATCTTGGGGGCCACGGTAAGGATTTTGGCATTTAGTACTAGGGAGATGGGATTCAGTGGAGGATTTGAGCAGAGGAGGAATATAGTCAAATTCACTTTAATAGGATGACAGATGGCTTCCGTGAGAAGCAGGTAGGAAAATGGGTAAGAGACAACTGCTGTCATTCAGACAGGAGATAAGGAATCTTGGCCCAGGGTGGTGACAGTGGAGGAGGTAAGAAGTGCTCAGATCCCACATCTACCTGGCTGGAGAAGGTAGCAATGAAAGGAGTAGTGGATGACCGAGGTTTTTGCTTCAGAACTGTATCTCCAGTCCAGACTCCGGCGCTGAACTTCACATCGGCTTATACAGATGACTAATGCCAAATCAACTATCAGCTCCCCTAAAATACCCTTTTCTCTTTCCTCCAGTACTATCTGTCCCTGGGAAGGGGCTGGTCACTATTCACCAAGTTTTCTTGCTCAAAGGCTATTACTGGCCAAGTGTAGTGGCACATGACTGTAATTCCAGCCACTTAGGAGGCTGAGGTAGGAGGATCACAAGTTTGAGGCCAGTCTCAGCAACTTAGCAAGGTCCTGTCTCAAAATTAAAAAAAAAAGAAAGAAAGAAAAGAAAAGGGGGCTAGAGATGTAGTTCACTGGTAAAACATCCCTGGGTTAAATCCCCAGTACCAACAAACAAATAAAACCATTGATGACTTCCTGTTGCATTCAAGGTAAAGTTTCATTCTCCTTAGTTTGGTAGTCAGAACTCTCCTGATGGGACACAATCTTTCTTTGTACCTTTACCCTTTACCCACCATGTCTTGCCCTTACTAATTCTCAGCTACTCGTCGTCTACTCAAACCAGACCATTCACTACTGCCCAAGTGGTTTCTCACATGTTCCTGCTTCTATGCCCTCACAGTGGATGTTCTCTCTGCCTGGAATTTCCTTTCATATCTAAATGCTGCCCGTTCTTCAAGGGCAAGTCCAGATACCACCTCCCTCCGTGATCTTCTCCCTGAGAATTACATTCCCCTTCCCATGTTCCATAGCTCTTTGTCCCTTGTTCTGCCCTGTGCTTCTCTTGCCTTGCCTGTACGATTACTGGTGAGAGACAGAGATGCTGTCCCCAGAGTACTTGTGTATCGGCTCATCAGCTAAACACTCTGTATATAATTAACCCCCTTCAATATCCCTGCAATCCCCAGGCAGGGAATGATATTAACATTCAACAGACTAAACTGAATGATGTTTCTTAAAAGAGGTACATGAGTCTGTTGGGTTGGTGACATCATTTTGGGGGCCTCTATAAATGACACTGTCTTCTTCCAGGTACTGGAAGAGGTACTGAAAAAGCAGCTGCCATGTCATTGCCTTTGGTTAGTTCTTGGTTTAAAGTAAGAAGTTGAGTAGGACAGAAACAGGGCCATCCAAACCCAACCCTTCCAATAAGAAAACTGCGTTGGGGGGAGGATGTAAAAAGGCAAAAATGTCAAGAACGATGGGCATTTTGTATTTGCAGCAGTACATAGTGTTAGATTTGTGGTATCGAGAAATTAGGTACCACTCCAAGCTGTGCCTCTGACTTGATCTCTCCCCTTCACTGGTCCCACACTTTCCTCTATAAAATGAGGTGGCTGGATCTCTGAAAAGACTGTGTCTCTGGTTTTAGCCCTCTTAATTTTTCTGATCCTTTCCTACTGGTTCTCCAAACCATTAAACACAACATCTTCCTTAGGAATCTTTTCTGTTTCCTTTCAGGATGATTATTTCTGACTCAATCTTGGAAGGTGTGTCTCTACAAGTTCCCAAAGGAAAACACCCATGGGGTTCTTGCCTGCTTGAAGTAAATACCACCTTAGGCCAGCCACCCCATATGTAACCTGGGAATTACAACGAATTGCAGGGATATTGAGGGGGGTTAATTATATACAGAGTGTTTAGGGGGTGAGCAGATACACAAGTACTCTGGATGTTCTTGGCATAATACCATAGCATTACAATAATTCTGGCTTGCAAATTATAGCCCAGCTGAGGCATCACATGGGAAAGTGGGTCTGACCCTTTGGCTTGCTGAAAGTAAAATGGAAAAAATAAGTTGTGAAATATAACTTCTCTTCCTAAATTTCTGGTAAAGGCAGAGATAACCCTTCCATGTGCAACCCACATGCAGGGAACATGCTTCCAGTTTCTGGAGAAGACTTTCTTGTCCCAGGAGCTCTGGCCCACTGCCAGGATCTAGCTGCTAGCTGCTTCTCCTTCCAGAGCCTAAGCAGACAGGGGAAGGGAGGGAACTGGAGAGTATGGAGGGTGGATGAAAGGTGGGGTTTAAGATGAGGATGTCCTTGCTTTTCAGGTTTTCTATTGGGGATAGAATTATCTATGCAGGATAATTAAGTGCTTATGTAGCAGAGAAGTGATTTAAAGGGTAACTTGAGATGTTTAAGTCTAGGGATACCCAAAATAAACATCTTATCCTTCAACTTCTGGGTCCTTTCCCTATCTCCCCCAGAATATGCCCCCCCACACACACACTCACAACAGATTTTGAGATTATTTTCTTGAAATACTAAGTGAATAGATTTCAGGTAAGAAGTTGATGATGCTTTCTGTGACTGTGTGGGGATCACATAGTGCGTTTGGAAAATTCAACTGGCCACAGAGGATGACAGTGCAATCTGACCAGAGAGAGCAGCAAGTAGCTTGTTACTGAAGGAATATTTGCAGTCAGTCCCACCGCATGACTGTGTAGGGCTGAGTACACAGAGAACAGCCTTCAGAGTGAGACCCAAGTTGGAGTTCTGCTTCACCCCTGTGGTCTCAGGCCACAGTCTGAACAGGTTACAGAGAGAGAAAGAGGTAACCACTCTGGCCCTCTAGATCCAAGAGGTCTCAGACTGAGTATGGCCTCAGCTCTAGGAGGCCGCTGATCTTGCTGCCCGTCATAATGGGTCCCACTGTTCCTAATACAGGATTCCGGAAAAACAGATTGTCCCAAGGCCCAACAATGATATACAGATAGCAGACGGAGAATATGGATTTGGGGATTGTTTTAGTAAATCAACATGCTTAGAGAATTTTCACTTCTCAGGTACCCACATCTTAGGGTCAAACTATATTCTGAGGTTGCATGACCACATCCTAAGTAGCACCCAGCCCTAGAGGCAGCTACCTTGATTTCAGGCAAGATTTTGGTCTTAACAGGGAGTCTCCAGCTTTTCCCCAGGAAAAGCTACCCTGAGCAAGCTGTGCCCCTCTTTCAGCCTCAGTTTTCCTCAGACCAAAGAATGGTCTTAAGTTGCACCATTATGGTGTCATCAGCTTTGAGAATTGGCATCTGAGCTCGTCATCTGTGTGGCTTTCTATGAGACCTCAGTTTCTCCATCTGTAAAATAGGGCCCTGCCAGCTCCTGCAACTTTAGGCTTTAAACGTACCCACAGCTTGTTCCGCCAGGTTGGCAGTGAACAGGGTTAAAGCCCCAACTTCCTCAGAGGTGAAAAGGTAAGCAAACATTCCCACCTCCCCTTAGCCTTCCTCTCGGATTGGTGCCCTGTCCGGCCCCCGCCGCCTATCCCGTCCGCATCCGTCATCGGGATTGGCAATACTCTCATTAGCATAAAGATTCCTCCAAAGACCCGGCGTACGGTGACTGAACCGGAGTCTCTGTCCCTTTAAGGAGGAGGACAGGCACTCTGTTCCTAAGGGTATTTGGCATCGCATTTCCTCTACACAGGCCACGCTGTAAACTAGTAAGGTCTAGTGTTAATTTTCACTTCCGCCGCCTACTCCGACAGTGGGCATCCTTCGGGTGCACAGCCCTGGGCCCGGGGGACTGAAGACGCGTTTGGCCTCTGCAGGCTGCAGGGTCAGCCTGGCAACCTCTCGCCCAAGGCGGTAGCGGGCTGCCAACGAGGGAAAGCCCGCCGCGAAGCAGGACCCGGGCGCCCTAGGGCACGACCCGGGGGTTGGCGCCGAGGCGGCCACAGGAGGTGGCGCGTGCTGGAAGGGAGAC
>NW_026000101.1:14851583-14903590 GCF_001458135.2 Marmota marmota marmota
AGCAGCAGCGAGCGGCGGCCCGCCACACCGGCTGAGGTGCGCTACATCTCCCCCAAGCACCGCCTCATCAAAGTAGAGAGCGCCGCAGCGGGTGGTGCAGTGGATCCCCCGGGGGGCGCCTGCCCTGGCGGTCGCACCTGGAGCCCGACGGCTTGCGGAGGCAAGAAACTGCTCAACAAGTGCGCTGCCTCGGCTGCAGAAGAGAGCGGGGCCGGCAAGAAGGACAAGGTAAGGTGCTTCTTGGCCTCGCCCGAGGTTCCAGAGACACTGTGCGCACAGGGAAACTGAGGCACCGCTCCAGTACCTAAACCCTACATAAACTTCGACCTAGGACCGTGGGGCCAGGTCTCCGGCGCTGCCACTTGATTCTGCCCACTCCCTCCCGCACTCTCCCAGGTGCACCGTCCCTTCGCTACTGCTCCTAAACACGTCCTCTCAGAGCCCACAGCCCTAGCGAGGGAGCCCCGCCCAGCCTTGCCGAAGGAAGAGGGACCCAGCCAGCCCTTCCGGCTCCCGAGTAAAGTCCAGAGAGCCAGGGCTGTCACGGGCCCTCATTTTCTCTTGGGTCCCCCAGGCTTCCTCCTCCAGCACACACACGATATGTGGCTGGAAACTGAGGTCCAGAGCCGGGAGGGAATTCGATTTATTGTACGCAGTATTCTTGGTGGCGGATCCGACCCGCTGTCCCTGAATATGTATATGTAAATCTTTCTACACGCCCCACCCTCCATGCCTTTTTTCCAAAGCCGAGTGGCCTATTGTGCTGGAGCGGCACTGGGAACCCCCCAGGCATGCTTTTCGCCTGAAATGCGCGACCTCCAAGACTGCCCCACACTAATTGGGCAGTTCCCACCCCAGCACTCCCCAGGGGGTCCACCTATCAGGTGGGCTGAAAGGAGACCCACCCCTCCTATCTCACCTTCTTCCTTCCTGACCCCTTCCCCACTGTTGGATCCCAGGGGAGAGGGGGGTCTTTGTGGTAACCCCATTCCTTATATATCAGGCCATCTTAATCCACCCCCGTTGAAGTAGGTGAGTTAATTCCAGTCAGAGGCAGCCTCCTCCTCCTCTTTACACTCCTGAAGGCCTCCTTTCCCCATAAAATAGTACTTGTTCTGTCTACTTCTGGTGGAAGGCAGTGTTTTGATTGAATGCAAGGCCCAGTGGAAGAGCCCACTCCTTAGGGCAGGATTGCCTGGCTGTCAGGCCCCTGCACCCTTGTTCTCCCCCACATTCTCCTCCCAGAGGTAAACTTTTGCCCAGGACTGGGTTGATAAAAAGTCTGAGTTCCTCTTAGGACTGGATGCCTGGGCAGGAGGGAGACAGGCTTCTACCTGCCAGCTGGTGCTTGGAAAGGGATCTTTTTGTTTTCTCTGAGGAAGGGTAAGGGGATGCCCTCCTTTAATTTTTCTGCCAGATATCCTTTCTGCAATGTCCTGGAGTATTCTCTCCCCTGCTTGTTCTGCCCAGGGCTGGTGGTGTGGGCAGTCTAGAGCACCCCACCTCTCCCTGGAGCAGTTTGGGAACTGGGAATACACCTCCGAAGCTTGAACTCTGGACTTGTCAAGCACCCAGGATACCACAGCTTGAAGACAGCTGGGAGCTAGGTGGCCACCCGGGCACTGCCTTGGTGAGGTGGGGGGATATCCCTGGGAGCCACTGGTTGATCTAACAGGAGAACACTGAAGAGGTCCCTTGCAGTCTTATGTATAGCCCAAACTTGGCTTGATGCACAGATTCCAGAGAACCTGGAATTTGGGGGTATAGAAGGCTCTAGAAAGTGCTCCCAGAGGTTGCAGCTGACTTTTGGACCCTTTCTATCCCCTTTTTACCCACAGTCACCAGCCAGCAGAGCAGAGCTCCTTCCTTTCCTGCTGCTAGTGGTTCTGCCTCTCACTAAAGTCTTCTTTTGTGGCTTTCAAAACTTGAGTAAACATTCTTTCCCAATTACATTTAAGACTGTTTCAAATACGTAGTTATAATGTGTTTTGTAGCTGGAATGTCAAGTGTGTTTAAGACCTGGTCTCATTCTATCACCAGATATTTCTTGTAGGTCTTCTCTGTGTCCTCCCTGCAAGGTGCTAGCTACAGTGGGACCCCTTGTGGAGCTGATGTCCCCGTTGAATGCTGTGATGGGGGCTGTCGTGCCAGGTTGAATCCTGTGATGAGACCTAGTGTTACAGGGGTCAGCAAGGATACCTCAGAGGCAGAACCATTATTGAGCAGGAAGAATTGGGACCATAGATGACCTGCTACTTCTAAAGACCTGCAGGTGGTTCCTCCTCATATAAGTTAGCCAAGTTTTAGCCAGCACTTGCTTTGTGTTCAGAGGTATCTTTGCCCAAGCCAGGAGATGAGGGAGTGAACACTGCAGACTATACAACAGAAATCTCTGGCCTGAGCCTCAGGAGGTAAAGGCCCCATGATTGGGCAAGACCCTAGACAGGCAGGTGCCAGGGGTTAGGGTCCTTGTGAGTTGAGCTCAGTGAGGGACAATGGATGGATTTGGCTACCAGAGTGATATGGTCACCTCAGATATAACTTTTTTGGAACCAACTCTCTGGGCTACTTTTCACCTACTAGGTTGTGACTTTGACCTCTTTGATCTTTTAAGAAGTTGTCCCTCTCAGGAGAAGGGATGGCAGTTACCAGATGTTTTTCTACTGAGGAGGAAAGGAAGCAGCTGGGTAGGGAGGAGGCTCCAAGGGGAGGGTCTGCAAGGCTCTCTCACTTTAGAATTTGCATTATGATAAGTTCCCTACTGATCTTTGACTGCTGAACTGGGGACTAGACTTGGAGAAGCACTGATGCAGCCATGGCTTCTCTCCTTAACTGTCCGTCTGGGTCTTCTGACCTCTGCCACTTTGGGATGCAGAGAGTCCAGATGCCCTGTGTCTACCTTCTGTGTGTGGCCACCACCCCAACCCCATCAGGCGGTCAGGAGGCAGTCTGTTTTTTACATTACTTCCAGCCAGACAACTTTTGGAAGGTCAGGCACACTGTGATCTAGTCCTGAATACCTCAGAGCCTTCCTTCTGCCCCCTATCCATGGATCCAAGAAAACCCACTTAGCCTTCTGTCAGCCCAGCTTTCTTTGATTAGTCCTTAGGGAATTGGATGAGCCTGTCAGGCCTGGCAAATGCCCCCCTATGTGCCTGCCAGGCCTGTGTTTGGTTTTAGCATCAAGCCTGAGTTAAGAGTTATTAAGGTGTGGAGTGGGTCTGTTGGTTAGCAGATCCTTTTTCTAGTGCTGTCCCCCACTGCAGTTTATCTTTTGAGGCCTCCATTCCTGCTGACTTCAGTTCCTGTGCTGCCCTCTGTCACACACCTAGGTACCCACCTGCTCTCTCCCAGGTGAGTCCTGGGGCACGCATACCTAGTCACATCCCCACCAGCATTCAGTCTGGGGCATTTTCCTTTTAGAGTCACTTGGAAGAGAGACTGTTTACCGTGGTCGTTCCTCCTCATCTAAGTTAGGCAAGTTTTAGCCAGCACTTGCTTTGTGTTCAGAAGTATCTTGGTCCAAGCCAGGAGATGAGGGAGTGAACTCTGCAGACTACACAACAGAAATCTCTGGCCTGAGCCTCAGGAGGAAATTGAGGTGTCTTTTCAGGATTCTTTTCTCTGTGTTTTTGTCTTGAGGATTTGGGGAGATCTTTATCTAGGAGTAACCTCGAGCTGAATCGAGAGACAGAAGTGGAATTGCACTGCAAGGGAGGGTCAGCAGGCTGCAGAGAACTATGTCAGGCTAAGTGTGTACCTGTGTGCATGTAAGGGTATGCATGTGGGGGGTACATATGTGTGCATGAACATGTATCAAACCCCGATATGTTCTTGGAAACCAGTGCTTTCATGTCATGGGTCTTGCATGGGGTAACAATGTGAGAGAGGTGGGGTCCAAACTTGGTACCCCACAGGTAGTCCCTGCAGTCTAGAGAGCCACAGAAGGGATGTGCTCAGAGCCATGACTGAGGAAGATCCCAGCCTCTGAATAGTTGCCAACATGTGGAGGAAATGGAGCCGGAATTGGTGCAGTTGTGCTGTAGTTCAGATGAGAGATGCTGGGGGCTTTAGGTCCTGGGGAAAAAAATACAAACTGTAGTAGAAATAGCATTCTTTCAAGTTGTGCCTTATTGAAGAGGAAAAAAAAAAATGATAACAAAAACAGCCAGTGACTTGATGGGTCTCCTTTGGTGAGACAGGACTCACCCAGTTATGTTTTCTTCCGAAGTCTTGTTTCTTTTATTATAGTTAAGTAAATGTTTCCACCACAACTGAGAAAGTCGAGATGCATCATGGTATCCGTTTTCCTGGGTTTTAAATACATGCTAATGTGTACCAATGCTTGAGATTTTGTCAGCATCCATAAAGTTGAGTTAAATAACACGTTTTCCATAGTTACGGAGTAAATAGTATCATGTTTTTTGTTTTTTTTTTTCCTTTTTAAAAACATCTAGCAAAGTTTCTGAACTGCCTGCCAGACAAGGGGAACTCGGGGAAATAAGTGGTAGCTAATTTCCAAGGATGGAGCTTCTCAATTTGCAGTTGAGTACAGTCGGCTATGTATCCTGAGGTTCTGCATGTACAGATTTAACCAACTGCAGACCAAAAATATTTGAAAAAAAAAAAATAGACTTTTCTCCCATTGTCATTCCCAAAACAATGTAATATAACGAGTATATTCAGAGCATTTACATTGTATTAGGTATTATAAGTAATGTAGAGACAATTTAAAATAGTCCCAGAGGATGTGCATAGATTATATGTAAATCCTATGCCATTTCATATAGGGGACTTCAGCATCTTGGAATTTGGTGTCTGAGGAGGGCCTTGGAGCCTGTGCCCCACAGAGATCAAAAAACAACTTATAAGCTTCTCAACTTCTATTCAGTGAGACAGTGTCACAGCCCAAGGAAAATCAGGAGAAAAGGGTGTGCAAGGGCTTGGAGGACCTGAATGCTGGCCAGGGAAGGAGGATGTCAGGAGAAGGGGACATCTGAGCTGACTCAGGCATGGGGATCCGCAGGCAGAGAAGTGTGGAAGAGGGGCTGGAGGCTTGAGAGAGAGTGGTGGGAATAGGGGAGGTGTCTAACAGCCACATGCTTAGATTCTCCAGTTGTTTAAATATCCTTGTTGGAGGGCTGGGGATCTAGCTCAGTGGTAGAACACTTGCCTAGCATGCATAAGGCCCTGGGTTTGATATCCAACACTGCAGCAACAACAATCAAGAAAGAGAGAAAGTGGGCTGGAGTAGTGGCTCAGTGGTAGAACCTTGCGTGGCATGTGTGAGGCCCTAGGTTTGATCCTCATATAAATAATTGTGTGCATGTGTCGGATACATATGTGTGCATACACCACATATAAGTAAATAAATAAATAAATAAATAATCAATCCATTGACAACTAAAAAAAAGAAAAAAGTCTTTGTTGGAGAAAGTTAAGAGCAGCCGGGAGTGGTGATATATCTGTACTTCCAGTGACTCTGGAGGCTAAGGCAGGAAGATCACAAATTTAAGGCCAGCCTCAACAACTTAGACCTGTCTTGAAATAAAAAGCTCTGGGGATGTGGCTCAATGGTTAAGCACCCTGGGTTCAATCCCCCATAAGAATAAAGGAAAATAAAAAGTTAGGATCAAACATGATAGCTACGGTTTGGCTTGGGGAGACATTATAATCACTTACTTGGTTTTGTTTTTTTTGGTACTGGGAATTGAACACAGGGGTAGTAGACCACTGAGCCACATCCCCAACCCTATTTTGTATTTTATTTAGAGACAGGGTCTTACTGAGTTGCTCAGAGCCTCGCCATTGCTGAGGCTGGCTTTGAACTTGCGATTCTCCTGTTTCAGCTTTCTGAGCTGCTGGGGTTACAGGTATGTGCTACCATGCCCAGTTTACTTGGTTATTTTAGTCCTGACCGTCATGCTAGGTACTTGGTCCCAGTACTGTGCCAGCTGTTGCTGCAGGACAAGTCACCCCAACCTCAGATTTTAAACCAGAGGTCACCAGTCCTCTTAAGAGCCAGGGCCAGATAGTCAATGTTTTCAGGCATGCAGGCCAGATGGTCTCAGGCTCCATAATGACTGGTCAGCCCTGCCATTGTAACTTGGAAGCAGTCGTAGACAGTATGTTAATCAGTGGGAATAGCTGTGTTCCAGTAAAACTTTATTTACAAAAGCAGGCCACTGGCCCAAGGGCCGTAGTTTTCCACCTAGTCTTTGAACAACAAGATGATGTTTGTGGTCCATGAGCGGCACATCTGAGTAGCTTTCCTGGTCTCAGCTGGGCTTGCTCAGACCTAGGGGTCCTGGCTCGGCTTTCCTACATGTTTGGCAGGCTGATTGGATGGCCTTGGGCTGCGGCAATTCAGCCCTGTTCCATGTGGTCCCTCATCCTTCAGCACATGTTCATGTGGTGGCAAGGTTCCAAGAAAGGGCAGAAGCCCATATGGATTTTTTTTTTCTTTCTTTCATTGAAGTTATTATTTTTTTTCTTTTCCTTTTCTTTCCTTTCTTTTTCTGGTACTGGGAATTGAAGCCAGGGGCACTTTACTACTGACCACATCCCTAGCCCTTTTAATTTTTTATTCTGAGGCAGAATCTTGCTAAATTGCCCAGGCTGGCCTTGAACCCCTGCCTCAGCCTGGTAAATACTGGGATTACAGGGGTGTGCCACTCACTGTGCCCTGCAGGTTTGAGGTTGCAGACTGGTGGGACTGTTCTTTCTACTGCGTGCTCTTGACCAAAGCAAGTCACAGCTCAAGTCCAGGATTCCAGGAAAGAGGAGGAACTGGAGAGTCCCAAGGCAAAGGGCAGGGACACATGCAAGCCATTAATTAGGGCCTTCAGTGGTATTCATCTACTGCAGGTAATATTACTCCATCTCATGGATAAAGAAACGGAGGTTTACAGAAGTTAGTGACATACCTAATGTCACGCAGCTCCAAGTGACAGAATGAGGCTCTCGCCTGTGCAGTCTGTGCATCACCTGTATGCGTTTCATGGACTTGTTCCAGTGTTTTCCATGGTGGCAATGGCGATAGAGGCTCAGCTGTTTACTGAGGTGTGTTGTATGTCCCCGCCTCCCCTCCGCTTACCCTTCCTCTCTGCATCCCTAGGCCTGATGGCCTGAGTGCTTGGCTTGCTTCAGCATGGGCTTTAGTGCCCCTAGAAGAGCCCCAGAGCTGGCCCCTCTCCCTCTCCCATCTGCCTTGGAGTTCCATAAAGGAGATGTTAATGCAGCACTGGAATTATTTTATAGCAAAATTCTGCACACAGAGTTGGCACATCCCAAAGGACAGCTGCACAAAACATGTGTCTTGTAACTGTCATGTCTTCTCATTCTAACACCAAGCGTTCCCTCCCTCCAAGGATTGGCCAGGCTGCATGTGCTCTGTTTTAAGAAAAGAACTGGTGGTACCTTGGCTCTTATCCACAAGGAACTTCAGTTTCCTTGAAGGAGATCAGGTGACCATTCTCTCTAATCTGACAATCACAGAACATGACTGATTACCCTGGGATTTAACCCCCGAGACTTGACCCCGTTCTCTCCCTGGCCCCGAAGCATTTCTGAACCATAAAATTGGCTTTAAAAGGCAAATCTGAAACAGGTGTGTTTTCCTCTCTCATTCGGCTGAGTCCTCCCCTCCTGAGTTTGGCATGTGCTGGGAGAGCCCAGGGGTGGTGGCCTGTGGGGAAGAGGTAGGTCACCTTTGGTCCTATAAAATAAACGGGGGCTTGTGGCTTTGCAGCCAGGAGCTGGGCTGCTGCTGGCTGGCTGATGGCACACCCCACTGGCCTTTTGAGCCCGGAGAAAGTGGTGGGGTTGCGCTTCCTGCCAGGCAGAGATTGAGATGCTGCTCCGGGAGGCTGCAGTGGCCTCTGACCTGGTGACTTGTGTTTGGCCTGTGTTGATTGAGGAATTGCTGTCTCAGGCCACTGTTAGGAGGTGGGCAGATACACAGATGAACCGGGCATTCCACAAGGAACTATCCTCTGGCTGGGGACACAGGAACCATGATTGGGACACAGATCTGTGTAGCAGAATTTATGTTTAGACAGAGTGCTGTGGGTGGACTGACAGCCACTTGGCACAGTGGCTGTTCTGGGCAGGACCTTGATTCCGTGGAGTCAAAGGAGAAGCAGGGTGAGGATGAAGTTCATTTCAACTGAGGAAATCGAGAAAGGCTTCTCAGAGGAGGAGGCATTTGTGAAAAAAAGATTAGTCACTTAAATTAAGGGAGCTTTCCACAGTAATATTGGTTATATAGTTTCATTGCACATTTTCTGAGCCAACTGCTGTTTTGTGTTCTGTTAACTCTTACTCCTCACCACGGACCTTTGAGGTAGTATTCCCTACTAGTATCCCACTTTTACATAAGAGAAAACTGAGGCACAGAGAGGTTAAGTAATTTGTCTGTGGTTATCCAGCCAATAAATGGTAGAGATGAGATTTGAAACTGGGTCCAGAGTCTGTGTCTTTGACCACTGTGCCACATCACCTCAAGCTACACAATCTCCTGCATGAATTTTCTCTGCATTATTTGTGGTTTGACTTAATCTTTATAAGAACCCTCTCTATTGGCATTGTGAGAGTGACTGGTTCCTACATTTATGTAAGTATTCCATAAAGGGCACTTTTGTGGCTGTAATTCATTTGCTTCTCAGAACTACTTCCAGGTACTGGAATCCCTCTGTACAGATGGAGGCTTTGGGGAGGGGCAGAGTCTGCCCTGCCTTGAGGCAGGTTCTGGCAGAGCCAGCAGGCAGGCTGTCAATCTGGTGTTAAGTCCAGTGCCCCTTGTGCTGGGTGTTGTGAAGGTGGCTCCTCTAGAGCTAGCTCCAGCCCACAGGAAGGGTGACAGCCTGATTGATTTCCGTTTCTTTCTGTTTTGATTCTGAAACGCTTTGCTCAGACTGTTAAGGTGCAACGGCGGAGACCCTTGCTTCCACAATGGAATTTTCCTTCTCTTCCTGTTTGGTATTTTCCAGTAATATTTCTATTAATGTTTCACTTTCAGAGGCACTAACTTCCTGAGGGTTTCAGCTTTCTCAACTGCTGAGCCAGGAAGGACTAAATTTTCCTTCCAATCACTCAGTTCCTTTCCATTTTCTCTAAGGGGAGTTCTCTGGGTTTCCCATTATGCCGTAAAGGAAGGATCCTGGAGGTGGGTCCAGGGGATGGAGAGAGAGTTAGTCAGGGCCCTGGGGAATGACTCAGCCCCATGTTTTCCAAGCAGCACTTAATAGCAGTGTCCAGAAAGGGGTTTCCCAAGGCTGAAGAGGGGCTGCCCATGGCTTGACAGGTGGGGGAGGTGGGCCCTCTGGGTGGTGTCCTTTAGGCTGGACAGAGTCTTCAACTGAGCCACCAGAGCCCGTGCCCATTCCATTCTCCTTGTTTCATTGATTCCTTCAATAGATGTTGCTGAGAGCCTGCCGTGTGCTGGCCGTGTGCTGGGTGTTCTACGTGGTGCTGGGGCCTCAACAGTGAACAGAAAGCTTACAAGTCCTGCTCCCCTGAGTTTGTAGGCTCAGCTTGTCAGAGACTGTGACTCTGGAGACAGGATAGAGGTCAACTGGGCCCAAGTATGAGTGGCATGCTATTATTATTAGGTACCAGAGATTGAACTCAGGGGCACTGACCACTGCACACACCCCCAGCTCTATTTTGTATTTTATTTAGAGACAGGGTCTCACTGAGTTGCTTAGCACCTCACTTTTGCTGAGGCTGCCTTTGAACTCGGGCTTCAGTTTCCCGAGCTGCTGGGATTACAGGCATGTGTGCCTGGCTGGCATGCTGTTTTGTATGGTGCTCAGAGAGGGCTTTGCTGAGGCTGAGCTGGTGTGAGCCCCATGGCTCTCCAAGATAAGAGGGGACAGCCCTGCAGAGATGAGAGCAGGGAGGGGTTGTCCCAGGAGCATCGTGTCACTGAGCCTGAGCAGGACAGGGGAGGGCGAGAGGTGGGGCCTCAGGCAGGAAAGAGGTCTTTTACCTGAGCTCTGCGTTGGAGCTGGAAGGTTCTGAGCAGGGAGCCCCATGACCTGACGCAGGTTTTAGAAGGCCTGTGCTGGCTGCCTTATGGGAACAGTGGAGAGGACACGCAGGGAGACTTCTGGAACTGGGGCACTCACAGCTGGGATGAGAGGAGGCCAGGTTTGGGGTGTCCGAAAGGTAGGGCTATAGTGTCTCCTGACAGATGATCTCTAAGAAGAGTCAGGGTGTGGGGCGGGGGGGGGGCGGAGATGAGCAGCCAGGAGCAACAGTGACCTTGGCTGGGATGGGGAAGGCTCTGGAGCCCAAGTTACAACTCAGCTGATGGAGTTGGCAGAGAGGGATGCCCTCTGCCCTCCCTGAGGACCCAGCAGAGACAAGCATGGCTTCCGTGTGGGGCTGCAGGAGGAACTGGAAACCCCCAGGAAGAGGAGGCCACATGAGAGCAGGAGAGGGGCAGATCCTGGACAGGAGGGATCCCTTCCACAGCAACTGAGGTTGGAAGGGGGCGGGCTGCTTGCCCTTGGTGTGGCCAGAGCTTGCTGCCTGCAGTTGTGACTGCAGGGGGTAGAGGAAGGTGATAAGAGGTCAGGTGTGAAGGGCCCGGCCTGCCACCTCCTTGAGGTTACTCCAGTATTCCAAATTCAAGGGGCTGCTTGGGAGGCTGAGCTGCACACACTCAGGTTAAGGGCGAATGCTGGGATTAAGTCTCCAGGGACAGGGCAGGGGCTGCACCGTCTCAGCACAAACACTTCAGGTAGTTGGGAAAGTTCTCCCTTATCTGGGGTTTGTGGGACTCTGGCTACAGGGAGGAGGCAAAGAGTAAGGAGGAATGGGCCTCTCCAGGTTTCCCCAGCCGGGTTGGAATTCTAAAAATGAAAATGACCAGAAAGTTGACGGCGAAACGTCACCGTTTTTTGTTGGACTTGTTGGTCTTGCACTCCCAGAAAGCCAGACAGCCCTGTGATCCCTCGGTGCATTCCAAAGCTGCAGCATGTGATCTGGGGACCACGTGGCGTTGTGGGAATGGTGCAGCCCCTACCTGCCCTTCTGTGTGGGCCACTTGCATTGGCTGCACTCAGCCCCTTCTCAGGAAGGGGCGGGCTCCGATGCTGAGGTGGATTTCAGGCTCATTGGTGACCTCCTCCCCTCCTTTATAACAAGAGTGAGTAAATCTGCTGCAGAAAATACAGGTGAGCAAAACCAAAATAGAAATCAACCTTAATTGTGTAATTCAAAGAAACCACTGGTAACATTGAGTGTTTTTCCAGCTTGCCTTATTTCCCAGCATATGCATCCATTTTTTCCCTCCACAAAAATTAAGTAATATTGCATATTTTTTTTTCAAAGACATGGAATGAAGTCTACATTATCTTATGAACACCCAACAACCACAATTTAATAGCTGAATATTTCGGCTCTCTCTCATCTTCACTAATTCAGTGGCCCTGTAATGAACATCTTTGTAACTTCATTCTTTACACAGGTCTGGGATTATTTCCCTGGGATTGAACCTGATAAGAATTGTTGGGTAAAATGATAGAAATTTTGATATGTGTTTTTAGATTGTGTTCTAGAGAGGCTTTACCAATTGATGCCTGTTTGACTCTTCTCTCACAAGACTGGGGATTCTAATGCAATTTGGTTTAATTTGCAATTTCTCGGATTACTGGTGCATACGTGCATTGACCATTTGTGTTGCTTTCTAAAAATGTTTGCCTATATCTTCTACTCACCCTTTTGTACCGCAGAGTTTTATCTTTTTATGGGGTTGAACAACTTTTTGTGGATTAAGGAGTGCAGCCTCTTACCTGCTGTTTGGGGTGCAGAATGTTTTCTTTTTAAAGTTTACAAGTTGACTTTTCGTTCTATGTCTGGTGGTGGCTGATGCTTACAGTGCATTTTTATCTGTTGTTAAATCGGTCTTGGTGTTCTTCATGATTTCTTGAGTGTGCTGCTTAGAAATTCTTCTTCACTCCAAATATTTACTCCAGCATATTCTTCTAATACTTTGATGGTTTCTTTCCTTTTGCATTGAAGGTTTTTTTTTTTTTTTTTGGTACTGGGAATTGAACCCAGGCTGATCTTCCACTGAGCTACATCCCAGTCCTTTTTAATTTTTTTATTTTGAGACAGGGTCTGGCTCATCTGCTAAGGGTCTCACTACATGGATGAGGCTGGCCTCAAACCCTCTTGCCTCAGCCTCCTGAGTTTCTGGGATTACAGGTGTGCACCACCATGCCTGTCTACTCTGAAGTGTTCATTGGCCTGTAGTCAGATCTCGGGGTCTGAGTAGGCATCATATATTTTTCTGATAGCATGTTTCTGGACAGCTTCTCTCTGCTCACTCTAGATCTGCCTGTATTCCTTCAAGTGCCTCTTTAGACTTAAATATTTTGATTCTGTCTTGCCCTGACTGTGTTTAGGTCTCATCGGCGATTATGATAATGATGACGAAGGCTTGTCTTTATAAAATGATACCTTTCCTCTGCAGATACTCATGCACTTATTACACGGCTCCTGACACATGAGGGAAATAACCAGGTATTAGCACTTCATCTTTGGATGCCACACCTGATGTGGTGGATGGGGTGTGATCAGGAAAGCCTCCCCTCCCTCTGGCAGAGTCAGCTTCCCCTCTGGGGCCACAGGGCCAGGCTGCCTTGGTGTATTTGGGGTGGTCCATCACTGGAGTCCCCCCTGCACCCTTGGCTTTAACTGAGACACTCTGTTTCATCTTTCTCCCGGAGGCTTTGCGGTGGAAGAGGTGTCGCCTTCAGTTGTCCACGTAGCACGATGTTTAGATGCCAGCCCTGAGGGATCCCCAGCCATGATTATGCCCAAGTGGTCTAACTCAGCCTGGAAAGGTCCCCGAGAGTTTCCAAGGCAAGATGGGAAGAGGTCCATGCCCCCGTAGAGAGGCAGGTAAATGACTTGCCGAGTGGAGAAGGGATGTATTTGAGCCCAAGGTGGGACAGCACTGGGAAAGTAGCCTGTAGTGTGTAGACTTGAAGGATGGGTAAGACTTGAAGATGTGACCTGTGGGAACTCCGTGACTTTGTGGTCACTTAATTTTTTTTTTGTACTAGAGAATAGAACCCAGGGGCACTCAACCACTGAGCCACTTCTTCAGTCCTTTTTTGTATTTTATTTAGAGATAGGGTCTCGCTGAGTTGCTTAAATCTTTGCTAAGTTGCTGGGGCTGGCTTTGAACTCGCCATCCTCCTGCCCCAGCCCCCCAAGCCTCTGGGATTACAAGCATGCACCACCATACCTAGCATTAGTCACTTAATTTTTAACACCCACCAAAGTCCAATCCTAGAGGACTAATTAAAAGTTCTTCCCCCACCAGCCCCCACCCAACCTTTGCTGTCCCCTTTCAACCCAGGTGTCCTGCAGCTTCTATTAGTGAGAGACAATGACGCCTAGACTGCTGGGCCTGTTCCTCTTTTCTGGCTCAGGCCAGTCAGACTGATGCTTCCCGCAGGGTCTGCTTTGGGGCTGGTGACCTTAACGAGTTGAGGCTAGAGGAACGCATTAAATCCAGAAGGGTTGATGGGGAATAAATATAGGAAAAGTGTGGGGTTTTGAACACTGATGAACCTTTCTGCGGTTCTGAGAGGCTGGGGGCGTTTACACAGTTCAGCACACCATGTGTCGCACCATGTCATCGAACCTTGGGCCAGCCCTCGCAGCACCTGGAGAGCAATTTTCAAAAATACCGGTTTGCTAGGCTCCCACCCAGGCTTATTAAAGCATGATTTCTGAGGGTGGAGCCTGGATGCCAGTATTTTTGGAAGCTCCCCAAATGATGAAGACCTACCACCAAGGCTGAAATCTGCTGTCTTAGGCCTTTGGGACCCCACGAGATGCTGGGGATCTCCCAGTTTGGCCCTTTTCCAGCCATACTTGAAACCTCAATGATGAGCGCATTGGTCCCCCACCACCAGGCCCCTTTACTCAGTGGGAGTTGGAAGCTGCCTCTGATGCCACTCCAGTTCCTGTCGAGTGCCTGACATTTATGGGGGTTCCATCGACTGCCCTTCTTGTCTCTAGAGATTCTACTATTGTATTGGTTTGGATCTTTGAGGTCCAGAAGAACAGGTGACCTTGTTTCTCCCACCTGGGGTGTGTTTGGTGTCTTCCACGGCAGAGGAGAGCTGCGGGCTGTAACGCTACCCCACAGGGCCAAGTCCTAGCCAGGGCACCAACTGCCGTGGACAGTGACCCTTCAGTATCTCAGGAGTAGAGATCCCTGATGGAGCTTCTGTCCAGGAGCTTCCTGTGGGCTGAAAGTGACCAGCCGGAGCATGTTCCTAGGGAGTGCCCTGAGGTGGACACTGTGTAGATGGGTAACTGGGTAAGGAGCAGGGTCAGGTTCACTGGAGGATTTGGGGAATCTCAGCAGAGAGAGGAGGGGAGCAGGCAGGCCTAGATTCTAGGGGAGCAGGTGGGACCTGCCATCTAGGACTTTAATCCTCAGTAGGAAGCAAATGAGGCAGAGGTTGCCTGGCTGAGAGTGGCATGGTGACAGGGGCTGGGCATTCTGTGTCCTTGCCGGGGCTCGCCAGGTACCCAGAGTTGTTGGTCCTCACACCATAGACCATAATGGTGCTTACTGTGGCATGAAATGAGCACTGGCTCTAGGGTCCATCATCCTGAGGTCACATTGCTAGCCCTGCTGCTTGGAAGCCTTGTAACTTGGGACAACTGACTAGGTTCTCCATTTGCCAAGTGGGGATAGCGATGGTGTTTCCCGACCACTCGCTCAGCCTTGGGCCATGTTTCACTTGCTGTGTTTTATCCTCACAGTGGGTCTTTGAGGTGGTGCCATAAGACTCTCCATTTTATTGAAGGTAAAATATTTAGGAGACGAGGTTTGGGGGCGGGGAAGTACCCGGGCCACTGGAGAATCAAATAAAATTGTTAGTCTCAGTGGTGGAGCACAGTGCCTGGAGTATGGGCAGAGCTTCATGAATGTTTTATAATATTTTGTCCACATTTGTCCAGGGCCTCAGTCCAGTTTCCAACTCTTAGCCACAGTAAAACCAGTGGGGCTGCCCTTTCAGGCCCATTGTCCTCAAAATGTGACCCTGTCCTTATCTGATGGGTCAGTTTGTGGTTGACATATGCTTCCCCACAGCCAGAGAGTAACAGGAAAAGCTCTGTCTGTCGCATTCTAAGAGCTTCTAAGAGTGTGTTAACTCCCGGATCCCCACAACGCTGCCTAGGAGTGGGTTCTGTCAAGTGTCCCATCTTACAGATGAAACAGATAGTAGCAGGCAGAGCCGGAGCTGGGTGTCAACCGCTTGCCATCAGCCTGGCTCCTGTGTCTGCCCTTGACCTCTCTGTGCTATACAGATATAGAGGACAGTAACGGGACAGCCGTGTGTACCATGGTGGTCCCAGAAACATGTGGCCAGAGCCATTTAGAAGCCAGATCACTCGACCATTGACGAAGTGTCTGGTTTGGGGTGGACACGCTCCCTGTGCATTTTGATAGGATAGTGCTGCCAGAGAAGCTTCAGGGAAGACTTCCTGGAGGTGGTGGCCTAGGAGCTGGACCTTCATGGATAGGGAGGGAGGGTTTGCGTATTTAAACACTGGTGGATGTCAGGAGAGCATTCTGGGAGGGGCTCTGAGTGATCTCTGGATACTGAAGGAGAAGTTGGAATGGGAAATGAGGCTTTCAGGCCAGGCCGTGAAGTTTGGCCTTTTATTCCGTGGGCGATGAAAGGTGGTAGAACGAGGCGTGACAGGGTCAGGTCTGGGCTTTAGGAAAACCCGTGTTTCTGCAGCTTCAGAGGGTGGGCTGTGGGGGTGGGGGCCCCAGGCCAAGCTTGGCGGTAGGGACCCCAGTTAAGAGGACATCAGATGCAGTCGCCAGGGGCAGCAAGGGTCTGACCCTAGTCTGCATCCTTAAGCCCTGAAATACTGCACCTGACAGCTCAGGCAGCCCTCAGACGCCTCTGGGTAATGGAGGAAATTGACTGAGCGCTTGTCAAGAGATGGCTTTTTCTGGACTGCTCTTGTCGATAGCCAAGATGCCCTCTGTGGGAGTTGGCGAGTTACTCTGCCCCCAGGGAATTTGTCCCCATTCTATCAGAGCCTGAGGAAGCACGCTGGGACCCTAGTATCTGGGTCAGGGTGGTGACGCGTCAGCTCCTCCAGGTCCCACTGACAGGGACCCCCGTGGAGAGGGACAAGGCAGCCTGTCATGTGGGACTTGGATGGGAGGGAGCAGCTGTGTGTGCTCTGAAGGTGAACCCAGCTTGGACTGGGAGGTCTTGCCGAGCCACAGGCATTTCTGAGGGGCCAGAGCTGCTAGAAGGAAGCAGGGCAGAGACTGCTGGTGCATTGCCGAGAAAAGAAGGAACAAGGAGCCCAGCCCCGGGGCATGCAGCCTCTGAACAGTGTCCTCCTGAAGGACAAGCTGTTTGAGAAACAGTAAGTGCTCAGGCTCCTTTGGGTCCCTGGAGGGAAAGAAACCTTAGCCTCCGTGAAGATGTTTGCCCAGCTCCATCAAACAGCCCCCTGAGGATCCCCGGCCAGTTCCTTCCACCCTCACTGTCCCCAGGGCCTCTGGGCCAGCAGAGCTTGCTTTTACAAGACCAGAAGGAGCGCCTAAGGATCTAGGAATAACACGCCTGTCAGTCGGCTCCTCCTCGCCGGGCTTCCGTGGGGCCCTGGATCTGTCTGAAAGCCATCTGTGGTGTGACTGTGAAGTGACAGGATGGTAGGAGTTGGTGTCATCACTTCCTAGTCACCCACAGGACAGCTGAGAACATTGTGACAGCCTGGATTATCCTGCCAGAACCCGGGGCCTGAGGGTTGTCCCAGTGCAGACACCACGCCCCTGGCGGTCGGCTGGGGTCTTGCCTACCTTGCCCTCACCCACTGAGGCTTTGAGTCACCACCATCTACAGACTATGGGATGGGACAAAGGGACACTCACCTTCACCCAGACAAGCCCTTTGTTTGGAGTCCCTAAAGCTTTTTAGACAATCCCCAGTATTAAAAAAAGAGAAAGAAATTTTCTTTGTAGTTGGACATTTCTGATGGCCACCTCAATAGTAATGGGGAGGGACCCGAGATGTGTAAGGGGACTAAACAAAGCAAGGACTTCATACTTTCTTGAGTCTGCCCAGACTTTTCTTTAAAAAATTCAGCAAGGTATCAGGGCTTTTCTGGTAGGGAGAGGCCTGGCTTCCTAATAAGATCTGTACATTTGAATTTCAAAGGCTTGTTTAAATATGAAATTGAAGGTAACCTTGTATTCACAGTCTAAAAATCAGAAACAAGTGAGGTTGTCGTTAAGTCTGTTCCTGTAGCCCTTGGGGCAGGATGTTTTCTACTCCTCCACCAAAGATTGCTTTGAGCCCTTTTGTTGAAGGACTTCTGACATTTTTCCCCCAGCATTGCTCTGGAGTTAGACATTCAAATCATTGACTGGCATTGACAGGTGGACCCAGAATCCCAGGATGGAACTTGAGGATTGCAGCACACTGTGAGTGTCACAGATTGTCCTGTACTTGATTTTAAAATGTCCCTTCAGTACCTGCTCAGCTGCTGGCCTACAGGCCCATGGGGGAAGCAGCCTGGGGCAGTGAAGGAACTCTGCTCTGGGTTAGTCTGGGCTCTAGGTGAGGGTCTGTGACCTTGGGCAAGTCCCTTGACCTCTCTGAACCTGTTTCCCATCTTGAAAATCTGGACATTCATCCTGATCCTGAAGTTAGCAAAGAAAGCAGTTGCAAAAGGACCTCATAAGTCAAAGTTAACCTTAAAAATGTTGTCGATTTGGCTTCAAGTCAGAAGGAGTGACCTGAAACAATGAGAGGCAATGTGGACCTCAAGGCAAGAAGCTTCAAGTTGCTACTCTGGGGTCCAGTGGTTCCCTCCTAGGAATTTATTTTAAGGATAGTGATGAGAGTCACGAGGATTTAGGTACAAGTCACTCATGGCAATTGAAAGAAGAAAATAATATCAACATTGGGAATTAACCTGAACATCCCACCACGAGAAATGGCTGATGTGTGGCACATGCCTATAGTAAACAGAAATGCAGCCAGTAGGAGCAGAGGCAGCACCCACTGCAGGGCTGTCAAGGGGGACAAGGTAACAAAGTGATACTTCTTAAAAACAGAATATCAAAAATGATGAACATTTATCACCCATCCCCCCATTCCTACCTTCACATGTAGCAAAAAGGCTGCGAAGAATAGACCCAAATGTGCACACGTGGTTATTACTAGAAGATTAACCTGTCTTACAGTTGTCACAAACAAACACAGATTATTTATTTAATCATAAATGTAAAAATGTTTGAAAGTGGCGATATCTGGAGCTCACTGTAGAAGGGCAGGAAGGGCAGGCTTACTGTCTCCCAGCTGAAGTTTTTGCTGGGCCATCTGAATGAGTCGTTGAACTTCAAAGCCAGGGCTGGAGAGAGTCTCATTGTGTTGGAATGCTGGTGATGAGGCTCACAGGAAGTGGTGACAAGCCCTTTGTTATATAAGCTCGCCAGGCTGGCTTGTCGGTGCCAGCCCTGGCCCTAGGTGCTTGATCGGGACATTATCTGTCTGTGTCCGGGGCCACAGCCTTAGCTGGGACGGGGACCTGTGTGGGAACTGCACCGTCAGGCTCAGGAAGCCCCAGCTCCCACCTCTCTTGCTTAACTCCCTCTGGCGAACTGGCCTGTGCCCTGAAAGAAGAAAGGCCACAGCAGCGGGATTGACCAGATCATTCCCCAACCCGGGAAGCTATCTAGGCTGCCTCAAAAATCAAGGGCAACCTGCTCGTTGATAGGCTCGTGTCTCTCAGTTCCTCTCTGCCTTGCGAGGGCCCTGGTGGTCCTGCTGAAGTCTTTAGGGATGTTGCTGCTCCAGAGGCAGATTTCATTCCACACCACCCCCCACCCCCCCACCCCCGTGAACTGCCCTGTAGGAAGCAGGGGGCAGGCACAACTGGCCTTGCGCACCACAGGTGCCCAGCGAAGCCTCACACACGGCCTCCCCAGGTTTCCTGTACCCTGTGAAGTGTGTGTACTTGTGGGCAAGGAGGTCAGGCTCTTGCAGCCAGAAAATAATCTCAGCCCGAAGCTGAGAATTTTAGCTGCTGCTGGGGAGCCCCCACTGTGTGCTGGGTGCCTTTGATTCATCACTCACTGTGGTGCTCACGGGAACTCCAGGAGGAGGGCAGCCTAACCAGGAAACAGAGGTCGGGGGTGTGCCCACTTTCCCTGTTTTTATGGTCATTTCTGTGTTATCTGGATTCCCAGGGACTGGGCTCCCTGCTTTTGATTTGCCCCCATGGCTGGCATGGAATCTCGGGTTGAGGTGACTCTGGCTTCCCCAGCCAGGTGGGCCCGGGGACTTGAGGCAAGTCCCACCCTGCTCTCTGGGCGCAGTGTCTGGGTTTGTGAAGCGGCCGGTGTTGTTCTTCCTCACAGGGCCTGGCTTTTCCAAAGACTTCACCCACCCCTGGGCCCCAGTTCCTGTGGAATGCGGTTGGTCTTGTAGGAGGCAGTCGCAAGCCACAAGAGACTGGGTTTTTTACTCTCAGGATGACATCCAAACATGAGATGACTGTTGTCCCCAATTAATGAGACGTAAGAAGTAGAGTTGTGCAACTTCATAATGAAACCGCATTTCTCACTGAGATTTCCATTCCTTCCGTGTGGAAGGCACGCGTTCTGCCCCTGGCAGGCTCACACTCACCCGTTCTTTGGCCTGTGCACCCGGTTTTTCCCCTGAATTGGTCTGGAAAAAGCCTTGGGCAGTTCCCAGTGCAAATGCAACAGCAAAAGATTTATCCCGCCCCGAGATGTTTGAAGAAATGCTAGGGTCTTCTCGGGGACCCTGCTCAGGGAAGAAGAACCCAGAGGGAGGGGCCTTGGACATGAATGTGTTCCCTCGAGGGGGCCACATGTTCTTATTTGCACCGTTGATTTCTCACTTATCTAACACAGGGGTCAGCAGGTGTTTTTGCACAGAGACACACGGTATGCTAGGCCTTGTGGTAACGTGGTTTCTTTTGCAGTAATTCATTCTGCTCTTCTGGTGCCACTGAAGATCTGTAAGTGAATGGGTGTGGCCGTGTTCCAGGAACACTTCATTTATAAAAATAAAGCTTTGTCCACCGCTGGTTGAAAACATAAGACTCCGCTCTTCCTAATCACAGCCCATAGTGACTTGTTCTCTCTGGGTTTTATCCAGACCTGTTCTGACCTCCGGATCACAGAGAGAACCCCACTCTCCCACCCCCCTAGTACCCCTCAAGCCTTCTCTGGCCTGACTCGCAGATCTTTGATCGCTCCTTCATTCTACTGAAGGCACCCACGTTCTTATGTCAAATGATGCACCATTTTTTTTTTTTTCCCTAGCGACTGTACTGTCCTGTGAAGGATCTCTTATTGTACAGTCTGGTTCATTATAAAGAAGTAAGAAATTGACATATTGTCTGATTGCTCATTGTTGGGGCTTTCTCAGATGCTGCCAGAAGAAAAGCCCCATGTCTGATATCCACTTGAGTCTTGATTCTTTGGTCTGTCCTTCATCCTCAGTCCTCCAAATGTGACTCTGGATGTGTCGTTACTTCACACTCCCCACGGTTTCTGTCGTGCCCAGGCTCATAGCTTGACATTCCAGCTGACCTGTGCCTTCTGGAAGGGCTTCCTGTGTTGCTCCATTGCGTCTGGGCCAGCCAGCTAGAAACTTCTGCCTCCCAGTAGGCTGCAAGGCTCACCTGCAGGCCTCTGTGGCATACCTTTCTCTCTGTTGTCCTGCCAAGTCCAGCTCAGCTGTCATTCCCTTCAGAGGCCCTGTGGATCCCTGCCTTCCCTTCTCCGTGTGCGGGGACGGGTCCATGCCTCTGTGGTAAGATCAGCATGTCACGTTGTGGCTCCTGTGTCTGTTGTCCCTGCTCCAGTGAGAGCTCCACATCTCACACAAGTTGTCCCCAGAGTGCACCTAGGAATGCTTGTCAGAGGATTGGCCCCACAGAAATTGGTGGAGGGCCCGTCATGGTCTGAAATCCTGAGAGTTCCCAAACTTCCAGTCACTCTACACGGGAAAACACCCAAAACCCCAGTGCCTTCTGGAGCAGCCAAAACAAGCCCCACTGTAGGCATCTGTGACTCAACAGGCTGAGTGGCTTGGGCCACCTGTCTTTCTGGTGTGGTAAGGAGACTTCTGGGTGAGCATGCCAGATGGGTGTCCAGAAGGGCAGCTCTTTCCCTCCTCAGGGGAAAGTGGGAGTGAGGATAACAGTTACCAAGTATTGAGCACTTCCTGTATGCAGAGGTTTATATATAAGGAACTTGGATGTGATTTGCACAGGGTTCAGGGTGGGGGGTGCTTAGGGACCCTTCAACTTCTTCAGCATCATGCCCACCACATAGTAAGGCGCTTGATAAGTATTTTATGAATGAGTCAATGAGTTAGGCCAAAGGAGATTTTTCTGGAAAGACTCATTGTAGCCAGATTGAAAGACTGCAGATACCACACTAAGGAGTTAATTGAGCCTTCGCCCCATAGGTAGTTGGGGACTCAAGGACAGGTTTGAGCAGGGAGGGACGTCTGCGCAACATGTGTCGCGCTTACCCCATTATTTGCCCTTTCCGGTGTGACTGAGTTGCCAGATAATGAGGTGTTGGGCTGCACAAAGCACTTCCTTGTGCTGGAGAGAGGCAGGGCCAGCCTTGAAGCCAGTTGGCCACCAGCCTCCTCCCTGTAATTTATGTGCAGTGGCAGGTTGGAGTGGGCTGCCAGGCGGAGCCAGGGCTTGCCTGCCTCTCCAGGTCACCGCCTCAGCTTGCTGGCTCCAGTGCAGGGGCCGTGGCCCTGACGCAAGGCCTGCCCTTCTGGGCCTGCCCTGCTGCCAGTGCGTTCTGGGAGGATTAAAGGTGGCCCACCAGCTTTTACTAGGACTTGCTGACACAAGTGGGACGAGGGGGGTGATGCCACTGACCCTGGATTTCTTTTCCTCCGTTGCCCAAACTACAGTCCCAGGCTCGGTAACCTTGGGCTTCTCCTGGCTAAAGATATCTGGTGGCCAGAGATTGCTCTTCTAGGAGGACACAACTTACCGTTTATAGATTGGGAAGCGCACAGATGAGGTGTCAGTACCTGGATTTGAGTATGCAGAGCAGCTGCCCTGGCCAAGGGGTTAGCAGTTCAGTTCCTGGGTGAGCCCCCTGTCATGGGTATAGTAGGGCGTGTGCCCTGAGGGAACATGAACATGGGGCAGGCAGGAGGAAGCTGGCGGCAGTGGTGGACCAGAGAGGGTGAAGTGTTACAGGAATATCAGATGGATTGATTCTGAGAGGCATTCTGGAAAGGCTCCTTGGAGGAGGTGAGAGTGGCTAGAGAAGGTAACTCAGGGAAGAATGAAAGGCAGGACACAGCTTGGCCAAGATCATGGAAGTTGGCAGGGACGGGTTGGATCTGGTGAGGAAGGCATGGGGCCGGAGCTCAGAGTGGGAACAGGTGGGGCAGTGGACAGTCTGGCAGAGGGTGGCATTTGAGAGGCTCCCAGAGCCTGGCCAAAGACTTAGCCATGCGGTAATGAGCCTGAGGGAACCTTGTTTGGACCTTTGTCACTGCAGGGACTCAGGGAAACCCAGGGGTGGGCGTTTGGCCAGTATGGCGGGAGTTAACAGAAATTTCGTTTCTAGCCTGGGTCAGGTTGCCCCAGGCCTGAGCTTGGCTCGGCTGGAATTGGGCCCCTGCTGTTCTGGCCCCTGCCACTGCTGCTTTCTGAACCTGGTCTTCCAAGAGCCTGTCACAAGTGATTTCCGAGGAGAACCAGCAGATGGGCAGGATGGAAATGCCTCTCCCGGGGAGGCCGATCCCTTCCTCCAGCCTTAGCTGAAACTGGTCCCCTCGTGGGCACTTCACGGCTGGTTTCCAGGCCACACCTCAGTATTGTCTTAGCTGCTTCGGGAGACAGAGTGGGGATTTCCCTTCCCATTTTAAGGATGGAGAAGTGGATTGATTGCAGTCACCCCAAAGTGAGGGAAACTTCTAAGGGAGGCTGTGCCCCCCCCCCCCACTTCTGGCTTCGTGTGTCACACACGACGCTGCCCCCCAATAATTAGAGGGCAGGTGTACAGTTTGGAGGTGAGGTTTGTAATTAAATGACAGCTGAAATGACACCCCCAAGCTCCATTTCGACACCAGTGCCTTCCTTCACCTTAAGCTCCTACTGCATGCCGATCACCATATTAAGCTCCTCTTCGTTCTTGTGACAACCCTCGTGGGAGGGTATGTTTGTTATCCCTGATGAGGAGACTGAGGCACACAGAGTTTAAGAACTTGCTCGGTGGCCCAGCTCAGACCAGACGTGGCATCTGATGTGGGGAAGCCCAATCCAGAGCCTGTGCTCTGGTCTGCCTGGTGCCTCTGAGGAGCCAGATGCCTGCACGTCCCCGCGTCTGCCCTGGTGCTCTGAGCTGCTTTATAATTAGAACAGACTGCAGCTCCAGCCAGTGACTTCCTTGTGAGATTAATAGTCAGAAACTCAGGAGAAAATTGAAGAACAGGAAAGGAAATAGGTAAAAAATGAGGATGTTTCCACTACTTAAAACAAATGTTTGATAGTTGACTTTGACCAACTGTATTTTGCCAGTTGGAGGCTCCCACTCTGGGAACTCTTCCGCCTCTGTGCTTTACTCTTCAGTACCAGCCCCACTCCAGCCATGATCTCTCTCTCTCTCTCTCTCTCTCTCTCTCTCTCTGCAGGGCAGGGGTTGGAACCCAAGGCCTTGTGTATACACTGTGCAAGCACTCTACCTCTAAGCCACCCCCAGCCCTGGCCAACACTTCTCTCCCATAGAGATGCACATCTCTGAACCCGTCAACTGACTTCCCAGAGGTTCCAGTACCTTCCCCC
This sequence comes from Marmota marmota marmota, assembly GCF_001458135.2. Classification (NCBI taxonomy): domain Eukaryota; kingdom Metazoa; phylum Chordata; class Mammalia; order Rodentia; family Sciuridae; genus Marmota; species Marmota marmota. The sequence continues at coordinate 14,875,464 of NW_026000101.1, forward strand.
TGCCTTTTGGAATACCACTGAGTTGCTGTAACTGGGCATTCAAGCCCCATCCTTCCCAACAAGGTGGTCTCCGTCTCCCTTTCCTGCTCCACCAGGAACATCCTTCCCTGAACTCACCCACTGTCCACACCTCTGGGCCTTCACCTCTGTGTGCACCTCTTCCTCCTGCTTGGGGGGATGCACATGCAGTTTAGTCCTGCCCCTTGGTAAAACTCTGACTCGGGCTCTCTCTTCTGCCCGCACCATGGGTCCTGGCTCTGGGCCTGTGTTGTGTTGTGTGGTAGGCACGGTTTACGATGCCCAGGCCCTTCCCTCCATGCAGCTCTTCCTAACTGGTACTCAGCAGTGCATGCTCCTGGTTCTGGGCAAGGTGGGGGTAGCAGACCCTTAGTGGGCAAAGGTAAAGCAAAGGTATCCGTTAGGAAAAAGGGCTTTGTAAGTATCAGGCAGGAGAGCTCATTTCAGTTTGTGTAGAAAAAGAACAAAGAGAGCTGGGGACCTGGCTCTGTGGTGGACCACTCAGCTAGCATGCCGTCCAGAGGCCTGTCCACGTAGTTCTTCCTTCTCTCCCACACCCTTCAGCTCTGCCTTACCTTGGAGAGGCCTTTATCGGCTGAGTTGTGTGCTGTATCTGACCACTCCTCTAGGAGGCGGCTGGCAGGCTCGGCCAGGGATGACTGGGACTTGGGATGGGGCTGAGCCTCCTGGAAGAGGTTTTTATTAAATCAGAGCTGCTTCCAGGCCAAGCCTTGGGTACATTTCTAACTGTAAGCTGTGTGGTCAAGTGAGAGGTTCTTTGAAAGCTGGACTGGCATCAACAGGAAGCAGGATTACAGCAGGACTTTGTGGTGGCTTGGTGACCTCTGCTCAATAGACAGTGGGGAATGGGCTGGTAGGGAGGGGCAGAGGTAGTAAAATTCAAGAATCATGCCATCCATTCATTCATTCCCATGTAGGGACAACATTTCTTTTCAACCTTGAAATTGGCCCTTGCACAAATAGGCTAATGACGGAGTAATTTCCAGTGTCTAGTGTCGGCTTTCTCTTGGGCTTTCTAGTTCAGAAGGCACTGTTTTGTAAAAGATCCCACTTTTTGTCAGTTTCCTTTCTATGTATCTGCAATGACAAATCAGGAAATAGTTTTTTTTTTTTTTTTTAAAGATTCCAGTCTAGTGTAGTGTGGGGACAATATTGAAGGCGTGACAGCAGCATTTGACAGAGGACTTTATCTCAAGAATGCTTTTCATCTTTTTTTTTTGCTTTTCATCATTTAAACAACATCCTTGCTGCAGTTTTCTAGGGAAGAAAGGCGGTTTGGGGCAAACCCTTTCCTGCACTGTCATCCTGGGCCACCCCACCCTCCTGCCAGCCCTGCCTGATAAGCTTTGGGGTCCAGAAGTGTGTTCTTCTCAGAAAACGTCCATCCTGCACTTCCTCGGCCTCCGATCCAGCCCGTCCCGTTCCTGCCTTTGTTCTGTGTGTAACAGATACATCCTCTCCAGGTTTTGTCCGCCCTTTCCCACTCTTCCTTGTCACCTTCTAGTCACCACCTTCCTGGTGCGTGCCCCTGCCCACTGTCACCCTTGCACACCCACCTTTCTCCCTCCCCCTGGGCCTCCTGGAAGCTGCAGCAGCTCATAGCAGCCCAGCTGCTAGTGACTGGTGGGAAGCTGAGTGGGTGGCACCCTGTGTCTGAGGGGAGGGGCACTAGGCGGGGCAGGAGGATGTCTGGAAGTCAGGCACACCAGCAGCTTTTCTTCACTGTGTGACCTTGGGCACATTTCTCAAATCTCTCTGAGCCTATTTCCTGACAGAATTCAGGTTTTCATTTATTATGTACCAGGTTCTGTATTAGACACCCCTGTGTCTAATAGTATGAGTAGACATAGACCTGCCCTGAGTGCCTGCTTTACGGGGTCTTACTAAACGTAGTGGGATGACTTGATGGGTGGTTAGGAAGAGCAGTGATACTTAGGCTTGGAAATGTCTTATAAACTGTAAAGTGCAGTGCACACAGGAGGGTTACTTTCTGCGGCTCCCAGGTCCATTGTTTTTGTGGTAGAATAAGGCCTGCCTTGTGGTACTCTTAAGTCTGGAGATCCCTTCAGGCCTGGTGCCTGTGTGCGCACTCTGGGGTTGGGGCACACATGCATGGAACCTGACAGCCTGACCCCAGCTGTAAAGGAGTAGCAGGAAAAAATTCTGGGAATGGTCTGAAGTTCTCCACATGTGGTTTGACTTTATTTCTTATTGTTTTATTTTTCTGAGTACCTGGTATTGAATCCAGGGCCTCATGCATGCTAGGCAAGCACTCTATTTCTAAGCTCCATCCCCAGCGCCCCCCCCCCCTTTTATTTTGAGATAGGGATCTGGCTATGTTGTCCAGGTGGGCCTTGAACTTGTGATCCTCCTGTCTCAGTCCTAGAATAGCTGGGATCACAGGTAAATGTCATTTGCACATGGCTTGATTGATTTTTTAAAAACTCTTACACAACTTGTCAGGATTTGGTGAAACCATTTTTAGTGGGAAAAGAGCCAGAGTGAAAAAAATGCCATGTTAAAAGGACAAAATGTGAAATGTCATTTCTTACCCCTTCTAATAACCCAGCCACCTTGTGTCACAGCTAGTTATAAGCCTGTTTTTGTCCCTCTGACTGGCTTGTGAACTCAGAAGCTCTGTGTCCTGGAGCCCAGCATGGGACCTGCTCTAGGGAGGGTGGCAGGGTGGAGGTGCAGACAGAGCTATGGGGCTCACATCTAGCCCGGTATAGCTCAGGACAGTCCACGGGGACTCATTCTGGGAGGATGGTGACATTCAGTCAAGCCTGCTGTTGCCCAGCATTGAAATGTGAATGCCATTCCTAGACCCACCTTGTAGGTAAAGAATTGGACCCAGAGAGGTTGAGCTAGCTTCCCAAGGTGACACGGGGGATTAGAGAAGGGAACATGGGGGAGGGAGTATCATTGGAAATAGACATACAGCACCCTCAACTACGGACCCAGATGGAGGCCGGACAGGAAGTTTCCAAGTTATAAGTGTCCCCCAGCAGTTGGCATGTCATACAGACTGGCCTACAGAGCCCTGTGAGCTGGTTTTTGGCTCAGCTGGCCCTCAGCATCTTGTTTGAGCCTGTTTTTAGTTGCCACGAGGAGATGGCAGGATCTTGCTCCAGGAAGGCCTAGCAGGCAGACAGCTGGTTTTCCTCTCGCCCCCATGCTCTGTGGCCTACACTAGCCTTTTATTCTTGCTGAGTCTGGTCTTCAGTCCCTACAGAGAAGGGTTTCACCTCACAGTCACTTCTAAAGTCCATTGAGCATAATGTGAGGAGTTAGGGCGAGGACCTGAGTTTGAATTCTGGCTCTGCAACTTCCTGCCCTCAGCAAGTTATCCAACTGCCCTGTGCCTCAATTTTTTCATGTGTACAATGAGGGGATAGTATTAGAATCTAACCCATGGGGTCGTGAGTATAAAAAGGACAGAGCACAGTGCCTGGCAGCTGCCCTCAGGTTTATCAGATTGTGCTGACCCCATGGTAGCTCTCAGAGCTCCTGGCTGTCCCAGTGGCTCGGGGGCAGGGAGGGAGATCTGGGGCTCTGAGCTCCCACCGGGCTGGGGATGCCTGGGTTTGCTTCTGGAGCTCCTTGCTCTGCAGATGTTGAGATCATCACCTGCAGCGGCTCCCAGCCTTGGCCAAGCTCTTGCGACATTCCCACGGGCTCTAGGGGTTCCTTGTGCCCAAGTTCTGTGTGGGCAGGGCTGCGGGCAGGCAGCCCGTTTTGGCAGGTCTCTAGTGGTTTCATTGGTGAAGAGTTTCCTGTGGCTGTGCTTGTTAGGATTGAAGAAACGGAGTTTTTACGGCCTTCTTTTGTTCCTCCCAGATGCTAGTAAACTGTTTAAAACTTTGGTTAAATGCTGCTTCTCTAAGGAAAGAGGGATGTTTGGGGACTTCTGTTCCTGTGTTAGTTCTAGGTCACTGAGGTTTGGTCTGGGAGAGGGAGGTGTCTCCTGCATTAGAGGAGGTCAGGACAAATGTGACTGGTATTTTTCTGGGGTCTTCACTTTCCTGGGTGGAGACATGAGCAAGAAGGCCCTTGCATCTCCAATCTGGGATGGATGTGTCCATGTGTGTCTGCCATGTGCAGGGGAGAGATCCTGGGCTGTGATTCTGCAGGTCCAGATTCTTTGCCTCTTGACTCACAATATGACCTTGAGCGAGTCACTTCCCCTGGGTCTGTGAAATCATGGATGATGGTGAGGTGTTTACACATGCCAGTTTCTGCTAGAGACCAGTGCTTCTTAATCTTGGATGCCTCCCTCCCAAGCTTCTGAGGAGATTTTAGAGTACATGGATTCCCAGGTCTTACCTTGGAGCACTTAAATCAGAACTTCTCGGGGTGGAGCTCAGACATTGGTGTGTTGTCGAAGCTCTTGGGTAACTCTGATGTGCCATGGGACTAGATCAGGGATAAACTGCCATTCCTGGGACCTCATCTAGCTGCTGTTTTTGTAAGTAATAACTTGTATTGTGGTTCGCTATCACTTTATAATGGCAGTACAATAGTAGTTGCAGGAAGATTGTATGACACATAGGAAACATTATCTACAGAAAGATATTGGCTGGCCTCTCCCTAGACTGTCCTTTCCTTGAAGGCAGACACTGAACTGTTTGTCCCTTCTGTCCTCAGGACATGGTCCACCATGGGCATCACTGAATTCCAGGACAGAGGAAGTTTGAGTATCTCAATGCCTCTCCCACAGCCCCCAGGCTTTCCAGTGCTGTTGGGGAAGAGGCCCTGTCTTGGCCTAGGATGGGACCCTCCCCATGGCACCCATAGAAATACTGGGCTCCACCCATCCGCTTCATCTCATTTCCACCTACTGGGAAAGGCCTTGTGGGAAGGCCTAGGGTCTTCTTGAGAAAGTGAAAGAACACCTTTAACACTGGCTCCCTGCCCCCAGTCATATGCTTTGAAGTACCATAAAAATCCCAGGAAGAACATGGAGTTTCCAAAGGCAAGAGATCTCAGTCTAGGTTTTGCTCTGTGCCAAGTGCTCCACTAGTTTCTGCTTGGAGGTTCCCTGGGGCAGGGAGCTCCCTCCCTCAAGTACCCTGAACAGCTTGGTCAGGTCAAGCATTCTTCCTGAAATTGGGTTGAAATTTTTCTGTAACCTTTGCTGGCTGGTGCTCATTCTGTCCTCTCTGATCCTACAGAATATATCCTTGTCCTGTTGCAGGGCTTAACCACCCATCCTGCAACCCCAGTCGACCCCAATACACCCGAGACTTTGCTGGAACATACTCCACAGTCCCTTCAGTGATGCCCATGAGACATGGAGTCCAGGCTCTTCATTGTCCTGGGGACAGCTCTTGATTATGGACCAGGCCCAGTGCCCTCCAGGTTGTGCAGTCGAGGGGGATGGGCACCTCCTGGGTGGTGGAAGATTTCAGGCACCAGCACAGCCTGTGGTCAGGCTGGCTTTGGAGATACTGCTAGACCACGTGAGAGTCACATGGCTTTAAAAAGGGCCAGGCAGCCATGGCCTTGGGTGTTGCACACATGTGAGCTTCTGCCTGCTGCTCAACACATGGAACATCAGAAGACTCCAGTGGAACCTGGGCCTTCCTGGCTTGCTACTCAGGGGAGAAGTGCAGGCTCAGCCTCCTCCCCTGGCAGACGGGAAGTGTGGTCGGGTGAGAGCTTCCTGGGCCCTGGGTTTATGACATTGCTGGGCCAGGAACAAGGTTAATATTTTAATAGTGAAGGGTGAGCCCCATTATTACCCGAACTCATTCATCAATGGCAGAACCTGCTTTACCTGTTCAATGTCCTGGATGTGGGTTGTTCATGAATGGGAATCCAGTTTTCTCTTTAAAACCCAAGCCACCTCTCCCCTTCTTAAATCCAGGAGGCGGGGCTGGGGAGGGTGTCAGGGTTTCACAGCAGGTTCTTCCTGGGTAGAAGAAGCTGTGGACGCTTTCAAAGGCCCTTCCGGCCTTACTCAATAAGATTCCCTCCTGAGCCAGTCCATGGGCTGGGAGACTAGGCCACAGCAGCTCCAGTTGTCCTCTGCTCAAGACAGCATGACAATAACCATGTGGGGAAAAGGTGTTTGTCACAAGACCACTCAGGTGGACCCTTTCTGAGCCCCTTCTGAAATGGCTGGTCAACTGGGGTGTTGGTTGAAACATCTTCAGGTAGTGCAGTCTTCTGAGATCTGCAGTGGCCCAAGTCACCTGTGTTAACCCTAAGAAATAAATGGGCATGGTGGGGCGCCCATGGTGGGGTGGGAGTTCACTCTTCTCCTAGGAGAGCATCGCTCTCGGTCCTTCCGTAGCCCCTTCTCAGGTGCCACCACTTGGAGCCTGGAAGCCCGTAGGGATTTCAGGCTGGCCACTGGACTCCGGGCTGCCACCTCACCCCCTCCTTAATCCTCATTGCCAGTGTGGGCCTTAGTTTTGTGAATCCAGCTGGGCTCAACCTAACCAGATGAAAAACGAACCAACTTACCTTAATATTCCCTTTTCTTGCCACAGAAGTTAGATCTTCACGGTTGTTTTTGAAAACTACAAGAGCTAGAGTGTTTGGAGGCCCCAGGGAGTGCTGGGTGTCGTGTAAGGATCCCCTCTCTTCAAGGAGGCAAGGCCACAGTTACCTTCTGGCTCTCCCTCCCTCCCGTGTCCAGCGATGCTCCATTAGCAAAAGTTTGGGAATAAGGTGAGGGACCCCAGAGCTTTGCCATGGAGCGCTGTGAACAACTCAAAACCACACGGGCTCTTTCCTTCTCATTTAGGGGCAAGGACCATGCCCCACCGCCTGTTTTGGTGGGTAGAGGGAGGGAGAGCTGGAAACAGCAGCCAGGGAGCGCATGCCGCAGGCAGAAGCCCTGCTTCCTGGGTGTGGCCAGGCAGGTTGCAGGTGTGTGGAGTCACAGGGCAGCTGAGGAAGAGGAAGAGAGACTTCCTGTGCCTGCTGACTGCGGGAGTGTCAGGGAGGCCCTCGCCCAGGGTTGGCACACCTCAGCCAAACTGGCAGAGCTTCCTCTTCTTCCTGTCAGACCTCCTTTCGGAGATTTCTTCCTGCTTCTGGGAAGGAGCTGGGGTGTTAGCCTGTGCAACAGGCCGTGGGTGGCATGGAGGAGCCAGCGCTTTGGGGATGCCCCTTGGGTGGGAACCTGTACTGTCTTGTGTGCTCTCGAGCCTTGGGGAGGTTACCAGGCATCTCTGGGCTTTGGCTTTCTCATCTGAAAACAAGGTGGTTAGGAGGGCAACATAAGATGACTTGTGTCAAACAAAGCACACAGCTGAGACCCTGGCCCCGCCTCCCCTGTGGGCTTCCTGCTGGAGCCTCTCACCTGTTCTCTTCCTTTAGGCTCTGGGGAGCCACACACCCTGAGGTTCTCAGGTCCTGGCCCTGGAGGCTGCAGTCCCTGGGGCTCAATCCCGCTGAGTCACGCCTGGCCTCGGGTCAGCAGAGTTGAGTGCAGAGGGGAAGTGGGTGGTAGGCTGGGGATGTCTGTAACAGCTGCCTTATCAGCGAGGGGCCATCCCTCCCCTGTACACTGATTTACTCAGCAGCAGTGGATCAAAGTTTGCTCTTTTGAAATTGATAAGTCTGGGATTCAGTTCAAGATACCTTTGCCTTCCTTTAAGGATGGAATGCTTCCGGTGGCTGGTGATTTATGACCTTCCATTTGGAAGGGGATTTTACGGTGTGCATTAACAAATAAGGGCCATTCTGGGCCTGATACATGAAGCTGCTGTCCAGACGTCCCAGTGGTGCTTTAGAGAGTGCCACCGGAGGGGGAGGGGCACAGGTGGGGACGGGCAAGACAAGCCAGCACCCTTAGGCAGCAGTGGGTTCACCAGCCCACTGAAATCATATGAGGACTGGATTTTATAGATAATGTTGAAAAGATTGAAAGGCCTGTTTGGTTTAATGCTTTCCCCCCAAAGCAAAGCGCTCTCCAGGAAATTAGATAAGTGAAAAGTTGGGGAGTATTTTTATGGTGCTAAATTTATTCATTCTAAAGGACTGTCCTGTGGTCTCAATTGCCTTTTTACTATTGATTGTTATTGCTCTTTTCTTTGTCATATGTGAACAAGGACAGGTGGTAGTTGGGTTGTTGCTGGTTTTTTTTGTTTTTTGTTTTTTTTTTTAGTGTCAGTGATCCTGTGTCTCATCCTCCCTACTTTTTTGTAATTAAACTGATCCATGAAATTCACTCTGCAGATGGGGAACCTGAGGCACTGATACGGAGTGACTTAGCTAATGGTGCCCAGCTGGAGAGAGAAGGTGTTTATATGAAGTTTGGGCCTCAAGCTCCCCACAGAAGCTATTGGATGCGGGGATGAGGCGGCAAAAAGGATCAGTAACATCATTTGTGGGGCCCACCTCCTACAAGATAATAATTTGGGGTTTCTTATTCAAAAATTACTAAGGACTGGGAATGTAGCTCAGTGGTAGAGTACACCCAGTGTTCTCAAGTCTTTGGGTTTGATCTTCGGATATATATATATGTATGTACTTTTAATACATATTTATTAATATACTTTATATATATTTAATATATTCAAAATGGTGACATAAGGGCATTAAACAAAAGTACAGGGCCCTGTGCAGCTGCACAGGCCACCTGACCATGAAGCTGACCCTGGGGACCATAAATGTCAATGTTCCTGATGTCCTGGCATTTAAAATAAGAGCCTGCAGACGGGGGATGTGGCACTGGTGGGGTGCCCGCCTTGCGTGCTAGAGCCCCAGCAACCCAGGCGCACACAAATCAATAAATAAATAGTCTGTATCACTTAACCCAAGCAATGAATTGCGCTGGCCAAGCCTTTGAGACTTAGGTCCCTGGCTTAGAGCATTTCCTCTGCCCTCCACAGCCCTCTGTGGGAGCAGGTGGGAGACTTATAGAGATGAGGCCTCTCACAGCCCTGGAGGAAGGGGGAGGGGCAGGTGGTGTTTATCTGGCCTTGTTTTGCTGTCTTACCTGCCCCGTGTCTGCCCTAGTGGCTCTATGTCTCTGGGGCGAAGTGCCACACACCCTCCAGGACCAGTGGGTCTGGGGTCTCCTGTTGTAGGCCAGGCCAGGCCTGTGCAGATGGGTTGGCCAGCAGATGCTTGCCAACCAGGAGCAGCAGCTGGAGTGAAAGAACCTGGCCCAGGCCCATGACTGGGTTCCTTGGGCTCAGTGGTGGCCTGTGTCCTTGCTGCACGGACCTCGTGGGAGTTTTGGTGCACTGTAGCCCTTCTCCCTTTCCCTAGAGCTATAGTAGGACTCATGCATCTGACCTCACAGCACTTGCAGAGAACAAATCTCTTTGTGTTGTGCTGAAGCCCCCGGAACACAGAGGTGCCTGCGTCTCTGGTGCAGGCGCAGATGCTATGTGAGTAGGCACACATTCACTAATTTTGTGCTTATCACGTGTGCTAAGCTTTCAACAAACATGAAGTCATCCCATGAACCCATGAGGTTGAATTTAGTATTATTCCCATGAGAAAACTGAGGCCTAGAGAGGTCAAGTTGAGCCAAGAGGTGGGCAAGAAATCGGGAAAATGCATAAGATGCCCCTTTCTGGCTCTTCCCTGGAGAGAAATGGCTCTGTAGGTCCTCCATTGGCTGAATTACTTATCATCTCACCCAGCATTTTGCAGGTACCCCTTTATGCTAGGCTAGGGGTGGTGGGGTGGGCAGAGCCAACTGAACCACCCTCATGCTAGAAGCCTTGGGCCCATGAGCTTTCAAGGAAAAAGCTGCCACAACCTACAATCACTTATGTGTTTACAAAATAGGCATCTGGGCAAGTGCAGCAAGGGGTCCAGGGCCTTGGAGGGAAGCTGCTGGGGTAGAGAGCGTTCCCAGGCCTGGAAAGTTCAGTCTCTGTGTCCACCAGTTCACCCCCAGGCCCTGGAGGTTCTGACCAGAGGGGAGCAGCAGGCAGCGGGGGCCAGGAGAAGGCCTTGTGGAGAAGCAGGAGACTGGAGGGAAGAGCAAGTGCTGTGTTCTATTGCATTTTCTTCCAGTCCTTTTTCTGTGTCTATGACAGACTTCTTTTCTGTGGTGGTGATTTTAGAAGACAGGAATCCTTTTATAAGTACTGTTTTAAAACCCAATTATGTCAATGGCTGAAATGGCAAGAAGGATCTCATTAGATACATAGACCCCTTGCCTGTTGTGGGCTGCATAGTGTGTGTCCCCAGGTAACTCACCCATCTGGAACTGGTGTTCCCTGGTCCAAGGTGCCACAGGCCTTGGTCAGTTTCCCCCCTTCTGTACTTCTGATTGTGGCCTGAGCTGCATTTGTTTGCACAGAGGGGATTCACCAGGAAAGGCGTCACTATTGTAAGTGAGCCTGGTCTCCGGCATCTCTGGAGTGGGCCAAGTGGACACTGGTGTTTGGATATACCAGTAGCCAGCCCTGAGGGGCTTCATGGGGCCACCCCTGGGCTCATTCCGGAAGGGCCTATGCCACTTTTGTCTCAAGTGGACACACACGCCCACCCTTTGGCGCGGCAGCTCTAGGCCTGCCCTGAAGCTGCAGGGCAGACTGTGTAGGCTTCTGCAGGGACTCAGAGGCCTATCAGGGTCCCATTTTTTTTTCTCATCCAAGTACTTTCTTCAGGACATGCCTGCTTGATCCCTGGGACAGTGGGCTTGGCCTAGGAGAAAATGACACATGGGCATTTCTGGGGGAGGCTGCCTGCACTAGGGAGGGTGACTTCTGGGGACACCTGACTCCTGATTCTGTGTAGACTCCATCGCTTTTGCAAAGCCATGATCTGCTCAGAATCCCAGAGACAGATGAGGAGCGGAGATTTTTTTTTACGCATCTGACAGTGAGGAAACAAACTTAGGAGAATTGGGATGGAGCTGGGGCAGGGCCTGAGTGAATGGGAGCCTGGGGCTATCTGCCCGTCCTTCTCTTCTCCTCTCTCTCTCTCCAGGAGCTCTTCCTGGTCCAGGCAGCAGATGCTGTCAGGCCTCACTGCGTGCCTCCTGCCTTCCCAGTCTGGCGTTTTCCAGCTGGCTGGCATCTGCGCTCTGTGCCTGAGGGCTTTTTCCAGGGTCTGGAAATGGGGCAGTGGTAAAGGGAAGCATGTCCAGAGCCTGCCCTCCAGGTCGGGGCTGAGAGCAGCAGCCTGCACACAGCTGTGATCCAGGGCAAGTGGAAGGGCCTTCCCAGTGTGCTTCTCCCTCTGCCTGGCACGTGTGACTGAATGGCTTCTGTCCTTAACCATGCCAGATCCCTCTGGGGAGGTAACCTGATTGATACCATCTTCCAGCCCCCACTGCAGACTCTTTGGTACCCCTTGCCCAGAGCTCCGCACAAGCAGGCACGCAGCGAGTAGTCCTGAACAGTGATCGGCACCATCGCAGATGCCTGGGACGTTGCAGAGTTCTATCTACAGCTACTTTCCTGTCCCTTAGAAAGTGCCAAATTATGTGAGAAACAGTGTCTGGTGCACAGGGACAGTTTCTTAGCCTATATGAGAAAGTTCGTCAAACCAGATATGGTGGCGCACACCTGTAATCCTAGCGACTAACAGGGTCTGAGGCAGGAGGATTGCAAGTTCGAGGTCAGTCTAGGCAACTTAGCAAGACCCTGTCTCAAAAGAAAATAAAAGGGCTGGGGATGTGGCTCAATGGTAGAGCATTCCTGGGTTCAATCCCCAGGACCACCACCAAAAAAAAAAAAATCTTCAAGCCTTGGCTGCTAGAGAATATGAGAAGACACATTACTTTAAAAAGTACATCAATGTTTATTGAGTATCCACCATTAAGCTGAGTGTAATTGGGAACCATCAAACACAGTGAGTGGTGGTAGTTGTGGCCAGTGCTGCAATGTCCTCAATAAAAAGAAAGTGACTGTTGGGGAGGGCAGCTGGTTGGAGCTGCCTGTGCCTAATGATGCCCTGGTCCGCCCTGCGGCTCGTGTGGAAGATGTGCATGAATCATCCTAATGGGCCCCATTCGGAGAGAAATGACCCTTCACTTAGTGCCGTTCTGCAACGCTTACCGCCTGTGGGCTGCAGTGGGCTGCACCAGCCCCCACAGCCTCTCCCCTTTCATCACAGCCCCAGCCCAGAAAGCCCTGGTAGAGGACCAGGCTCCACGCAGTGAGTGCACTTCCTCCCGGGTCCTGGACAGGCCCCAGATGCCTGGTGTCTGTAGGTCCCCCGCACGGGAAGGGCCTTGGCTCCTGGATGCTGCTGGTCTGCTGTTGTGCTGTGCATACTTTTCTGGTGAGCACACTGGAAGTTATTCTTACCAAGCGGGGCCTTCTCTTACCGTGAGAAAGCCTCACGGGCATTCCTCATCTTTTCTTGGGAAGGGAGCAGCCCAGCCATGCCTATCAGGAATGGAAAAATGCCTCAAATGAGGTTGTCCAAACCCTGTTTTGGAAGCAGGCAGGCTATAAATATGTAGGTCAACAAATGACTTAGGGTCTCTGGTGCTCTGGTTTTGGTGGGAGTTGGTTTTGTCACCCTGCTTATATGTCCCTTGTCTACTTGAAAGCCTCTGGTAGCTCTTGTCCTTGAGATGACCTTGGCAACCTATGTTAGTCCTCTACCCATTGCTATTTTATGGTTGAGGAGGAGTCCAAGGCCCAGAGAGGGAAAACCACTGGACCCCCGCACCCCAGCTCCTGACCGCTGCGTCTCCTGGCCTCTCAGCCTTGCTCTGCAGGAGAAGGGAGGCCTACTCTTGCTCTTCCCCACTGGGGCTGGACCAAGTGTTGTCTAGGCAGTGGCCCCACACTCCTGGATGTGTACTTGTTCCCCTGAGCAGGACATCAGAAAGGACGGTCTAGGAGGGTGAGTGTGGGATGATGGGGTTGCAGAGGAGAACTAGGGAAGCACAACTGGTGACCCCACGAGGACCCAGTCTGTCTGGCAGCCATCTCCCATCTGTAGCATTGGGTAGTGGTTTTTGCAAGAGGAGCTGGGGGCTCTCCCAGTGGGGCAGTTGGGGTGGATATGCCCAGGATATTTTAGGGATGACTTAAAGGGGAAAATTAGATAGCTCTACAGGTATTGCAGAAGCAGCCCGGACCTGGGGGGTTAAGAAACATAGGTGTTTTACCTGTTTCTGACATTGGTCTTGGTATGTTCATTTCTGCTCGGGGTCTCCTGTCCCCAGTGGATTCATGATTTCCAGAGTGTGGATGTCTTCAGCGGTACATATTGGGATTCCATGTAAAGTTTCCTTTGAACAAATTGTGTGCACAAGTTTTGAGACCCAATCATTTAGACCGCCTTTCAGTAGTGACTATGGAGAGCTGGGTGCTGTCTTCTGGACAGATGCAGTGAATTCTCTGTCCATAGGCCCAGGCTGAAAGCAGTTAAGAAATTCTAGGATTCAGCTCTTTCTAAGATCAAAATACAACCACCCACTGGTGGAGAGATGCCGGCAAGCCTGTCCCTGCCACTTGGCAGTGACCTTCTGGGGTAAACAGGGAGGGCTGGGCTCAGCTCCAGGGGCCTAAACAGAAAAAGAGTGGGTGGGTGTGAGCATGTGTGTGAGAGGGGCCAGACAAGTGGGGCCCAAGAGGAGCTGGCAGAGGCTGTGATTGGAATGTGTTTTTCCTGACAAGCCGGGGCCTGCAGGTGTCTAGGCAGGCAGCTGTAGCCAAGGGAGGGGCAGGACTGGAAAGAGCAGTGGTGACCACTTGAAGCTCCCCTCTTGGCCTTTTGAGGTGGGGCAGGTCTATAAAGGGCATTTACAATACGCCACTGAAGGAAGAGCAAAGAAATGGGTGGCGGAGGCTAGAGTCGGAGCTCAGCTCGGCTCAGCGTCAGGAAGGCCACTTTAATAGTGAAGGCAGTCCAGTGGCAGCTTCCGCCTCTGGAGCATGTGGGCAGAGGACTTGGTGGGGACCCTCCTGCAGGAAAAGGGAAGCTTAGCACTTGGAGTGACTGCAGGGCTGAGCCAGGTTAGGAAGAGGAGAGGGAGCCCTTCCTAAGTCAGGGTGGAAGAGCGCCCTCCCGCCCTCTGATTTCCAGGAGTTGTGGCTGAGTGCGCAAATGTAGCTAATTAATCTTCCCCAAATTAATTTCCTTACCATGTCAGAAATGATTTATTGGCGCGTCCGTAAGGGGAGTTGATCTGTGCTGGTCAGAGCCCATGACACGGAGAGGCGAGGATGGGTACTTGCTTGTGTGTCCTGGTCCAGTTCTGTGGGCCCCTCCAAGCCGCGGGCACTGGGCGTAGGTGGGGAGTACACTGCTGTCTCCCAGTGCAGAGCTGGCCTTGAGGGTCCCAGGCTTTGAGTAGGAGGTGTATCCTACTCAAAGCCTAAGAGTGGGGAGAAAAGATGGTTCACAAACATGTTCCTGTTGGGAGCTGATGTCATGATGCTTAATTGCAGCCATTTCCTTTGTGGAGTCACTGAGGCCTTGGTGGGGTTTCTCCTCATATCCTTGCCTCATCTTTCCCAGTAGCTTTCCAGCTTCTTATGGGTCTTAAGGTGCTGGATGGTACAGCTCACACAGCACTGGGTGGGTCCGAGGTGTCTCATGTGCCCTATAATAAGCACTCAGCTTTCATAAACCACAGACAATCATCTTATTTGGTACTCACAACATTCACATGAAGCTGAGAAGCAGACCACTCCACCCGAGAGAGAAAGCTGGTAGCCCAGAGCCGGTTGCATCTGTGCAGCCCCAGACCTGCCCACCTCAGTCACGGTGGGAGTTCTGCAGACAGCCGTCTACTGGACAGTCCTTAAAGCTGGCCACCTCAGCCTCCGGCAGCTCAGATGTGCATGTCCAAGTCGAGTCAGCTGTATCCTGAGTGACACTGGGGAGCATAGGCAGGTGGCATCCCATTAGCTGACCTCCCACCCGAGCAGAAGCACCAGAGCTTCTGCTTGGACATCTGGAGTGGCAGGAGCTCCCTTTCCCAGGCAGCGTGTCTCTTTATTGGCTGTCATATGTCCTTCCTGAGTCACTGAGCTTGCCTCTGTTTAGCTTCTGGGTCTGCACAGAACATCTGTCCACTGCCTCTTCCCTGAGCGGCCCCCTGGCTATTGGAAGGCCTCTCCAACCTCCAGATCCTTGTTCCTTTAATGCCATCTCTTTGTTGGCATGGCAACAGAGCCTCCATCCTGTGGACATCAGGCCTGCTAGGTCCTGTGTCACAGCAGGTCCCAAAGGAAGACCAGGAAGGACTCTGGGCCTGGATTGCAGCCCTCCAGTAGGGACAGAGCATCGAGCCGTCTGGCTGCAGCTGTCACATTATGCCCC
The DNA here is from genome assembly GCF_001458135.2 of Marmota marmota marmota. Taxonomy (NCBI): domain Eukaryota; kingdom Metazoa; phylum Chordata; class Mammalia; order Rodentia; family Sciuridae; genus Marmota; species Marmota marmota. The sequence continues at coordinate 14,890,716 of NW_026000101.1, forward strand.
CCATGTTACTCACTTACCTTCAAGGACCCCTAGAGCGAGGGAGGCTCCGGCCCATAAGCCAAGACAAAGAGCCTGGGGCCCATCCTCTCCCTGCGTCCTCCATCTCACAGCTGAGTGGCAGGCCTGTGTCACCCATTTTTTTGGCCAGGTGAATAGTGCCTGTTGAATGAGGGTGGAGTCAGCACCCCTCGGTCATGCAGCTGCTGTCAAACTAAGGCAAAGAGTGTGTGGCTGTAATGTGAGGGGACTTGGTCCTAAATTAACCTGGGTTTATGACCTGCCTGTGATGTGCCCAGGGCATCCTGGGTGTGTATAAATGTGATGGAGGAACCACAGTTCCATCAGTTGTCAGATTCCCAAAGAGACCCAGGACCTCAAAACTGTTAAGGCAATTCACATACAGCCTTCGAGGTAAATCAGTGAGAGAAATCATTGAGGATGCTTTCAGTGTGTTCTCAGGCAGTTTGCTTTAGAGTAGAGCAGAAAGAAGTCATGGGCCTGGCAAGAATCTGGGAACTCGTAGGATGTCACCCCTTTGTTTCCTAAGGAGTGGAGAGTAGAGCAGAGACCCCCAACCCCTACAATCCAGCAAGCCTGGAACTGAGCCAGCGCAGCCAAGCTGCCAGTTTCCTCAAACAGCAGGGGGACTGTGTGGCACAAAGGAGGTGCCCGTGGGGTGGTGAAGTCAGTGGGGTTCACTCCTGGAAGCTGGCAGGGGCTTTCACAGATCCCTCCTTACTAGCAGGTTTGAGCTATTTACGCAGGAACACCCCTGTGCATTTTTGTAGCTCCCTCTGGGAGCTGGGTGATATTCCTGGAGGGGTTTGCTGAGAGCCCAGGTGGACTTGACCTGAACACATTTGTGGTTTGGAACGGCAAGCCTCATAGTCCTCAGGTCTGGGACCCGGGAAGCCAGGCCAGGGCCTCACCTGTGGGGCCCTTTCCCCCTGTGCAGGTGAGTGGTCCGGTCTGGAGCCAGCCCTCCCAATTGCGCGGAGATGCCTTTCCCTCAGCTTCAGGTAGATTGTGGAGAAAGACCAAGGCATGTTGGGTCAGCTCTCACTCTGGCTGACCCCTAGGGAAGAAAGTGGGGAGCCACCGGTAACCTGAACTTCTTGCTTGACTTTATTGAACAGGGCTGGGAAAAGTGAAATTCCCGAGTAATGTCTGGAGACCTGCCTTCAGACTGGGGGGGTGGGGTGGTGGTGGCTGACGCTGGCTTATTGTTTCCCTAACTTTCCTGATAAGAATCACCTGGGTTGCTTGTTAAATACACAGATTATGGGGGCAAGGAGTCTGTTGTCTTAACAAGCATTCCAGACCATTCCTGTCTTCAGACAGGTTTGGGAAACAGTCTGTCTGCTGTACCAAAAATAGCTTGAGGAAGAGGAGTGCTTTGCAGCAAGTTTAGCTTTGCATATAACACATGAATGGGCTCTTGTTTGCCCTTGTATTGGCACTACACCACAGAAGCGTCTTTGACCCTTATCCCAGTCCCTCTTCCTACTAAAGGAAGGGGTTGGTTTGGGGCTTGCCTCTCCCCAGACCTTTCCTTCATGTTATAGTAGAGGTTTCTGTTTCACTTTTCATAAATGTTTACCATGTATTTATCATCCTACAGTTGCTGCCTTTCCATTCAAAGCAACATCATGAAGAACTATGTTGGCTCATGTAAAGCAAATGCCTTTTTAAAATTTGCTGCTTAATATTCCATAGTGTGGAACTAGCACAGTTGATTTAGCAGTTCCCCCATTGATGGGTATAGTGATGGGTGTAGTGATTGCTAGTTTCTCATTATCACTTGCTTCAGTGAGTATCTTTGCCCATATCCCTTTGTATACATTTGGCACCACATATTGAGAAGTGAAATCACTGGGGATTTCAGTGGGTTTTGCTAAAACTCATCCTTCAAAGGGGCTCTGCCCATGTACATCTCTGCTGAGAGCATGTGGAGAGTCCCCAGTTCTCCATACAGGTGGCAGCTCTCTCATAAAAGCAACTTGAACTCTTCTGTGGAAGTGTTGCCAAGTGGCCACACCCACCTTCCTCTAGCACTTCCCTGTGGGGGTGAACAGGAAGGCATATTTCCTATCACAGAGCTAATCCTAATCCCTAAAATAAAAACACCAGGGTTTAGACCACTGGAAGGGATGGAGTTCCACCCAGCAGCATGTGCAGAACAGAAAAGAGACACACAGAGCCAACTCCAAGCCTGCAAGGAGCCCAGACAGAGAGTCTTGTAGGAGAGGCGATGGGTGTGGTAGACTGTGGTAGACTGTGGTCCCCAGAGTAGGAGTGAGGAGGTGTGTGAGGGCTAGCCCTGAGGGCCTGCTGCTGGCTTGCTGGGTGGGTGGCTGCAGCAATGTCCTGAGTCTCTGAGCTTCAGGGGCCTTTTGTAAAACAAGGGAGCAGGCTTCTGGGAGACTGCAAACACAGATTCACCGCTTTCTGAGCCCGTAGAGTCTGTTTAGGAGCTCTGGGCTGACCTAGGATCTGCAGTTTTGTTTGAAAGCAGGATAAGGTGCTTGCCTGAGGTTTAGCACCCATCCTGAAAGGCTGAGAGAGCCGGGAAGAGGTATGTCCCTGGTCCCTGTCCTGCTGCTGCTGTTCAGCTCCTCCGCTGCAGGCAGGAAGGTGCACTGGGTGATCACTTCAGCTCTGCTCCTGTCCCATGTGGCTGCAAGCAGCCACCGAAAGGAATCCACTGAGCTGAGACCAAAATCCAAGGCAAGTTTCTTGTACAGAGAAGCCCTGGCCAGCTCCCTTTGGTTGAATTGTTCAGCTAGATTTATGGGATTTGTCCGCTAACTGAGGCATTTAAAGCAAAGTAAAAGCAACCCCAGCAGGAATCCAAACCCGCATCTGGGGAAATTCATTCCCATTCCTACACACAGAAGAGCGGTAGCCTTCGGGGAAACTCCTCCCTGCCCTTTGACTCACAGTGAGTCCAGGCAGCCTGGATAGTGGTCACACCACCCGGTCTTGTCGCCCATGGCCCTGCACGTGTGGGCTCTAGCTGACTGCGTGCTGAGCTCTCCCAGCACCTGGTTAAATTTTTACTCCCAACTAGGGCATGATTTTGCTTAAGGTCGGACAGTTGGGTGTAGTGTTTGCCAAGTTTCAGGTTGCTCAAACCTCCAGTTCCCCTCCCTCCGCCAGCCTCGCTTTGAAGTTGAAAAGCAGACTGATTAAATATACATTTTAGGAACCTTCCGATTTGCTTCTTAAACTAACAGAATTCTAAACTTTTTTTTTTTTTTTTAAACGGAAGGATTTTCAACTGTCAGCAGGTATAACTGGATCCATATGTCAGCAGAGACCAGGGGCTTTTCCTGGTTTTAGGATTTGTAAATTCTTACTGAAACGGAAGTAACCAGGGCAGGCAGCTGGGGCCGGGTGACAGCTTGAGCTCAGATCTCATTTTAATTAGAAAATATAGATAGCGCCTGCTGACTCACGGGGAGGGGGGGCAGAGCTCCCATCCCAGGGTGAACAAAGATTGGTTTATATCCTATAAGCCTCTTGTTTGCAAATCACAGAGCATTTCCGAGCACCTCTGAGAAGGGGCTGCAGTGCTACATTACTATGGAGACCGCAACCCCTCCCCCCACGCTCCCCAGCAAATCCCCCTAAATGATTTTGTTTTGGGGAAATACATCTTCCCTCCCTCATTGCAGACTAGACGGAGGATGTTCACATTGAAAAGAGACAGTGAGGATGTCTGGGGTGAGAGAAATGAGATTAGATGTCATCCACAGCAGCAACATTATTTTCTCCATTTGGACATCTGGTCCCTTGAACTTAAAACCCTGCCCCTGATGGGCATCTGAACTGTCCTGTTTGACTGTGCTTCACATGTATAATTTTCTCCCTAATGTGTTCTGCAAATGGTAGAGTAGAAATATCAAATGAAAGACATCCCCAAGGCCTAGCTCTTCCCAACCCCCCTCTTTCCCTGGCCCGGTGTCACTTGAGCTCATTGAGTCTCCAGAAAGGCTGCTATTACAGTGTCAGCATCTGGAAGTGCCTGCCGGGTCTGGGAGCCTGGCCTGGCCGCTGCCCCGCCCATTTCCATGGATGCTCCAGTGCTGGGCACCCCAAGCCTGGGTCCCCACTGGTGGGCTCTTCCTGTTTGGGGAGCAGGGACCCACAGCCACGTGCTGGGAACTGAGCTACAGCCTGCCACCTCCCCACACACCCACCCATCACATTCAGGGCAGCTGGCGGTCACCCGTGCCCCCTGCCAGGGCTGCTGGCACAAGCTGCCATTCAGCAGGCAGACAAAGGGGGATTTTCCTTCCCCTTGAGTTTACAGGCCCCTCAAATGCCTTACATTCCAGGAGCTGGGGGAGACGGGGCTCCTGTGGTTTCTAATTAAGCTCACGATTTAAATAACAAATCATGTAACCCCAAGGGCTGTGGAAAAAGCTAACCTACCCCCTCCTAGACCCGCAGCCAGGTGGCTCTGCTGGGAAACTGAGGACTTGAGCCAGGGGAAGTCACTGAGCACTGGTGTAGCCAGGCTGTGTGGTGGGGGTTCTGGCTCTTTCCCCTCTTCAGGGTTAGAAAGTCAAAAGTGGGAGGAGAGTATCCCTGTGGCCTGGTTGCCTCCACCCTAGAATTACCCCCCTCCTGGGGTGTGGGGGGTTGTGGAACTTGATCTCTGAGGTGTTAGAATCCAGGTAGGCACATTCTCCTGGGAGCCTCCTCCCCCCTCAGACCTGCCCGGATGACTCATTCTTCCTCTGTCAGCAGTGAAACTTCTCTCTGGGGAGAGGCGGGGCTGGGCCCCATCAGAAAAGTGAGGACCCAGGAGCTAGGGTGGGGGATCCCCTGGAGTCCAGGATCCTTAGGTGGAGTCTGGGATCCTCAGTGCTCCAGGTGTTGAAGAAGGGTCTTTGGGTCTCTCACCTCCAGGCGCCAGCGTCCGCCCATCCCTCCCCAAGTTGCTTCTGTATTTTCATAGGCCCTCTCTGGGGCCACCGTCATCTTTATAGTGGGTTGATCTCACCAAATTGTTGTCTGATGACCCAAGGTGTGGTTGTGTTCCAGACCCGGGGAAAATAGAGCACTGAACGCAATTATCTCTAGACAGCTCTTCTGTGCCTCCGCCAGCACCCCGGGCATGTCAGCATTTCTAGGCCTTCTGTGATTTCCTTTCCAACTTTTCCACCATTTCCATTTCATTAAACTGAGTAACAAATTACATTAAGTTCCCCAAGGATACCGCCCAGGTCCTGGCCTCTGCACTTGGTACCTGTTGACATCTCCACCAGATGCCCTTCTGGTCTCACCTCACTGTGCCTGGAACTGACCAGGCTGTGGACAGGTCCCTGGGGCTTTCCCTGTGCCAGAGCACTGCCCTTGTGGGTCCCACTGGTTACCTGAAGGACTTTGAGCCCACAAGGCTGGGCGGCTGGGCATTGAGGCGGGCTCCCGCCTCCCTTCCCACCCCTCTTCCCTTCCTCTCCATGCTTATCTGTTAAAGCAAAGCCTGGTCAGGAACTGAAGTGAGACAAAAAACGTCCACAGTGGCCTCATACCCTTCCCTCTTCTCCGCAGGTGACCATAGCTGATGACTACTCAGATCCCTTTGATGCCAAGAATGATCTCAAGAGCAAAGCAGGAAAGGGGGAGAGCGCTGGCTACATGGAGCCTTACGAGGCCCAGAGGATCATGACAGGTAAGTGGAATGACAGGTTCAGGGTCTTAGTTCATTTTCTGTGGCTGTAATAAAATACATGAGACTGGGGAGTTTATGAGGAAGAGGTTTATTATGGTTCTTCATTCTAGAGGCTGAGGTGATCCTATCTGGCCAGAACCTCATGCTGTATTAAATCACAGCAGAAAAAAGCAAAAGGGCAAGCAGGTACGTGAGAAAGAGACAAAAGGGGTGACCTTTCTTTATAACAGCCTGCTCTCCTGGTAACTAATCCAGTCCCATGGAGCAAGAACGTCCACCCAAGGAAAGGCTTTGGTTTATTTAGGAGGCCTCCACTCCCCTAACACCAGCCCCTCCCACTAAGCCCTGCCTCCAACACTGGCCCCTCCCACTAAGCCCTACCTCCAACACTGGCCCCTCCCACTAAGCCCTGCCTCCAACACTGGCCCCTCCCACTAAGCCCCACCTCCAAGCACTGGCCCCTTACACAGTTAATGAACTCAGCATGAGTTTTGGTGGGGACAAATTACATTTAAGCCCTAGGACACAGGGACTTGGCAGGGAGGTGGGGAAGGAGCAGGAGGGGCTTGTGCTTTCAAGGTACTGGCTTATTTTTCACCTACACCAGGAAAAACTGTCAGGGCACAGATGAAGTGTACCATGTGCAGTTAAAGCAAAACAGGGACCGAGAAGTAAGTGGGGAGAAAATGTGGGGAAGATTATCAGAAATTTCTCACTGAGGAAAGATTCTTAGAGACATAAAACTTTTCTTAGAGCTTCCCAGCAGCCAGGGCAAAAGGGAAAGCAGGATGAGTCACCTTGTTTTCATTACCTAGCTGGGGGCAGACCCAGTCATTAGTAGGGACAAAATTCTCTTTGGCCATGTGCCAAGATATCTTCACCCTGGGACCGGCAGCTGCATGGAGCACCTGGGCTTTGTAGCACCTCTGTAGGAAACATGGAGACTTTCCCCTTTGTGGCTGTTTCCTGTGCGTGTCCAGGAGGACAGGCCCCTCCAGGCCTGCTTTCACCAGGATGCTTGGAGCGAAGGGTCATCCGCCCTCTTGGGGTGTGGGAAGCTGGAGGGAACCTCATGAGAAGAGAAGCCCCCACGTGGGTCCTCCTGGCTCAGGAGGACCATCCAGAAAAGCGGCCGTGTTGGTGGCCCCCAGACTCCACACAGGGCAGAAACAGGAGTGGGACACTCCTGTAGAGTGCAGGAGGGTGACCAGGAGCCGGTTTGGAGCTACCCGGGATTTGGGGGCCCGTTGAATTGGTGTCCTGAATGTCTGGGGACTCGGGTACAAATGCCTCTTATTATCTGTGTGTTTGAGGTCCTTGTCCTTGAGCTCTGCCACCTGATTCCACTTGAATTTGGAGAAGAAAGGGAAGGAAGTGACATTTAGAGAACACTTAGCGTGTGCTGGGCCCATGCTGGACGTTCACTCCTAGGGCTGCAGAGCCCACCACGGTGGAAGGATCACGGTGTGAGTCCGGTCTCTGCCTCCAGGACTCTGCCTCATGTTCCCATTCACAGAAGGCCATCGTGTGGCCTCCCAAGTGCTTGGCCACTTGTTGCAGGGCAAGGCAGGGAGGAGTTGTCCAAGTGGACTTAGGCCAGGCCCCTGGGGCTCACTCTCATCTTCCTGTCCTCCCCGCGGAGCAGAGAGCTGAATGTGTGGGGCCGAGATTTCAAGCCAAATCCCCGCAATTTGGAGAAGCAGGTCAGCTGGTAGAGTCCTCGCTGCCCACCAGCTCTCCTGCCCTCAGGCCAACAGGGGGAGGGAACTGTGGTCCTGAGCTCTGTCAACCTGCTTAAAGGAGTGGTGGTAACTAGAGCAACCGGGACACTGTGGCCCATGCACGGTGTCAGGGTGGATCTTCAGGGCCATCCAATCCAACAGCATCACTTTACAGATGAGGAAACTGAGTCTAGGGAGGGAGAGACTTGCCCAAGGACACACAGCAAGTTGGTGGCAGAAGGCCAGGTGTGGCCCAAGCATTGCCGGGAAGATTGGGGGTGGTGTCCTGAAGGAATATGGCATGTGCATCAGGCACTGGGGCATCTCAGACATGCAGAAATGGCAGGAGGGACCCAAGGCTGGGGCCTCTACCAGGCTTTGCTCTGGGCACTTGAGTGTATGTGCTCACTGAATCTCAGTGTCCCTTCAGAGGCAATGTCTAGGTTTACAGGTGAGGGGATCGGGGGGAGTAAGCCCCTTCTCCAGGTCACCCAGCTAGATGTGTGGAGCAGGATACCACAGGAGGAGAGGGTAGGTGGGGCCCGGGTGTGGTGGAGGGTCTGCCCTACCTGGAGCCTCTGGGGTCGCTGCGTAGCCAGGTACTAATCCTGAGGGATTCGGGCATTTCTGTGGGGGCACATCGTGGGCAGGTCCGAGGCAGGGAGTTGGTTTGGCAGTTGGACCTCCTGCACCCTTCTCCAGAGATGCGCCCCAGGACTGCTGCTCTTTGGAGGTTGGGTCCCAGTTTACCAGCCTTTTTTGCTTTAAAGAATGTAAGTGACTGGAAGGAATGTTCCTGGTGGTGACGATCTTGTCACACCTCCCTGTGATCCAGAGCTCCCTGTGTGTCACTGTGGTGATCGGGGCAGGCTGAGCCTCAGCTTGGGAATCCTCCAGAAGGGGAGCGGCCTGCTGAGTGGACCCGCGGAGAAGGTGGAGGAAGGTTGGTGCTGGGGTTGGCAGAGGCCCTCGTGCCTTGGGTGCCTCTGCTTTTCCCCAAACATGCATGATGGGTTGGTGACAGTAACAGACACAATGGAGGCAGCTGCCAGGTCCTCTGGGACTTGTTTACAGCAACAAGGCCAAGACAACCCAGCTAGTTAGGTGTGGGCTGACTTCCTGTTTTAACCACCCAGCAGTGCCTTCTCCAGGCCTGCCCAGCGCTGCCATCTAGGGCTGTACTTAACTGATGAGGTTCTGTCCCCCCCGTCCCTTGGCTCCGCGCAGCAGGTAGTGTGGGGAGCTTTTGTAAATGAAGAACTGGGCCCACCCCCCGGGGCTGTGGCTGAGATGGGGGGCATGGAGAGGTGTGCCTGTTCCCCAGGGGCTCCTCTCATGCCCTCATCTCCTCAGCTCACCCTCTCCACAGACTTCACTTTGTGTCACCTGCAGGAATTACGTCTGGCTTTAAGCTGGGTGCTCGGCCCCAGAGCCCAGATGCCGCGGACTGCCTGGGCCTCCCCTTCCACCACATCTCACGCTGGCAGCACCTCCAGCAGCGCCTCCTTAGACCCCGTAGCACTGAGATGGAAAAAGCCAGAGATCTAGTCCAGTCGTTCCACTTTGCAGATAGGAAAACTGAGGCTCAAGAATGTTAGCGTTTCTTTAAACCCATGGATGAAATGGGCGGCTCTCTTGTGAAGCACAGAGCTCCCCTTCCCTAGAGGTTTCCAAGCAGAGGTAAGGCAGCCTTTGGGAGATGACATGGAAGGGAATCAGGTCTCCGGTGGGGTTGACTCAAGTGATCTCCGAGGTCTGCATTAACCAAGGACCTGCGGCACCTGAGCTCATGACCTGCCTTCCATACATCGTGACTGTCCTTAGCCGTCCAGGACCAGCCCCACGAAGAGACCAGCTCTGCACAGGAAGGGTCTGGTTGGGTCTGTTATGTCCTTCCTCAGTGTCCGCTGTTTGGTCCTGTTTCTTGGCCCTTCTCACAGATGCTGGCCTTGACCTCTTCTGTGCCTGGATGCTCACCTGGGCATTGGGTTCCTCGTGTATAAATTAAAGAGAAAGAACCAGAACCTTCCTGGGTCTGCTTCTGGCCTCCATCGCCTGTGTGTTTGGTGTCCTTGGCCGGGCTGCTTCCCAGCCCCTTCTTTCCCTGTTCCTGAGACTTTGTCCCCAGAGAACCTGGAGACCTGCTGGTGCAGTTGGAAGGGCCCTGGGCTTGTGTCCCCAGTGGATCTGGCTGCCCAGCCCTGGAGTGTCAGCACTGTAAGATTCGGCACACGTGCCCATGTGAGCCCTGCGTGGAGGACCAGAGGGCTGCTTGTCCCTTCATGTGGTATCCTGTGCGTCAGAATCTCTGGCCAGTCTCCATGGCGTCCCCTGCCAGCTGTTTTTTTTATCCTTGCCAAAGCAACAGGACAATTGAGTAGGTGGTCCTCAGGCTGCGGTGCGCTTTGCTCCTGGCCATCCTGTGCTGGAGGCTGGACTGAGCATGGGCAGCACCGCCACTGCCTTCCAGGAACATCCATGAAGCAGGGAGGTGGGTTCTGACTGGAGTGGTCAGTGTTGATGCACTGAGATGCGCAGGTGACTCTCTAGGAGTTCAGGGGAGGAATTGGCTTCCCATTTGGGTGGTCTGTGGGGGCAGGGGGAGGAGAGCTGGGGCTGGCAGCAGAGGCTGGCGATGGGACCTTCTGCATAGGAGTGAACGAGGCTACGGACAGGAAGGGCCCCTGGAGCAAGAGCCTGTAGAATGGACTGGAATCAGGAAGCCCAGGTCAGCCTTAGAAGCAAGGTCTCTGCAGCTGAGATCATTCCTGCACAGGCCTTCAGCCCCAGAAATTCCCAGCAGTACCCAAGGGCGGTGGTGACTCAGAAGACAGCCTCGAGCTTGTGCAGGGGCTTCCCTGAGTGCTAAGGCACTGCTTCAAGAATTAGCTCATTTAATGCTCACAGCAACCCGTGCCGAACTGGTGCCCATTTTACAGAGCAGAAGACACGGGGTCCCACAGCACCTTCCAGACCTCCCGTGCAGCCAAGACGCGGGGACTTGCATCCCCCAGGGTCTGAGGAAGTAGCTGGGCAGTTTACAGCTGCAGAGGCCCCTTCTCAGGTGTAGGTGTGACTATAACCTTCCTCTCAGCCTCCTTTATAAAATTGTTCAAGGTGTCATCTCACCAGATGAATCACTTGAGCATTAATTGAAAGCATTTTCACATAATTTTTAATATGTAAGCAATTACACATTAAAAAGTCCTTAGCACGTTTTTATTATTAAATCAACTTTATAGCATAATAAGAGGAAATTAAAAGAAAGTCATCTGCACAGAGCCCTGCTGCCCTGACGTGGCCGTCCCCGTCCTTCTTGCCTATGACCTGCCTTCTTTCTGCCCGTTTGAACTCTAATTGCTGGTAGCCACGTCCAGTAGAGCTGGTTCCCGGTTCTGAAGGCCAGAAAGCCATTTTGTGTCTTCTTGTCCTCTTTAAAACCACATTCTGTCTTTTTCACTGGGTGTCATAAGCAACCAAAGAGGTAATGGGTCTGAAATGACTTTATAAAGCCTTAGGTTACCTGCTTGTGTAATCACACGGGGCTTCTGAGAGTCCTGCGACTGGGCTCCTTACAGATGGCTCCTGTCAGTCCTGCAACTCTGGCCCCACTCCAGCCTTGCCAGGTGGTGAGGAGGAGCTGGCCCTGGGCCTTCCCAGGAGCATGTACGCTGACAGGCACATTCTTTTTATTTTTGGTACCAGGGATTGAACCCAGGGGCCCTCGACCACTGAGCCACATCCCCAGTCCTTTTTGTGTTTTATTTAGAGTCAGAGTCTCACTGAATTGCTTAGCGCCTTGCTTTTGCTGAGGCTGGCTTTGAACTTACGATCCTCCCGACTCAGCCTCCCCAGCCACCTGGATTACAGGCATGCGCCCCTGCACCCGGCCAGGCACACTCCTTTTTGACAGCCTGCTCTGTTCCTCGGGGCCTGGATTCCTGTTCCCTAATTCTGAACTGAGGTCCTCTGAAGACCTGCAAGCGCTTCTCAGAGGAGAAAGTCCATGGGTTGTGGCTGGGGTCAGAGAGGCTGTTTCTGGCCTCCTATCTAAATTTTCCATTTCCTGTTCCAGGCCAGGTCTCTGGTGGCTGGAAGGTCAGGCCGCCCAGGCCCAGCCCTGCAGTGCCTCAACTGTGCACCCTTGTGCTCGCCTGTCCTCCTCCCTGGCCTGCCCACCCCCACATTGCCCCAGGGTTCAGCCAGTCCTGGTGGTCACAGCTGTCCTCTGACCAAGGACGACAGGATGGAACCATCCTTAAAGAGTAGTCCAGTGTCCTTTTTCTGCTCAAGGCCCAGAGAAGGGTATGTGCTGGCCAAGGTCACACAGCACAGCAAGCTGCAGAGCAGGTCCCCCAGCATCTAACCTGGGACTCCTGAGTTTGGCTTTGAAGTGTTTTGAAACCTGTCCTCACCTTCTCCAGCCTGCCAGATGGGAGGCTTGGCTGAGGGCAGTGCAGAGTTCCCTGGCTGATCTATGATTTGCCAGAATGACCTACCTACAGAACAGGAAGGAGATAATCAAGTGTAAACAGATTGTGGGTTTGTCACCGATGACGCGCCTGCTGTTGAGGGACAGTGGGGCTCCCTCACCCAGCCAGAGCGCTCGCCCACTGCCGTTCACTGGTACTGCTCTGTGCGCTTCCATTTCTCATTGAACAAAGTCCTGTTCTCATGGAGCCCCTGATTGGTGCAGAACCAAGCAAGCAGGGCCAGCGTCCCCTGCCCTCGATCCACACTAACTCATTTCTCAGACCCTATGGTTCTGGATTCCCGGGGCCTGGCAGGAGCAGAGTTAGACTAGTCCCAGGACATGGCCACCTTCACAAGTAGGCTGGCCTCAGTGCTATCTTCTGGGGATGGGGGGCTGGCTTTGGCCCAGTGAGGGGCAGCTGTGTCCCACTCTGTTCTCAGCTTTAGTGGAGGAGCATAGACACACACACCCCGCCTGGCTTGTCATGGATTGTCCCCTGTGCTGCTGGCACCAGGCAGGCAGTAAGGGGCCCAGGCCCTCAGGAACGCAGCCCTTGGCCCTTCTTTCTGGCAGTTGGGAGAGAAATGGGCAATGTGCCCAAGGTAGAGGAACAGGAACGCAGGACAGAGGGGCTCACTCCCTTCCCCTGCCCCAGCCCCATGTTGCCATTCAGAAGCCCAAAGACAGTGAAAAATCTGAAGCTGCAGGTGCTACAGGATGCATCTCGGGGCCTCAGGATTGCAGCAAAGCTCCTGCCATCCTACACCCATCCTACAGCCTGCTTCCAGGTTTGGGGCAGGGCAGGAGGCTGTGGGGACACACCCCGCAGGGTGTGACAGATAGGAAGTTGTTTGGGAAGCCTGGGTGTGTAGGATGGATTAGAGTCCGGAGAGTCATGGGGACTGGTTCCTTGGTTCTGTGGTTATGACAGTCATCTAGGCCAGAGGGTTATGGTGGGGACAGGGCTTGAGGGCCTGCAGGGGAGTCAGGGTGGGTG
>NW_026000101.1:14903613-14906294 GCF_001458135.2 Marmota marmota marmota
GGTTCCCAATGGGTGGGAGGGAGAAGCTGGGGCAGCACTGGGAAGGTGGGAATGGCAGCCACCCATTGGGAACCGTCCTGTCACAGGGGGCTTGGGAGGGTCAGTGCGTTCACAATGGACACTTTTGGGGCTGGAGAGATTGGAATGTTAGTGTGTTGGAGAAGGTGCTGGAGGCCAGTCAGAGCATGGCCTCGGGGCCAGGGGTCACAAGGGGATTGCACTCCTGGATTCAGGAGAGGAGCTGCCGGCCCAGCCACAGCACTGTTCTGCTGAAGCCTGGTGACTGAGGCTCAGGGACCGCGTCACACCCTGTTATTTAATTGATTAATGAGTCCCCTCCTCTAAAGATTATGCTAGGCCTCTCCCTAAGGCTCTGGAAGGAAGCACCTGTCATTATCTCCATTTTGTAGATGTGAAAGCCGAGTCCTGGTGGCTCCTAGGAACTCTGCCCCCTTCTGGGCCCCGTTCTCCCCGAGGGGCCTCTGCCTGCTGGTGCCAGGGAGGGTGCTGAGTAACAGGTCGGGCTTTCTTGACGGCAGGTCTTTCCTCCTAGGCAGAGATGAGGCGGGTGCCTGGGGTCCGTGCTCCCCCCTCCTCCCCGGAGCCCTGCCTTCCAGCTCTTTTGACCGGGGCCTCGTGGTGCTCTGCCTCTGGTCCTTTCCCGAACCAGGCAGGGTGAGCAGAAGTTCACAAATCGCTGCCCGTCCTCTGCCTCCCAGTGCGCAGCTTGTGATAGGGCCGCCGGGACGTTCATGCTGATAGAGCACGTGATGACCACGTCACCCTGTATCTCACCTACTGGGCTGGAAGCCCCTGGCAGGCAGGTCACAGGGCAAACAGGGCTCTGAACTCTTGCTCTCAAGCACCTAGGGTTTGAGTTGTTGGAAACTTCCCGGTGATGAATGCCTCTGGGTCAGAACCTGCTGGTTTCAGTGACACGTCATGAAGTGACCAGTAGACTCTTACCCTAAAGGTGAAAGTCCCCCGTCTCAGGTTCTGGAAATGGATCCCGTGGTTTCCCTGCCAGCTTACCCCTCTGCCCCGACCTGTGCCTCCCCGATGCTGGTCTCACACCTGCTAGTTTCCAGTCGCTGTGTGGAGACGGGCACAGACACACATGTTCCTGTGCCTCCAGCCGCAGGGCCCTCCAGGTCAGCCCTGCCCTGGCCCGGCCAGGTGCTGCAGCCTCATCTCCCTCAGGCAAACAGGCCTCATAATGCCTCTCTCCGGCATCAGTGGCTCCTGCCAAGTCCAGGACAGCCTCTGGCCTGACCTTTCTAAGCCTGGTCCAGTTGTGGCCGGGCCAGTGGGGGTCAGGGACAGCTTTCCACCTCTGCTGGTTTCCTTCACTGTGCTCCTTTGGGTACCTTTTCTTCTGCAGGTCCCTGACCTGTGCCTTTCCCCAGGCTCCCCAGTTCTTCAAGGCAGATGGGCTCGCTGGCACACGGTGTTCTGCTCAGGTGGTAGGTCCATCCAGGCACCTGTGGCCTCCAGCCCCCATGGCCTCCCTCCTTGGCCTCCCTAGACCAGGGAGACAGGACATGGTGGTTTCCATTTTATTGGTGAAAATCAGGGGTAGGGGCTGGAGAGACTGCCTGGGGGCCCCCGGAGGACTTCAGGAGGTGTGTTTCAGAGGCCAAGCAGGAGCAGGTCAGTGCAGCTGCACTGGACCCCAGGCTGAAGGAAGCACATGAACCTGAAGGTGGTGGAGTCCCCCAGCAGCCATGGGTCAGACAGAGTGGATCCACGGGGCCAACTCCAACCCCCGCCCCCAGCAGCAAAAAGCAGAGGCCTAGAGCTGGGAGGACCAGGCAGCTACAGCCCACTGCCCAGCAGAACTGCAAAGCAGCCTGTGGGTGACAGCACCCCACCCCACCTCTCCTGGGGGTGTCCTCCCTGCTCCTGTGCTGTTTTCTGTTTTCCTGCTAAAGAGTCTTCACTAAGGGGGGACTTCATGCTTAGACACTATGGGCCTGCCAGGGAACCTGCAGGGTGAGGCGGGCAGGTGGCCCCGTGGCATAGCCGGGTAAGGTGGAGGAGGGAAGGGGGTGCAGTGTCACATGCCTGTAATCCCAGCTGAGGCAGGAGGATCTCTAGGCCAGCCTGAGCAACCCAGCCACACCCTGTCCCAAAATTAAAAGGACGGTGGTAGAAAGCCCCTGGATTCAGTCCCTAGTACCCCTCCCCCAAAAGGTAGAGGAGGAGTGACCCTGCCCAGGCTCATGCGATGTTGAGAGCCACAGCCGAAGGGGCCCCAGCAAACTTCCAGCTGCCGGCTGATGATTGGCTCACAGCGGCCCCAGCAACATCTAGCTGATTGGCTCCTCTGCGGTGATGCTCATTGGGCTGTTTCCCTGCCTTTTCAGACCACGGAGCTGCTCATTGGGGGACTTTTTTGGCTCCGCCCACGTGACCCAGCCAATCGGCCTCAAGAGCAGGAGGATGGTGGGAGGCAGGGAGAAGCTTGTGTGGGAGAGAGAGGCTTGTGGAAAGCCGGTGGTGGCAGTTGAGGCTCTGAGGATTTTTCCTGAGAGGCTGTTTTGTTTGGCGTGTGTGGTTCTAAAAATAAAGTTAGTTTCTTTTGACAAGTGGCTCCTGATTGTGCCCAGCCAGACTGCGGCATTTTGGTGGCCCCGTACGGGGAAAACCCGCCGACCTTGGGCGTTATCAGCACCAAGCTC
>NW_026000101.1:14908737-14910230 GCF_001458135.2 Marmota marmota marmota
CAGTCTGGCTGGGCACAATCAGGAGCCACTTGTCAAAAGAAACTAACTTTATTTTTAGAACCACACACGCCAAACAAAACAGCCTCTCAGGAAAAACCCTCAGAGCCTCAACTGCCACCACCGGCTTTCCACAAGCCTCTCTCTCCCACCCAAGCTTCCGGCTGATGATGCCCCACCCTTCATGGGAAAGCTGAGGAGGGGACCGTGGAGCCCCTGCTGTGTGGACACTGCACCAGGGCCCTGCCCATAGGAGGGCTGGTCTGTGGGGTGACTGCATGACATGGAGGTGTGTCAGGGGTGGGCCTGGACTCCTGCCCTCATTTGGATGGGGCCTGCCAAGGAGGGTGTGCTCTATCCCACTTGGTTAGGTGGGCGCTGGTCCCTGAGGGGGAAGGATGCATGGGGCAAAGGGGCTGGCATAGCCCTGGGCTCCATATAGAGTGTGGATTGCTGGAGGCTCTGGCCTGAGATCCAGCCTGAAGAGGCCCGTGTGTTCTGTGCAGAGCACCCACGGGGCAGCTGTTCAGGTCTTGCCCCCAGCCCAGCAGATCCCACCCTGCCGCACAAAATGAACCTTGTCCTTAAGCTGAGTCTCATGGCAGAGAAGGTGATTTTCATAATTTGCACACAGAAATTGGGAGAGATTTGCTTGCTGTTCCCATCTTAGCCTGTTTACCCCCTAAACTTGAACCTGATTTCAGCTGGACCGAGCCTCCCAGTGCTGCTGGGGAGCTGCTGGGAGCTGCCCCATGCCCTGGCCTGGTTGGCTCCTGGACATTCACAGAAGTGCCTGACCTCTTGGGTGAGACTGAGGTGGAATCACCTTTAAAACCTGGGGTCTTCGCTGTCTCTACCCCAGGGGCCTGGCACAGCGTCCTGGGATCATGGGGAACTAGCCAAAATCCTTGGTCTTTTTGTGGCTGACTTTGGCCTGAACTTTGATGTCACTAGAGCTGAAGCCACCTTCCCTGCCTCTGGAAATCCTCCTTCAAGGAGGGACAACTCAGAGATGCACCAGACTGGGGGACTCCGTCGCCCTCTTTTAAGAGGTGAAGACATGGAAGGCCAGGAGCTAGAGGGCCGTCGCAGCTGTGCCATGCGTGGGGCCCTCTGCTGGGCTCCGCCATGCCTCCGTGTGTGCCCAGCT
The DNA here is from genome assembly GCF_001458135.2 of Marmota marmota marmota. Classification (NCBI taxonomy): domain Eukaryota; kingdom Metazoa; phylum Chordata; class Mammalia; order Rodentia; family Sciuridae; genus Marmota; species Marmota marmota. The sequence goes on from NW_026000101.1 coordinate 14,909,885, forward strand.
CAGCTTCCTGAGACCGGCGTCTCCTTGCTTCTGCGAGCTCATTTCCGACATGGATAGGTGACTTCTCCACGATGCATGCCTCTGCGTTTGGCTGGCAGCCTGAGCCTTGTCACCTCAGCCTGGGCATTGTTGGGGGGTGGGCGGGAGCCCCTCACCCAGGTCTCCCAGTCTGCAGTGAGTGATGGCTTTACCTCTCTCGGGTTTAAGGGTCTATGAGGAAAACTTCCTTATTGCAGGAAACTTGTGGGTTTGTGGAATCTCCTCGTTAATGTCCTGGGATGCGTTGGCTTCTCTCTAATTTCTTCCAGGACCTTGGCCTCCAGTTGTGTGTGTGTGGGGGGGGGGG
>NW_026000101.1:14910881-14932784 GCF_001458135.2 Marmota marmota marmota
GGGGGGGGGGGGGGCGTCCTGCCATCAGCATGTGTATTTATTTCCCCGTTTACTGACTACAAAGCACTTTCTTAGACATTATCTCATTTCGTCCTGGGAACAACCCTGGAGGCAGCCCTTGGTGTTCTCATTTCTAAGAGAGAAACTGAAAACCAGAGCATCTGGGCGACCCACGAGGGTCACTGAGCAAGGCCCTGGGCTGGGGTCTCTGGGCTCTAACATGTCAGTCCACATCCCCTTCCCCTTTCTTCCACTGAGAAGAGCCCAAGCTCTGGGCAGGTCTGTGGTAGAGTCCCGTGTCTGTCCCCACGCTGTGCCCCAGAGCCCACGGGTGGGGGAGGGGAGGCAGGGAAACTGATGGTCTTTCCCCGCCGTCCTCTTCATCCACTGACCCACCACAAGGCCTCTGTGAGTGTGCGCGACCTAAGTGCCAGAGCGAGCGTGCCTGTCACGTGCCAGGCCAGGCAAGCGACCTGAGCTCTGTGGAGCCAGCCGCCTGCTCCTCGCTCTCCCGTTGCCTGTGGCCCTGGAGTCTGGGTACCTGGGCTCCCCCTGCAGCCAGGCTGGACGGCGGAGGACAGCTCCCGAGTGGCCAGCCCAGCCCACCTGGGTGAGGCAGCCAGGTCAGAGAGCCCAAGGTGCCTGGTGGAGAAGCCACTCTGACCCAGAGCACGTGGCACCCCTCCCCCAGCCCACAGAGCCCGCATCTGTGCACAGGGACGGGGAGAGGCACAGTCGTGTCTGAAGGAGCCCTGGCTCTGACACCAGACACGGAGCTGTAATCATCGTCTGTGTTACACGAGGGGCCTGTGCCAGGAAGGTGGGCTTGGTGATGCCTCCTCTGCTGACAGGGTGGTCCCGCTCTCTGGATGACACCGACAGGAACACAGGCTCACAGAGTTTCAAAATCCCGAAAGGGCCATTCGGATTTCTACCAAGGACTCCTGCCTTCTTCTCCAGGAGAAAGAGGCACGGAGAAGCCCTGCCAGCGCTTTCTTGCCTGCTCCTGAAAAAGAACGTCGTTTACCTCTCGGAGCTGACGTGCTCTACGAAACCAAAGAGCAACAGGCCTTTTCCTTATGCTTCAAGAAAAAAGGAAGAGCAGACAGCCACACAGCCACCCCCTCGTGTTTCCGTGCTAGCATGTCCATTCTCCTTTGATCTTCATCCCCCTCCAGGGAGGTAGACAGGCATGTGATGCCAACCCCACTACAGAAGTGGGGAGATGAGAGCTCAGAGAGGTTACGGCACTTTCCTGAAGCCACACAGGAAACTAAAACTGGAGCCCAGCTTCTGACGGTGGGGCTTCTGCTCTTGAGGGCAATTTTAGTGGTTTATTTTGTGAACTTATTCAGTCTTTCACTCACTGGGGCTCCATGTGACAAGTAAACCCTCTGAGCCCCCAAATTTCTGGGCACCAGGAGCCACATACTTTATAGGACTACTATGAGGGACATCCCCCAGGATTCTGGAGGCCAAGCCACACCAGAGTCCCCAGGTCCTTATGGGTTAGCAGACAGAAGGAGCCTGGCTGGCCTGGGAACAGGCCCTGTGGATGGCCACCTGGATTCTCCACCCACAACCTGAGGCCAGAGTGAAGGGCAAGCTGCCTTGAAGCCCCACAAACGAGCTGCCTTCGCCCTCCGGTGTCGGCTTGTACTAGTCATGTGGGGGATCCAGGGCAGGGTCGGTAGGGACGAGAATGCAGATTCCCAGGCCCCGTTCTTTTTAGTGGCCCTTGTGAAAGCCAGGAATCTGTGTTGTCGTACTTGGCTTCCTGGTTCTGGGACAGAGCCCCTGGTTAGAGAGGCCCTGCTGGGCAAGGCAGGACTCCTGAAAACCCTGCAGCTCTGCTCGGCCCGCCAGAGCCTCGCTCTCCCTGGCTATGTCCCTCCCTGTCTTTTTTGTCTCTCTTTGTCCACTGCAGGGGGTGGGCACCATTCTGTTGTCCCCTTGACATCCCCATGCAGGTCCTGAGGATCTGGTGCTGGGGCTGAAGAGCAGTGGAAACCACCCACAGGTGGGGCCCAGTCCCACGGCCCATCTCATTGACATCCACACAGCAGTGGTTCTGACAATGACCTTGTGAAGGTTGGAACAGAGCAGGGCCGTGGGTGGAGGTTGTGTGTGTGGGGGGGAATCACAAGCAGACTCAGGCACTAACCCATCTCCTCTGACTTGTGCTTTGACTGGGACCAGGTATTTCCCCTCTGGGGGCCTCAGTTTCCCCAACTTCAACCTGACCCCAAAGTGACATTCCTGCTGCCCAGCGGTGGCAGCAGCAGCAGCAGCAGGATGCACTCGATGCACACAGATCCACCAGGCTCAGGGACACCATCTCCCAAGATATAAAAAGCCTCCCGGTGCTGGCTGTCGGGTTTGACTGCTGTCTCCAGGATGCCTTTGTTCATCTGTCCCCAGCCACATCAGACTTCCTCGGGGCATGTGACTCAGTGTCAACAGCTTCCACTCAGCGCCCTGGAAACCTGTCTGCCAGCAGGAGTCCCACTTGGCCTCCTTGGGGGATGCCTTTCCACCAGAGTCTGCTTCCAAATGGGCCTGATTTCACCACACCTGCTTTAAAAATAACTTTTAAATGTGCTTTAAAAGGTTTTCATTTTGCACATCAGCATCAGAGGAAAGAGGTGCAGCCATCCTAGCTCCTGGTAGCCCATGGTCAGCACACTGTTGTCCTCCTGGCTGGGAGAGCCCTCAGGGAGGAAGGAGCCCGAGGGAGGGGCTTGAGAACTGAGTGAGCAGAAGGGGTCTCTCCATGAGTCTCAGTCCTTCCCATCCGTCCTTCTCAGTGTCCCCTGATGAGTTTCCCAGACCTGGCCCAATCACAGGGATTCTGTTCCTTAGGCTCAGAGACCTTCCCTTCATCCCAGGGATCCAGGTGCAGACTTCAGCCTCCCTAAAGCCACACCTCCCTGCCCCAGCTCTGCACCTTGCAGAGCTCCTCCACAGCCTGGGCAGGGCCTCAGGCAGTTCCTCAGAGCCCAGCAGCAGGCCTGGCACTTATTGAAACAGGATGAAAATGGGCCTTTCCTCTGCTCCTAAGCCTCCCCTTTAACAGCTGCAGCCCATACCCCAGTTGTAGCCTATGATCTCCTGTTTATTCCTAGAAAATGAGCAGACCAAAACAGGACTTGGGGCAAATCAGATAAGTGCTCTCCTGGACGTGGAGACAGACGATGCTAATAACATTTGTCCGGCTCTGGGGGCGAAGGGCGGTCAGTGTTGGGAATCTCTGGGGCGTCTTCAGTTCTGGGAGTTCACAGTTTATGGAGCCATTTGTGGTCGGGAAGCCCAGGCCAGCAGAGTAACGGCCTGACTTAGGACTATTGGGGCCCCAGTGTTCCTTCCTGCCTCCTCAAGCTGCCTGTCACCTGCTATTGGTGCTCAGGAGTCATGGTTCTAAGAGTTCAGAGGGACAGGAATGCTATAAACCCCCGTCTCACTCCCCTTTACAAGGTAGGTGAGTGGGCTGTCACTTCACCAGAGGAAGCAGCTCTGCCTCAGCAGAAGGCTGCGAGTGGTCACCGGGGCCCCTGCTTGCTCAGTTGGCCCCATGGTGCAAGTGGGGGGACACAGTTCCTGCTCATCTCCACCCATCCCTGGGCCCTCTGTCCCTCAGCAGGGCCTCTTCTGGGAGCCTCACACTCCAAGCCTCCGATGTCTCTTTTTCTCTCATTTGTGCTTGTCCATGGTGAGAAGCTGCTGGACACCTGCTGTTGGACAGACGGGCTGCCTGGCCTTGGGATGAAGGAGCAGGCTGTGTCAGACTCCATCTCCTGCCTGCCATGGGAGGCCTAGGCCTACAATGGGCTGGCAAACAGCAGACCTTGTTGGGGCCTGAGCAGGACAGAGCAGGACGGCTCCGAAGGTCAGCCACAAAGACAAGATGTTTTAGAGGTGGAGTGGCAGATAACACTTCAGAAGAGTGTCATGCACTCGACGGTTCTTTTGCACTCCTGTTCTGGGAACCCAGAAGAATGGCAAAAATGAGAGCCAGGCTGAAGTGGGAGGCAGACTAGACCCAGATTGGCACTTTAAAAGGTCTTGGGGCTTCACATCATGGAATGGGGGTGACACAGTAATATAACAATCACTGAAGTTCTGAGAGAAGAGGAGCCAGGAAAGGCTTCCAAGGAGTTGAAGCTTGACTGAAGCCTGGAAAAATAAGCAGGCCAGCCGGGCCCAGGGTTGCACGTCTGTAATCCCAGAGACTCGGGAGGCTGAGGCAGGAAGATCATGAGTTCAAAGCCAGCCTCAGCAAAAGCGAGGTGCTAAATAACTCAGTGAGACCCTGTCTCTAAGTAAAATACAAAATAGGGCTGGGGATGTGGCTCAGCGGTCAAGTGTCCCTGAGTTCAATCCCTGGTATTAAAAAAAAAAAAAAAAAAGCAGACCAGGAGGGAGGAGCTCCCTGGGCAGAGGAGGATAGGACCAGCCTGGTTGTCCTGGGGACCTCCCAGTTCATAGGTGCTGAACTGATGTCTGGGTTAGATCCTGAGGTCTGTGCAGAGATGGGGAAGATAGAAGGGATGGCTTTGAGGAGGAGGGACAGCTGTGCCATGGCCAGAGATGGAGAGAGTAGCCAGCATGACTTTGGCTTCACAGGCTTCCAGAGGGTGATTGACATATGACTGGGACACAGAATCAGCCTCAGAACAGGGCACTTGCAGGAGGTGAGACCTGAGCCCAGCCTTGAAGGCTTCTGGGTGTTAAAAAGAGCAGCTTCAAGGGAAGTCAGGTGGGGAACGGTGCCGACCTTGGGCCAGGGCAGGCACGTCAGTGGACACCCTGTTCGTCATTCTGAATCTGTCCAGCACTCGGGGACTGGGAACCAGCCAGTGTCCTAGAGATAAGGGTTATAGAGTCTGGTCCAAGTGTTCCTGACCTACCAGTTATTTCAAAGAACTACTGCTCTGTTTAAGTACCTCTCTCAGAATTCCACTGGCCATCTGTGTACAGGATTACAGAACTGTGCACACATGAAGGTCTGGGACCTGGCTTGGGGACCCTCTGCAGGGCCACCCTCCCCAATACTGATTTTCCTCTCCTGAGCTCCAGCACAGCTTGAGAGTTGTGAGCCAGAAATGAACCTAGAAAGCTCAACTTAGGTGTGAGGGAAGAGGTGGGATTCAGATCCTCCTGAGGGCTGACAGCTCAGAGTCCTGTAGACAGGTGGCCACAGCTGCTTCAGGAGGCCTCCCTGCCCCACTGGCCTGTGGACCACAGCCGACTGTGGGCACAGAATGGCGGCAGTCACTGCAGCTCAGACACTTCGCAACAGCCATTCCAGGTGGTCCACCAGGTAGAAACCCCCCACCCCCACTGTGCATTCCACTTAGACAGCAAGAGCTTCCTGGTGAGCCTGTAAGAGGAACTGGTTGCTAACAAGACCCCCAGGAAACAATGGCCCATCCTGAAGAATTGCCAGTGAGCCAGTTGGGTGCTGAAGGATGTCAGCTCAAGACGATGATTTGGGTCCTAGGTTCCTTCTGGAAGTCAGAAGGAAGCGAGCTCAGTGTGCTCGAGGGTCTTAGCCAGATGGTAACCTCCTCCACAGAGTAGATTGGGGGGAGGGCATTAGCCAGCTCCCCTCGGGCATAGGAAGAGGGTCCCTGCAATGCGTGGTTTGTGTTTTCCAGAGAGCTCTGTCCCTCTCACCTGGAGCTCTCCTGTTCTCTCTGCTCCCTGGCTCCCCAGAGTATTCTCCTCACATACATTGTCAATGAAAAGCGAGCTAGGCAGGACCCACCCCAGTGGAGGGTGAATAGGATTTTAACAGCCTTTAGGGTGACAGGAGTCTCCTTGGAGGCCCTGTCCTCCCCCAGGCTGGGAGCACAGTGAGACCACTGCCTTTTCACAGACTGGTCAGCCCTCAGCCGGAGTTGGTGGTAAAACTTGGACAAGCAGAGCCCGCTTCTAATCAGGGTCTAGGGGGACGATCCCTACCCCCAAACGTCAGGCCTGGAGGCCACAGGGAGGGGCAGCGCCAGGGGAGGACTTGCACCCCGGAGAGTTTGGGAATTCCTGGGGAGGGTGCTGCTGTGAGGCTTCTCGATCCTTTGTCTCTTCAGGAGGAGGAGGATGAGCAGGAGTCTCCTGGTCATGTGGCCTGTGGCTGGTGCCTCTGTCCGTCCGCAGGGGACTTGAGTGAAATCTGAAGTGTGGTCTGTGCTGCAGCAGCTGTAACCTGACAGCTGCCACCCTCCCCGCCGGCTCTTCCCGGCCGGCCTCGCCTCCCCCAGGCCTGAGCGAGGAAGCCTGTCTGGCAGCAACTTCTCAGCTGTCACACCACATCAGTTGTAGGTCCCCAGCTCGAGGAGACGTGCCAAACGCTAGCGGATGATACACTTAGTGAAACACGCAGGAAGGGCCTGGTTCCAGATATTAGAGGGTCCCAGGTATTAGAGGCCACTCCCTTCCCGTTGGCTCTGGCTGATGCCATGCAGAGCCGTCATGCTTCTGAACCCTGGAGTCAGATCACGTCTTCCCAGAACCTTGTCGCCAGTGCAGGGTCTTTCCTTGAGGGGGTCAATACCAAAAATAGAAGTTGATTCTATTGAAAGGCTCTGGACGTGACTGATGCCACATAGGAAAGATGAAACGCGATGTCCTCTCCCGGTGGACTTCCACTATTGACCACGCGTCATTTATACCAGATGTCAAGTCAGGAATACAGCTGTGCATCCGCACACAAGCATGTATATTCCTCTCTAATACGGAACATCTGCATGGGGTCTTATGCCTTACAAGCCTTTTTTATATCCTTTGTCTGGTTTTATAACAGCCCCATGAAGTCAATATTGATATTCTCCCCACCCCCCGGCGGAGGCTGCAGAGGCTCTCCTGAGCAGGTCCTCCACCAGAGGCACAAGCTGATGAATGGCAGCGCCAAGGTCTGAACCTACGTGCCCAGTCAGGTTTCAGAAAGTGCTTATAGGCATGTTGAATCGCCAGCATATTCCATACCTAGAACCAAGGGGAAGTCATTAATAATTGGAATCGTATTTGCATTTATTCTGCCATGAGCAGGATTGAATGAGAGGCGGGGCCGAAGATAATAACATCTGTGAGCTGGTGCTTCTCTTTCTTACTCACCGAGGCCTGCTGACGTTATCTGGCTGTGGAGCTGTTAGATGCCCAGAGAGGTTGCCAGGTCCCTCACCTGGAGGAGGCCAGCTGAAAATCCAATACAGGCCCCATGGACACCTTCACTTGCTGATGTTAGTGTTGCTACGATCATTTATAAATAAAAACATGAAGAAAGCAATAAATAAAAGGGTTATTTAGTAAATAAATGAGCCACTAAGATCAGTCGGCACCTAAAGTTTGGTCCCTTTGCACACCAGGAAGATGCTGGGGAGAGGGGTGCTATCTAGGGTCTGCCGGCAGGAGCTGGGGCCAGGCTCTGGGGGTCCAGAGCCACCCACCCATTGCCACCCCGGGGTCTTGGCTTCAGACAAGCCTTCGTGTTCCAGAGTTTCTTTACGTATTTGGAATGTTCTTGGGGTTGATCTCAGTTCTGTCACCCGGTTTCCTGTTGGAAGACAACCTCAATTCCGGAATGCGGGCAGGCCCTTCCTAGCAGGCATGACTGCAGTCTCAGGCTCATATCAAAAATTCCTTCTTCCTCAATGGCGAGTCCACATTCGTACTTTCAGTTATTTTTAGGTGGGAACTTTGTGTTTTCTTTTCCTCCCACTCTGGCCTCCCTGCCTCTGGCTGCCCTTACCCTTTCTCTCTGGCAGTGGCATTAGAGCTGCCTTGTTTTTAGCTTGGCTTGATTTTTCTTCCTGTGACTTCCTTTTCCCTCTAATTTAATGCACACACTTGCACACTCAGATAGGCCTCCTTCCCCGTCTCCCGGTCCTCCTTCCCCGTCTCCCAGACTTAATCCAGAACACAAGTGCTAAGGCTCATCTCCAGAAAAAAAGGAAGAAGCAGCATCTCTAGCAAATCTCCAGGATCTCCTTGTAACAGGCTGCTGCTTGTCATTTTATTAAAGTTCCTCCACCTGTCACTCACCTCCTGCTGCTGACTCCCGGCTGAGACACTTGAGTGTACATACCTGATAGAAATGCTTCTGACATCGCATGCAGCATGTAGAGGAAACCCATGGGAGGTGGGTCCGAGGGGCTGGGGCATTCGGCTGCCAGGGGGCTTGGGGAGTGTGTCTGGGCACTCACACCGCCTGGCTCCTGGACCCCATTCTACCTCTGGTGCCAGTGGCATTTGATGCTGACTATGCGCACCTCATAGATGACACTTGCTGTTAGACTCCTGGCTGATGAACTAACCGTGCTGGAGTTGACCCTGTGTGTGGTGTCAGGGCATCAATGAGAATCCAGCCTAAAATTTGGTGAAGCAGGCCTGAGGGAATGTGACCCCCACCCTCCACCCCATCTTGTCCCCAAACAAGGGAAAAAGAACAGAGTTGAGGGACCAACCCAAGGCTTCCTTAGAAGTCAACACAGGTGCCAGTCGGACCAGTAAGTGACAGTGAACTAGTGAAGTGATTTGTGTGTCCACAGCTCCTCCTTCTTCACCTAATGAGCTGAGAGGGTTCAGGGCTCAGAGTCCATCTCCCAAAGCTCTCTTCTTGTGTGGGAATCTGGCCTCCTGTCAGTCTGGATTAGAACGTCTCATGCTGCTGTAATCCCTCTGATCCCTCCTCAAGGAGCCACCTGTCGGGAGGCAGCCTCCTCTGGGGGCATCAAAGGCCCGACCTCCTTCATCCCAAGCACACCTGCCCCCCACAGGGCAACCTGCTCCTTGTCATCCACCTTAGGGTATTTTTTGATTCAGGGCTTGCTGATCAAACTTGGACAGTGGGGATTACCTTGATTTGTGACTTTGAAAGGGTTATCAGGCCTTGGAGAGGGTGGGGACCCTTTGCAGTAAAGCCAGGGGTGCCAAAAAGGGATTAGACCTGTCCACATAGCTGTGTTTAGGGGAGAGCTTTCCCCATTTGCAGTGCCAAGACTAACTACCGTCCTTTGTGTGTCGAAACATCTAGTGCATGCCTGCAATCCCAGCTACTTGGGAAGAGGAACGCAAGTTTGAGGCCAGCCTCAGCAAGACCCTGTCTCAAAATTTAAAAAAAGAAAAGAAAGGGCTGGGGATGTGGCTCAAATGGTGACGCACTCGCCTAGCATGCGTGAGGCACTGGGTTCGATTCTCAGCACCACGTAGAAACAAAATAAAGGTATTGTGTCCACCTAAAAGCTAAAAATATTAAAACAAAAAAAGAAAGAAAAGAAAAAAGGAATGGGGACGTAGCTCTATGCTAAAGTTCCCTGGGTTCAGTCTGTACCAGGAGGGGAAAATCCAGAGCTTCTGTGGATGTCTGGAGACATTGTGGGCATGTTCTAGTTAAAGTGTACACCTTGGGGTGAAAAAACAAAACCCAGCCTGGTGGCCCACGCCTGGGATCCCAGCAGCTCAGGAGGCTGAGGCAGGAGGATCGTGAGTTCAAAGCCAGCCTCAGCAAAAGCAAGGCACTAAGCAACTCAGATCCTGTCTCTAAATAAAATACAAAATAGGACTGGGGGTGTGGCCCAGTGGTTGAGTTCCCCTGAGTTCAACAAAACACAATTTGCTCCAGACTTCATTTCCTAAAGTTTGAATGTGTAAGCATCACATGATATGAAAAGTATTTATAAATAATCCCAAAACAGAAGCTGTGGGTCCAAAGCATGTCCCACCAGAATGTGAAGTAGATGGCAAGTGACTCTGTGGCCACAGTGTGAGCTCAGACTTTGACAAAAGCAGACACAGGATATAGTTCATCCTGGCACCAACGTGCCACCTTAGCACTCTGCTCTTCCTGTCTTGGCCTCACTTTCGTCATCTCTCCTGGGGTTAGTGTGAAACTCATGGCTGAAGGAACAACAGAAACAGTAATGTAAAGCTCAGCACTGGCTCAGGAGAGACACTTCATGCGTGCTATTATGAACCACAAGAGAGGGGACAGTCTTTGGAGGCCACATTTGTAGCTTCTTTTAAAAATCTGTTTCATTGCCAGGCTCAGTGGTGCATACCTGTAATCCCAGTGGCAAAAAGTGAAGCACTAAGCAACTCAGTGAGACCCTGTCTCTAAATAAAATATAAAATAGGGCTGGGTATGTGGCTCAGTGGTTGAGTGCTCCTGAGTTTAACCCCTGTTACCCAAAAAAAAAAAAAAAAAAAAAAATTTTTTTTTTTGTTTCATCATTACATTTAAAATAGGTGCTAATTTTTTAAAAAGGGAAAAACCTACATGCTCTAGGTAAGAAAATGCAGCCTACAGACATACAGGGACTAAAAAAGGGAACCCTCTCCAGAAACCAGGACCATTCATAATTTGTGTATTCTTAACCCTTTTCCCACCTGCTTACAAAAATCATTCTTTTCTGCCTAAATGCTGTTCATCACAGATCTTGTCCGAGGGCATTCTTTCTTTTGAATGATTCTCCAGTGTGACTAGCACAGTATGCTCGGTCCTTCTCCTATTCAGAGTGAACATCCGTGAGCATTTATTTCTGCATGTGGGTCTGGATATTTTTAGAAGCAGAACTCCAGGCCATACGGTATTTAATTTTTGTTAGATCTACCAATTTTACCTCTGAAAAGGCCATTTCCAGTTTATATTCCCTCCAGCCATCTATGGGTATGGTTCTCTTCCTAGAAGAGACAAATATTTTTAAAATATTTTTTCTGCGCTAAATTCAGAATGTGCAAGAGGCTGTTTGTTTATGTTGTTCCTTCAGCCAGTATTTGCAGAGCATCTGTGGAGCCAGGTTCTATGCTAGGAATGGCAGGGGGTGTGTCAGGATGGATTAGACTTGAACTCCGCCCTTAGAACTGGGGGTGGGGGTGGAACTGAGCATGCACAATGCCAGAAAGTGACAGGAGTCTCAGGGTCCCCAGGGTGGGGGAGAGACAGATGCCTGGGAAGGTGTTGGATTCCTCTTTGAGCCCCTGCACTGCCTCTAGCATTCTGTGGAGACTCAGTATCCTGTGATCCTAACTGAACAGAAAATAGGACTTGGTGCTCTGGGGCAGCAGGGTTTCAGGTCAGGTCCCTGGGAGGCCACCAGTTGGAAGAGGCTGCCATCGCAGAGAGGTAGGCTCTCTCTGCTTGCTCTCATGTTCTAGAAACTGATGGCACCTTTTGTATCATATTGAATACCTGAAGGACACCTTTTTGGGCCCCTCAGGAGGGGCCGTACGTGTATCTGTGTATTTATTTATTGCTCCAGTACAAGCTCTTCATTCCATCCAGGTGTGTCCTTCCTTTCACACCATTCTTGGGTGCGCTGGGTGCTGGGTGGATGGTGTTGGCTGGAACAGCTGTCAGTAGGAAAGAGCCCCTTGAGAGGACTGTGAAGGGTGGTGCTTCTCAGGTCCCCATTCTTACATGTAGCATGCCCCACTCACCTTCCCTTTTCCCACTATTCTGTAAAACAGACAAATAAAAGAACGCTCCTTAGGGTTTTTGGTGCTGTGACACCGTGACCTACAAGACTGTCGAGTTGGAAAAGCCAGGAGGGTAAGAATTGTAAAACTCCTTACTCAGGAACTGTGCGGATTTCTTACCCCATGACTTTGGCAAGTCCCCCTCATTCTGATGTTCCCGTTTCCGCTATTAAGTGAGGATGCCATCGCTACCTATGAGGACCCTTCTGCAGCCAGTGGTTATAAGGACCACGTAATGCAAAGGGTCGCGTGGACTGTGAAGTACTCTTTGGGAGAGAGAGCACTGCCCTTTAGTCTTTTTTGGTTAGATTTGGGTTGGACCTTGACAGATGGTCCCTCCTGGGCCAGCTGTGGGTCCCCACTAAGATCCTTGGACTCATAGTGGCTTTGCTTAAGTCTCAAAGGTGGAATTGCATATCCTTCTCAAGAATCTTCTGTTGGACTGCTTGCCTCGCTCTTTGGGATCAAGTAAAGTGGTGTGTCTGCCCTGATGGTGATAGAAGGGTTTCCTTATAGACCCAGCTCTCTGGGTTGATCTGCTGTTGTCAGAAACTGGGTTTCCTAAGAAGGGAACGGATAAGCAGCCCTTCCAAGGCCCACACGCTAGGTGTGTGGTGAAGGACTTCACAGAAGTTTGTATTAATGGGAGTTCTCTAGAGAAGCAGACCAGTGGGGAGAGAGAGAGAGACCGAGATTTATTTTAAGGAATTGACTCTCGTGATGACAGAGGCTGGCAAGTCCCAAGATCTGCAGGTGAGTTGGCAAGCTGCAAAGTCAGTGGTGTACTTCAAGTCCAAATTTGGATGCATGGAATCAGAATCAGTGGTGTAGTTCAAGTCCAAAGGCAGGAAGAAAGCCAATGTCCCCGTTCAAAGGCAGACAGACAGAATTCTCTTTTACTCAGGGAAGGACTGGCATTTTTTGTTCTATGCAGGGCCTTCAATGGATTAGATAAGGCCTACCCACACAGTGGGGGCACAGCAATCTGCTCACTCCACCAATTTCAATATTGATCCTATCCAAAAATACTCTTACAGACTAACGTTCATCCTAACATCTAGGCATCCCATAGGCCAGCCAAGTTGACACAGATGAACTACCCCAGATGGGAAAGCGCAGCTGGGAGTGGGGTGGAGCTTCTCACTGGGCAGTGTTCCCATTGCATATGATGACCGTGTCTTGAAGTGGTTTGCTGAGGGTGGTTGGGATGCTGAGGCCAGCGACCCCCGTGCTGGTAGGGTAGGTGCTCTCTTGTATGCCTCCTGCCTCCTTCCAAAGATGGAGCCACAGCACTTGGACCAGGAAGCCCTCTGTGAATACCTGCTCTTCATGGAACCAGACTGAGTGAGAAAGGCCCCTGAGATCATCTGGTTCAACCCCTCTACCTCACCTGGGAGAGATCTGAGCCCCAGTGGAGCAGGCAGTTGGCCAAGGTCACACAGCCGGTGAGCGGAGAGCCAGGCTGGTCCTGGGCCAGCGGCCTCAGTGCTGCTGTCCAGAAGGCTGAGTTGTCTCTGGGTCCCTAGGGGGATTAGTTGCTCCCTTGAAGAAGTTCCAGGGTAGGGAAGCTGGGCAGAGAGCTTGCCAGATCTCAGCAGGTTGCTTCCGCTGGGGCAGCTGCTCTGAGCATGGGGGCTTGATGCCAACATCACCCCCCTCGGTATGAGACAGTGACCCCATGACCAGCCCTAGGCATATAGGTGGGGTTGACCTGTATAGCTGGGAAACATGACAGGTGGTGAGGGTGCTTTAATATAAGTGACCAGGGCCATCAGGTACAAGTGAGGTGAAGAATTATGCTTGGCTTTGCCCTGGGAAGTGGTCCCCTGCACCTGCTACCAGTTTAACCACTGGCTTAGTGCCAGCCAGACTGGGACCAGCAGCATGTCTTGGCCGCCCCTGTGCAGCATCTAGAATGTGCTGAATACCTCCCTGATCGACAGCTCTCTGCTTGCCTTCAGACTGATTGTAATGATGCCTGAAGGGACCCCCAAGATGGCCCCAGTTACCAGTTTGATAAGCAGACTGTCAGCCAGAGGCAGGAAATAGCATGCCTGGCATCACTCAGCTTGATGGACCAGGGCCCTCCAGGGTTTGCTTCCCTTACTGACCTGAGCACCAAGTTTGTGTCTTTTTTGTTCCTAGTGGAGTGGAGGGAGCACTGACTTGGGCTAGGAAGATGGTGTAGAGGGCCACATGGCCAAGAGCATGGTCTCCAGAGCCGGGCAGCCTTTGTCCACAGCTCATTTTGCAATCCACGTGGTACCTCAAAGAACTGTCGGGAGAATTAAATAAGAATGCACTTAGCACGTGGGCACCGCTGTGTAATTGAGGCCCAACTCTTCCCACCCCTCTTGTGTAAGCTGCAGGCTTTTATCAGGCAGATGGCAAGGGGCCTTCACATTGTGGATCCTCCAAGGTTTGCTCCAAGGTTCCCTGAGAACATGTAGGTGAAGCTGCTCCATAAGGAGTAAAGCCCCTAGCTATGACTGGTCAGGCATGAAAGCCCGTCACCCTGTGGCTTCATCACATTAAAGCGGCCCCCAGGCCCCTCTGGAAGCTGAGACCTCACTTTGCCCAGCAGACCGGAAGATTGTGTCTGTGGGGTGCTGGCCCTCTGCACAGGTCCACTTGTCAACACTCAGAAGACACAGGCTGGATACAGGTCTGGAAGCCCCTCCTTGGCCTCTTTTTTGCAGCATGAAGAGTCCAGGGTCACCCACCCTCTGAGGATTAGGTGCCTGACCCTGGCCCTCATCCCAGGGGGGAATGTCTGCATCTCCACATCTGGGGGTTGCTCACAGGAGCATGTCCTCTCTCCATCCCTTGAAAAGGTGGAGCCCTAATTTTTCAGAGGGTCCTACCTTGGGATTATATACAACTGAGTACCACACGCACCCCTGCGTGTCCTGCCCACTTGGGGAATTATAATCCACTATAAGGGTTTGCATTAAAGACCTGATTAAGGCTCCTGGCCCCCCTTTTCCAATTTCCTGCCTTTTAGAGTAGCATCCCTCCTGTGACTTCCACACTCTCCCTAGCCCAGCTCCATCCATTCTGGTCACCACACCCCGTTCCCAATGAAGAGCACCAGGCTGAAGGCAGCACAGGCTGTTGAGTTCTATCGGATAATCCTCCGGCTTTCCTCTCTCCACCGCTTTGCTCGTGCTTGCCCTTCCTCGTTTGCTCTTTGTCCTGGTGACCTCATTTTCAACTACCCAAGCCTTCCTACTCTTCTTGATTATGTCCTTCTGGGCTTGTCCTTCTCTGTTTGTGATAGTAGGCAGTCTCTCTGTTTCCCTGATCCTCGAGGGCTCTTCTTACACAAGGACCTAAGACTCTGAAATGCTATCACCTTCCTGAAGTTTTTCCAAACTCTAGGAACTGGGTTATTTTTTACCTCCACCCGGCTGCCAATGCACGTACCACTTTTAAGGTGCTTACAACAGTCAGAACTGGATTATTTCCAGCTGAGCCTCATTTGTCTGAGCCTCAGTTTCTGCATGGGAAATAATACAGTCAAGAATTCAAAAATGCTTGCAACAGAAGCATTTTTGGATTTGGGGATTTTTTTGGACTTGGGTATTTGCACTTATATAATGAGTACCTGCACGGTGTTAGTGTTTCTTGGGGCTGGGACTCTAGTCTAAATATGAAAATGACTTATGCTTCATGTACACCCCATACCCTTTGCCTGAAGATAATTGTGCAGTGTTTTTAGTATGCCTACATTTTGACCACGACCAGTTACATGATGTCAAGTGTAGAATTTCCCATTTGTGGCACCCTATAAATGCTCAAAGAGTTTTACAATTTGATTTTTCAGGGATGCTTAATCTACTCCTGCCTCTGTGTGTCTTGAGAATGAGCAGTACTTTACTCCCAATACCCAGGATGGTGCCTGGGACACAAGCAGGTGCTTAGTGACTGGTAACCATTATTAACTCATTGTTTATGGATGGTGGCATCCTGGTTCTCCTGCCACACCAGCGTTCACTGAGGACCCCCAGCTTCACCAAACACTGGGCTGGCACTCAGCATCTGGCTAGGAGCCCAGTGTAGCACACAGTTGGGGCTCTGTGAGTGAGGAAGAAAAGCAGGCAGACTCCCCACTTGCCCGTGAAGTTGGGTCTTGCAGTCAACCTGGAATCAAAATGGCATCTCCTAAGAAATCGACTCCTTAAAGGGAGACCCAGTCACTCACTTCCCTGGGTTCCTGGAACAGTGACCCCGCCTCAGTGAGTCTTCGCCAGGGACGGCACCAGCTGCTGGGCCTGCAGCTGCCCAGAATCCTCTGCACGTGAAGGCAGTCGCTGGAAGATGCAGAGTGATGGGCTGGGATAGGACACAGAGGTAGTGTCACCGAGAGCCCGTGAGCTCTGGGCCAAGGCCCAAGTGGCCTTTCAAATCCTGATGAAAGCACATTTGTCATCAGATGCGAGGTCTTTGTCTACCCTCTGGTACTCAAGGCCAGAGGGGCTCGTGAGAAGACTCTGTCCCTGTACAGATGGCCAAGGGATGGGAGTAAACCAAGCTTCCTACTCCAGACCCGGGCCTTTCCCTCGCCCTCAGGCTGAGCACATAAGAGCAAGCAGGGCAGGTTGGCCAGTAGTGACAGGCCCTGGGCCGCTGCCTGGGGCCCACTCTTCTTGTTCCACACCCCTGCTTCCACAGAGCTCACCCTCTGCTGCCTGGGGTGTTTCTGTGCACGCCTGGAGAAGAGATGGCAAAAGAAGTCTAATTAGTCTTCTGGCTTCTAGACAGCTCCGGAAACCAGACCAGATAGAGGAGGAGGTAGGGCCTTCTGCATGTGTGAGGGCTGGGTTGTCTCCAAGCCTGGTCTCTGAGCTGCCCTGCCCTTGATGGCCTGCAGCGTCCACCCCAAAGGACTCCTGCCGTCCCTGTGCTGCCCACCCGCAGCCTCCAAGGGACACCTGAGCTCAGCTGCCTGTTGAAGCACCCCCGTTAGGGGGAGGGTCTTTCTCTAACAGACGTTTGAACCGTGCAGATGGGAAAAAGCCTCTGACTCCCCTTTGATGTGGTACCCCGGCACTAGGCTGGGTTTTGGCCCATGTCTAATTAGGAGCAACCGCCTGCCACTCCCGTGGAGCTCATCACTCGGCCTGAGGTGCCGGGTGTGCTTTTTAGCAGCTCAGAGATCTGCCTGAAATAGACACCCTGCCTCCTGGAGGTTAAAACAAGACAAGCTGATGAAAGAGATGTCAGGAAGTGTCGAAGAGGCAGAAAAAGCCCTGGTCCAGGCATGAGGGGTCTTTGGGGCCTCTACCCAGCCACCTTCTTCCTTCCCTAGGCCTCAGTTTCCCCATCTATAAAATGTGATGACTGGATTGAACCAAGACCCCCACCCCCACCCCTGTATGTTTCATGTTACTCACAAACACTGATCCAGAGCTCGACTCCCACATGGGGGTGTCAGATGGCTAATGCAACAGCTGAAAGCAGAAGTTATAGACCCAGAAATGCAAATAGGCTTAGAGGTCGGTGTCCAGCGCTTTCCATTTCCAACTCAGGGTTGGCTGTCAGGTTCCCGTAAGCAGGCCTCTGAAGCTCTGGGAGATGAGGCTCCAAGGAAGTCCCCAATAGTGGTGTTTGGAATAATGACATTCACAGAGCACTTTCTTTGCCCCAAGCTCTATTCTAATCATTTGGCCTATGTATTTAATCCTCCATAGCATCTCTCTGAGATGGGTGTAGTTGTCACCCCCCCAGAGATGAGGAAACTGAGGCAACTTGCTCCGAGTCAGGCAGGGGCTGGAGCCAAGATACAGGCCAAGCAGTGTGGTGGATCAGTGTTGTCAGTCCCCGGCCCTGTGCTGTTGACCTGTTAGCTCCTGGACCCAGGCCCTGCCTCCCTCTAGGTGGTCAGTGTGGGGCAGCCCTGGTCCAGTAATGCAGCCCTTCCTGCCCTGGCCAGGACTCTGTGTCTCATCTGCTCACAACCTTGTCATCTTGGGCACAGGTCCACTGTGACTGTGCTTCTGTGTAGATGGGTGGAGATGCTGGTGACATGGCCAGGCATGCCCACCCCTGGCAGAGTAGAGGTTTCGTAGGCCGGAAGTGATGGCAGGGCCTGAGAATGCAGGCCTCCGAGGGCCACACATCCCCACTGAGCTCTGCCACTCTATGATCTGGAGCTGCCGTAGATTCCCAGACAAGCCTGGCTGGGAAAATTAGAGGTGAGGGGCCTGCAGGCTAGCGTCTGTCATTTCCAGTGAGGCTCCTTCCCAGCTGTGCCGTCTGCTCCCCACCCAGCTCCACCTCGCCCAGAGGCTCTGGGGCAGGTAGGTCTCTTTGGTCTCCGGGGGTGCTGTCCCTCAGCATTTGAGGCCTCACAGAAACCTGCTTCCTCTGCCGTAGCTTTGTCTTCCACTGGGCATCTAGAAACCCCCAGCCCTTGAACAACCCACGTATACCTCGTGCTTCTGGTCCCCTGGACCTCAGCCCCATCTTCCTCCAGCCTGGGCCCATTTCTCTGCCGTACCACAGTACCATGACCTCGTGTCTACATTCTCTGCAGCGTTCCCAGGCTCCCCCAGCCGAGAGCTGCCTCTTCTTGAGGTTGTAGATTCAAGTCTGCTCTCATCAAGGAGCCTGGGTGTGTCTGCCCTCTCTGACTGAGGGTCTCAGCCTCCCCACCTAACCCCAGCCACTTAGTGGAGAGAGGATTGCCTGTGAGCACAGTGGATGCATGTGCCACCGGAGAAGGCCAGGGGCTCCAAGATGGGCACGCCTCAGCTTCCCGGACAGTGAAGCCATGTTTCCCTTTTCTGTTCCCAAAGAGTTGGTTAAAAAAAGGTTAAAAAAAAAAAAAAAGATTCATGTTCTTCTAGTCTTCTTGCTGATAAAAGACATTTATCTTGAAGTGTACTACTGTGTGTCTTTTCACTTAGATGTGTGCCCGTCAACTTTCGAAATGCAGGTTAGAGTTTGTAATAAAAGAGAAATGCATGTCTGTAACAAGACCAGGAGAATAGGAATCGAAATCTATTACCCATGTCCTGAGTTATTATAGCTACAGAGGTTCTACATCAAAATCCAAGTTTCCTATCAGCCAAAGCAGAAAGGGAGGCATATAGTAGAAACTTTCATTCAGGCAGGAGTACAGAATAATACGTTAGAAGACAGTTTGGCAATTTTTTAACCAAACTAAACATACTTTTTAATGGTCCTAGGCACTGAACCCAGAGACTTGCACATAAGCATACTCTTATGTGCTAGTAATTGACCTACCCAGTACTTATCCAAAGAAGTTGAAAATTTCATGTCTACTTTACAGTAACTTTATTTGTAATTGCCAAAACTTGGAAACAGCCAAGAGATCCTTGATTAGGTGAATGGGCAAATAAACTCCGGTACATCCAGACAATGGAATATTATTGAAATGTTAAAAAAAAAAAAATAATGAGAGCCAGGTGTGGTGGTGCATGCCTGTAATCCCAGCAGCTGAAGAGGCCGAGACAAGAAGATCATGAGTTCAAATCCAGCTAGCAAAAGTGAGGTGCTGAGCAACTCAGTGAGACCCTATCTCTAAATAAAATATAAAATAGTGGCTCAGTGGTTGAGTGCCCCTGAGTTCAATCCCTAGACCTATCAAAACTAAAATGTATATCACTTAGAGAAAGAAGCCAGTCTGAAAAGGCTACATACTGTGGTTCCACCTGTGTGACATCCTGGAAAAGGCTAAACTATGGAGATGGTAAAAAGATCAGTGGTAGCCAGGGGTTAGGGAGGAGAGAGCAACAACTGGGCAGAACACCTTATAAATGCTTCATGTGACAATATGATGTGACAATACATGTCATGCATTATGCATTTGCCCATGCCCATAGAATGTGCAGCGCCAAGAGTACACCCTAATGCAAACTAGAGACTGGGGTAATATTGATGCGTCCATTGTAACAAACTGGCATTACCAGTCTGGTGGGGGGGCACTGACCACGGAGAAGGCCATCCGTGCGTGTGTGGAACAGAGGGTATGTGCAGTTAGTATAGCTTGTTGCTTGTGGAGTGGGGAGTCTCTAAATCCTGTCACATCCACTCAAGAGGCTGCTCATCCAAGCCAAGCTGGTCCCAGCTCCCCCCACCCCCACCCCGCCTGCTCTCTTCCCGGCCCTTGTCTTCTCCACGGCCACCAGCCCTCCTGGTAAATATGCCCAGGCCAGTTCTTTTGCTCCCTCCAGTTCTAACATTTTCTGATACTGAAGAAAGTGCCTTCTTTTCCATTTTTTTTCTCCATGTTTCGTTCCACTTGAAAACCTTTCTACTCCAGAGGTCAACAGAAATCCCCACCCTGTCAATTTAATGTTTCTGCTCGCTGCCTAAGAGGCATGAAATCACTGCCTGCCATCCAGTATGAAAGGTCATTTTCCACGAATGTGTAGATGGCCATATCCAGATAACTCGTGACTTACAACATATGGTCACTAGCTCCCCTATTACATCAGCCTTGGGACCGTCCCAGAGGGGTCTGGCTAACAAGGTGGACAGGCCTGGTCACTAGGCAGGAGACAGCAATGTGTGGTGAGCTGGCCTGTCCCACAAGGTGGCTCTTGCCTCACAGGGCTCTTGGCCAGCCTCTCCAGAGGAGAAGCTACTCCCCGAGTGAGCCTTTTCCCAGGGAAAGACTGCTGCTTCCAAGACACAAACAGCTCCTGGAGACCCAGCCTGCTTAACATCACATTTACTTTCTGTCTTAATTACATTTTTTTCCTTTGTAGCATCTTTATTCATTATTTACAGCTTTCAAAAATAATTATGCAATAATCCCTTCCCTGCACAGTAGCTGTTTACCTTCCTGTATCGGGTTTTCAGCTCTTTATTCGTGTGTGTCTGTACTTAACGACATTGCTGTCACCAGAGTTTGGATATTATGAGCAAAATGTGCCGTGCTGCTTTTGAGCAATTCCTAAGCAAGGAACAGAATTCCCTTTGGGGCATTGTTCACATTGCCCAGGACTTGTTTAGAAAGCTCACGTTACATACTTTTGCCCTCACACATAAACAATTTTGTATTTTACTTTTTAGTTTAGCATAATTTCATGCACGTCTTCCCATGTAGCTACATTATCTTCCAATTTATCATTTTAATGACTACTTAATATTCCATCCAGTTAACGTGCCATAATTTACTTAACTGTTCCCTATTGTTGGGTCCTTAATGAAAATTTGAATTCACCATGTAATACAGGAGGAGGCTTATTTTAATGATTGCCATTATAACATCCCCTGTCTTAACTGCATGCCATTACAAACCCAGCTTTGGTGAGGCGCAGATGCTTCCAGAACCGTAAATCCTGCATGAGAGGTGTAGCACAAGTCCCTCTGATTTAATAGCTAATCTGTTCGCAGCACATGCTTTCCTTTTAGGTTGATATTTACGTAGAATATCGCCTCTTCTGAATATTATGTAATGCCGAACTGCATGCGTCTGGCATTTTCCTCCAGGTTCTTTGTCACTGGCAACAGGGACTTTTGTAAATTAACTAGAATTTAGGGGTAAAAAGTGGTGTCTTGGGCTGAGGTTAGAGCTCAGTTGGAAGAGTGCTTGGCTCACATGCACAAGGCCGTGGGTTCAATTCCCAGCACACAAAAAGGTGGTGTCTGCCCATCGGTTCTCCATCTACATGCACAGAGCACCTGGACCTGGAGTCAGGCCCTGGGAGGGATCCAGCAAAGGCTTCTAACAGAAGTGCACCTTCACTGCTGTATGGTGCCCTTGGATTGAATGGCAATGCACATGAGAAGTGCTTTGTAAATGATAGTGTTCCAAATGTTTGCTGTTTCTGCCTGTGGAAAGCAAAGAGGAAGGTGGTTTTCCCAGCTCAGCCCCTTATCATCTGCACCCCCAGTATTCCCAGCCCGAGGGTCCTCAGCCTTGAATCCTCCAGCAGGAGGCTAGACTTCACCTCTCAGAACAGGAGGAGAATACTGCAGAGGACAAGGAGCCCTCCAAAGTATTAAGTAGAAGATCAAGTAGTTTGGTAGATGAGTGATTTACAAAGTTGTCTACGGTACTTTACAGTTGATCCTCACTTTAAAGTGACATAGTACTACCATTTTATAGCTCTTCCTTTCTCTTTCTCCGTCTGTAAAAAAATAAAATAAAATAAAAAACGGGGTGGGGGTGGACATCATGCTCAAAACTAATAAATGATCCCTGTTTATTTGTAGGACACAATAAAAACCATGTTTTAGCCAGGCATGATGACACACTCCTGTAATCCCAGTGGCCCAGGAGGCTAAGACAAGAGAATCACAAGTTCAAAGCCAGCCTCAGCAATGGCAAGGCGCCAAGCAACTTGGTGAGACTCTGTCTCTAAATACAATACAAAATAGGGTTTAGGATATGGCTCAGTGGTGGAGGACCCCTGAGTTTAATCCCCAGTACCCCCCCCCCCCCAAAAAAAAAAA
>NW_026000101.1:14932798-14976757 GCF_001458135.2 Marmota marmota marmota
GCCCCCCCCCCCCCAAAAAAAAACATGTTTTAGCCAGGCACAGTGGTGTACCCCTGTAATCTAAGCAACTCGGGAGGCTGAGGCAGGAGGATTGCAGATTCATGGCTAGCCTCAGCAACCTAGTGAGGCCCTGGACAATTTAGTGAGACCTTGTCTCAAAGTAAAAGATAAAAAGGGATGGAGATGCGTGGTTAGTTCAGTGTTTAACTAACCCTGGGTTCAGTTCCCAGCACACACACACAAAAACATGCTTTGCAAAGTATGGAACATCTTCTCAGAGGAGACATGATTTTAAGTGGCCTGAGAAACAGCAGATTTTTCCTGTTTGTTTTCTCCTTTTTTAGAGAGAAGAAATGATTGTTTTCCACAGAGCATCTTCCTACCAGCCCTCTGACACTTGCAAATCCCCCTTTTCAGCAGAGAGAAAGCAAGCCCCAGGCTCTCACAGCAGACAGCGCCTACCCAGTAGCTGGTTCTGTTCTCATTCATTCTTTGTATGCTTAGCATCTATTTTTGGCAAAGGATAATGGCTTATGTGATAAAAAGTCTTCTGAAGTGAATTTATTTACTTAACAACATACATAAATAAAAGTGGTAAATAATAACCCACATGGTCCTCGAGCAGCAAAAGTTGGTATGTGACTGTTTGAGAAATACCAGGGTAAAGTTCATGAACGCAAACACCACACGACATCATTGGCTCCTGTTTCATCAGGGCATACGTGTGGGGTGGGAGAAGGTTTTTTTATTGTCCCTTTGAGGTGGCCTTGGACCAGAAAGCCCAGCCCGAAAGCAGCTGGCTGCCATCATCCCTATTTCATGGGCTTCTCTTAGAGGCCTGTTACCCCTGGTTCTTCTGTTGTATCTTTAGGCCATGGAGCTCTGGTTTGGAGATTGCTTCAGAGTCCTTTAAAGAGCTCATTCTAGGACCCTCACCCCGTCTCCCCACCTTGTACCTGGGACATCAGAGCAGACAGTGAAGAGCCGTCTGATGAAACATTGCTCAGCCTGTCACAGGACAAATGCCGAATGATTTCACTTGATGGCTGTTCCTGGAGTAGTCAGAGCCATGGAGACCTGGGGGTTGACAGGGAATGGGGAGAGCGGAGGTGGGGCAGTCATGGTTTACCGGGCACAGAGTTTCAGCTTGGGAAGATGAGAAAGTTCTAGAGACAGATGATGGAATGGCTGTCCAACAGTGTGGACCTACTTAATGATGCTGAGCTGCATACTTAACGACTAAAATGGTCACTTGCCATATCCATCTCATTGGATAAGAAGCCAAGGTAGGCAGTGAGCATGCTCTCCATCCCATTGCCTTGGCCACCTGTTCCTGCCACAGGGAAGGCCCTCCCTCTCCTGTTTCCACCTGTCAGAGCTGTCATCTGCCATCTCTCCTTTGTCCTGCCATCCCCCTCTCAGGTCCCACACTGCGATCCCTTTGCCCCCGAGTATCACCGTGATTTAGGCACATGTTGTCCCCTGGAAATTTGGGTTTCTCAGGCACAGCCTTGGCAGTGAACCCTCCCCAGGTCCCCAGCATGGACCCTGCACACAGTGGGTATTCAAGATCAAGAAACTCAGGTTCCCTGTTTGACCCGGGGGCCCCTGGAGTGCATATCCTAGCATCCGTCCTTCCAGCTGCTCCTGCCTCTCCTGGTATAAATAAATACCCAGCTGATATGCATGGCCCCCATCTGGGCTCTCAACTAGATGGACAGTCAGCCCTCAGCCCACCCTGGACCAGGCTTTCACACCTTCTCCTGAAGATCACAAGCTCCTGTTCCTCATTCGGAAGTGAAACCAAGCATCTCTGAAATTCCCAGGCGTGTTCAGCCTGGGTGGAGGTGTGCAGGCTCTGGGGGGGAGACCAGAACTGTAAGGAAGGGTGTCGTAGGCAGAAGATGGTGGCCCTGGGTCATCTCAGGGAAATAGTTTGCTTGTTGGTTCTTTTACCTGAATCTGTGAGCTATGCGGGAACTTGAGGATCATTTAACCCAAATCTTCTCATTGTTCAGTGTGACTTGAAGGTCTAGTGAGGGGGGTGAACTGCTCCAGTGGGGAGTGTCCCCACATGGCTGTCGAGCAAGAGGGCTGGGCAGTGTCAGAATACACCTGCACCTGGTGTCCAGGGCTGTCCTGAGGTCCACCCAAGAACCTGTGATCTTTGTGAGCAACTCCCCCACCCACCCCCAGGGAGAGCAGAGATGCTGCCTGCCCTGCGCCTAGGCTGCAGGAAACAGAAAGGAGCTGTTCCTGTGCTGTCCTCACCTCCCTGGCCAGCCACTCTGGACCCAGGGGTAGTCCCTGGCAGGGATCCCAAATTCCCCGCTGTGCACCCATTACACCTCTGCTTCCTTCCTTTTTGTCTGCAGAATTCCAGAGGCAGGAAAGTGTCCGGTCTCAGCACAAAGGCATCCAGTTATATGACACCCCTTATGAACCCGAAGGCCAAAGTGTGGACTCGGACTCAGAGAGTACGGTCAGCCCCCGACTGCGCGAGAGCAAGCTGCCCCAGGATGATGACAGGCCTGCCGACGAGTACGACCAGCCGTGGGAATGGAACCGGGTCACCATCCCAGCCCTGGCAGGTAAGCACCTGGGGTCTGCTCAGGAGGTAGCTGCTGAGCCCCAAAGGTGAAGGGATGCGCAGGGTCCCAGCCTACCACAGAAAAATGTGGGCACTTTGTCTGACAATCCAGTTGGGCTGTCTTTTTTCCTAGTACCAAGTGTCCTTCAAAGATGATGTAGGTCCCATGGAGAAGGTCAGGGTCTGGTGCCCAGGATCTAGATTCCAGTCTCTCCATCTTAAGAGACAGTCCTGATGCTCCTGCGGTCTGATCCTGTCTTGGGACTGGTGGTAGAGCTCAGTATTTGCAGAATAGCTTCTCCCAGGGCTGATGGAGCCCAGTTCTCCCATTCAGTCACTCCTGGCTGACACAGAGCTGCATGGCTTACAGGGCTGCTGCATCTCCATCCCAGCATGAGCCTGCTCAGAACATGGGCAACCACATCCCAGCCTCAGAGCTGAGCCAGTCCCCTCTACTCTGGCCAAAAACCCTTTGAGCCACTCAGGTGCCTCCTCCAAGGCTGGTTTCCCAGAGTCTGAGTATCTGGCCACATGTCACAAGTCATAAACTTTTGATTGACTCACACCCTTTGATTCTGATTCCTGAGAATCTATGCCAAAGTTGAATTCAGAAAAGATATTGTTTATAATCGTGAAAAATTGGGAACAACTGCCATGTCAAGCACCAGGGATTGGCTAAGTGGATTTTTATGCACCTATGTGATGGAATATTGTGTGACCACTAATAAGTGATGTTAACCACCTAGGAAAATGCCTTTGTCTAATATTAAGAAGTGAAAGCCAGATGCCAAGACATTTGTTTGCATCTAAGAATTATGCATGTAAAAAGAGAGACACCGAGTAACTCATTTAATTCTTACCACACTGAAGGTCATGAAGGGGGAGTTTTGTTTTAAATTGACTTTGCCTTAAATCTCCTTATCTGTACACAGCTAGACCCTACTTCCTTTTCTGTCCCCTGGTAATGAGCACAGTGCCTGCTCCGGCCCCTCAGTTGGATGTTCTGCCTGTTGCAGCACGAGCTACTCTCCTTTCCCAGGACATAGCATGCCCGTGCACAACCCACTTTTACACCTGAAATACCCTTCCTAGTCTTATCCTGTCTGGAAGACCCCGTGCCTCCTCTGAGGTCCAGTCCCATAGCACTGTCTTTGCGAGCTCTCCTGGTACCTGCCATGTGTCCCATGTTGTCCTTGCAGCCTCTCTGGGGCCCATGGAGTCTTCCAGCCCTGTCACTGATGGAGCGTTTCCCACATTGTCACAGGGTTATTTCTGTGGGTGTTGGTCTCACCTGCCAGCTGTGGCTGCAAGAGGACAGCCTGTCTCATGTTCTTTCTGTATCCCCAGCACCTAGCTGAGAGCCAAAGTCAAAAGTAGTCCCGTGGCTTATGATTCTTCATTACCCCACATCTCTCCTGTGCCCCGTCTCTTCTTGACTCACTAGAATCTAAGAACTGTCCCTAAGTTCTGTGGCTGAGAAGGGGCTGTGCTTCTCAGGGGTGGGAGGAGTTTGTATCATCCAGGAGTTTGCTCTTTGCAAATACCAATTTGATTAGGGGCTGAAAGGGCTCAGGTAGCTACTCTCCTAGACACCGTGGACCCCTAGCATGAGATAGCAGGCGTGGGGTCTGGGCTTGTCCCGGATGGGCCATCTGCAGGTCACTTGACTGCTACCGTTGAGACTCCAGTCGAATCTGGCATGTTGCTGGTCAAGAGCGTAATCCCCGGAACGTTGGCATCACCTGGGAGCAGAGTAGAAATATGGCGTCTTGGGTACCACCCGGACCTATGGAGTCACAGTCTGTTTTGCAGTATTCCAGGTGATGTGTATATTCATTCAGGGAGAAGTACTTTCCATATAAGACACCAGGTCTCAGGGGGCCAGAACCTGCCCACTCATGTCCCGAGGTGGCTTTGGAACTTCTGTACATTTGATCGTTCACAAAGGACGAGAGGCTTCAGATAGAACTCCCAGAATCCGTCTCTAAGTCCACAAGCATCCATTCTGGCCTTGGTTCTACGTCACTGAGTCACTGCTTCAGGTGTCTGTCAGGCTGCTAATAGAAGACAGGTGCAGCATCACACCCCGTGTGTCTCAGCGAGTCTTTCACCTTGTGTTCCTCTCCGGAGCAGTTGCCAGTTGTGCTTGTCCCAAGCAACCTTAGCTCAGCTCTGACTCCTGAGGTGTAGAAGGAGGAGGCTGGGTCCCTCCAGGGCTGGAGGATGCTATGAACACTGGCCTTTTGTCACTGTTTCCCTATCCCCAAGTCTGAGTGGGTGAGAGGTGGACAGGCCCCTTTCCAGGTACCTGTGGTGCACTGAAGCAGTTTGGTTGGATTGCTGAAACGTCATCACGGCCCCATTTGTTGACCCGGAGTGTGGCTGCTCAGGAATGAAGGGCAGAGTCCCCACCTGAGTCAGTGCGGCAGGTGTGCATGTGTGTGTGAGTGTGAGTGTCCCGGCAGGAACACACTCACGCTTCAGCCACTGGTGTGGCGAGGGAGGAAGGCAGCACTTGGCTGGGTCCTGTCCTTATCCCAGTTTCTCTCTGCTGTCAGGAGCTCTCTCTGTGATGGGTCCTGGCAGCCTGGGGTGCAGGGTCCATTGCTAAGGAGCAGCTGTGTAGGGTGAAGATTGCTGGGCAAAATCGTTTCCTTCTCTTTTCACATCCCATGTTCCGATTCTGCCTGTCTACCTGAATAAGGAAACCTGGACCCAGTATTGTTTTCAAATTCCCTGAGGATGCAGAGCATGTGGGACCCTTTGGGCCCACCAAGGGGGAGACGGGAGTTTAGGACCCCTGCAAATGACCTGCATGGGTACACTGAGCCTCCTGTCACTGGGGGATACGCAGCAGAAGCTGTTGTGGGCCATTGGCCTGCGAGCAGCTGCAGGGCTACGTGCACCCCAGTCCATCAGGCCCAGCGTGCTGTGAGAGGGAGGCAGGGCCATCAGAATCTCTGTCCTGTCTGGAAGGCAGAGGTTCTTTCAGCTTCTCAGAACGCTGCCCTGCTCGAAGGGATGCTTGACGTTCCTCACAGAGGCAGCCCTGCTGGCCAGGTCTCCACACTAGCACTTGTGGAAGCCAGCTAGGGACTGCGGCCATGGGGGGTCATCGCCCCCCAGGGGTGAGCACAGCGCTCCTGGAGCTTGGGTGGTCCCCTCTTCTTGGGTATGAAATTCTTCCCTTCTCTCAGAGTTCTGTGGCCCACATTTCACTAAGGATTTGGGAGATGGTAGGTGACACCCACCACAATCTCCCTAGAGAGCCCTGGTGCTCCTCACCTGCTCTCTCCCTCAGAACGCTGATGGTGTCCTTGGCCAGCCCCTGATCAACCTGCCACGTGGGGTCCCAGCCCCCAGAACAGACGGTCAGGTTCCCCAAGAGCTCAGCCCCACCCTCCGCAGAGAAGTAATGTGGCTTCCATCCAGCGGGTCAGCCCCTTCCACCCGCCGAGACAGCTGCCTTCCCCAGCCACCTGGCCTCCGCTCGTGGCCTGCTGTGAGCACCCCAACTCCAGCCAGAGTCTTACAGGAACGAATTATGAGACTGATGGGAAGGTCTAGAAATGGCCTCCTGCCCCGTCCCCCTCCTCCAGATGCAGTTCTGAGCCCACACAAAGCCCCTTCCCAGCACAGGGAAGGGGATGAGGAGCCTGTGGTGATGTCACCCTGTTGGGGGTGGTCTGACTGGCCCTGTGCTTTGTGGCACACCTTGCAAGGTGAACAGGGAGCCTGCACAGAAGGCGGCCACACTGGGAGGGACCCACAGCTGGGGCCAAGCATTGGGGGTGCAGAGGCAGACCTGGGTCAGGCACAGGTTGGCATCTTCACTTCTGATGCGCCAGTTCGAGGACAGGGATTGAACCTGTCCTGGGGGCCTCGACTCCCTCGTTGCAGAGTGAACCTGGCATCCCCACTGAAGGGGTCTTGGCTTGCAGAGTGGTGTTCCATCAGGAGCATAATCGCCAGCACCACTGAGCACCTTCTGTGTGCATCGTCTCCTTTAACCCTCGTGACCACCCTCCTGCAGCTTGGTCTTCTCCTTGTACAGAGAGAGGAACTAAGATCCAAAGCTAAGGTCCACGGAGAAGCCATGACTCGCCCCAGGGGCCCACAGTTGGTGAGGGGCAGAGCCAGGGACTCAGCCTGCCAGGTCCAACTCCAGAGCCCTGGTGACATCTCCATGAAGTCATCATAGATGTAGCATACAATAATTGGTGCCCATACCCTCCCACAACCACAGGGAAGGTCCCAGACTATCATCTCCCTTGCACCAGCTCCTCCCACATCTCTGGTAGGACCCCCTATATTGAAACAGCTCCATTGGAGGACCATCAGGAGACCAGGTTCTGGGGGCTCCTACCGCATAGAAGTGCCCGGCACCATCCCACAAGGTGGCCTCCCACTGCCACTTCTTAGCACAGGGAGGGACCTATACCATAGAGTCCCACTCCCCTTCCCTCTGGGGAAACTGAGGCCGAGAGGAAGGGAGGTGCCAGAAACCAGAGCCAGTCAGGCCATCCATGGGGGGTCCATCAGTTTTCTTTTAACCCAGTGAGTCGACCTGACAGCCACATCTGTTGTAATGTGCAGTCGAGTCGAGTCTGAGGAGTAAATAATCAGAGCTCTTGATCATGGAGCTAGACAGCAGGGGAGCATGTGAGGAGCAACCAGAGGCCTTTTTGAGAAACAAAGTTATTTTCATTTGTGAATCACTATCTGAAGATTCGTCTCCCTTGAAGTGACTTTTTCAGACTGTGCTGGGTTCAGCCAGCGACAGATGTGCCTCCCGGCAGAGGTGGAAGGCAGACATATGACTCAAACAGAAGTATTTTGCTCCGCATAGTTGTGATGGGTGCTTATCTGTCGTCCCTGTGAGCTCCTTGGCAGGCTTCTCTGCTCTAGAAAGTTTAGGACAGCGTGTCCCGCACGTCAGTGCCAAGGGGGGAGGAGGCAGACGATCCCAGGTTCACACACCAGCTCCGCCACTCACCCGCTTCAGGGTCTCAGGTCATGCCGTCGCCCCGAGCCTTAGCTTCCCAGTCTGTAAAATGGGGATAGTCACAGCTCTTGTCACACTGGGTCTCTACGGTGATCCAAGGGGAAAGATCTGGAGGAAAAGACATTGTGATCCCTGAAGAATGGCACCTAAGAATTGTTACTGGTGTTCAGGGGAAGGCTTGCTATGTTAAATAAAATTTAACTTGATAGAAAAACAGCACTATATAAAGAGGCACTCAGCAGCCACAGAGGCCTCATCGGCAAAGCTCCTCCCCCACGTAGCCTGGCACCTGTCACTGTGAGCTCACGGGGTGCTGCTGCTGCTGTGGTACACAGCAGCCTCCCTCCTCCCCAGCCTCTTCAAGTGAGGCTGAAAGGGCAGAGAAAGGGAAAGTAAGATCCCAGTATGTCTGTTGCCCACAGTTGTGAGTCATCTCTGAGCCAGCTCAGTTGGCTGATTTAAAATAACCCCGTTAAGGTAAGGGGTAAGAGAAGGGAGAATAGGAAGCCAACACTTACTGAACACCAAATACGAAGCTGGCATAGGTTAACCCTAGGAAGTCCCACCAGGTGAGTGTTTATTCACTGAGGGCAATGCCAAGGCTCAGAGAGGGTGAGCAGCTTACCCACAGCACACAGCAGCGAACTTGGGTCAGTCTGACCAGAGTGCTTGCCCTCTCCACAGCTGCATAGAGATGAGTGTGGGTTGTTGCTGAGGCAGAAGCACCCGCTTGCTCGAATTTGACCTGGCTTATCACTGTCCCCCAGAAGCGTGAATGCTCTGAAGTTGGTAAGGCTGATGTTGGGTGCGGCGGGCTCTGCTCCAGACTGGCTGTTCCCACCAGGCCCGGTGACTCACCCTCTGGTGCTCAGAATAAACAGGCCCGGCCTCTGCAGAGGACTCACTGGGGAATCAGACCTGGTCCCTCAGTTCCCAGGACATTTCCTGTCCCCCGCACAACTTCCCAGAATGCCTTGGGCCTGTGAGGAAATTGACAATTGTGTTTGTACCCAGAGCTTTTTGCTGTGTAATGCGTAACAGTCGTAATTAATGTTTAACACGTGTGAACAGCAGGTCGGCCCAGAAAGGGGGGTTTCAATGAGAGAGCGGGGATCACTCACTTCCTTTGGCTAATGTGTTACTGAGGGACAGGTTTTTCCAGTTGGCTTTTCTATTTGACGGATGAATAAATTCACTTAGTAACTTAACTTTAAAAAAAAAAAAAAAAAAAGCAAACATCAAGTATTTAATAGCTTTGGTTCATTTGCTAATTATATTAATAGAAATGTTCCTTCAAGTGCCTTTTTCTCCTGTGTGGAAAGAATCCAAAGATTGGTAGACTATCGATGCCCCTCTCTTTGGTGGGGCAGAGATCTTCATGTGAATGGAGCCTCTGAAGCTCCGTGGGATCAAAGGCCCCGGCGCCTGCCCTGTTCACACCTGGGTCCCCATCCAGCTCTGAGCCTGGCACATGCTGAGCGCTGAGATATTTGCTAAATGATTGAATAACTCAGATCCCAGGAAAACCATCCCCAAGTTCTCCAGTGCTGGGATCCACAGGTGACCATGTCTCTGCTCTCACAGATACTTTTTTCCTTTTCTTTTCTTCCTCTGCAGTGCTGGGATCAAACCCAGGGCCTGGTGCGTGCTCGGCAAGTGCTCTACCACTGAGCTGCACCCCCACTTCCTACGGTCTTTTCCTGTTATTCTTTCATGCCCTGTACCTGTCTCCTCTCCAGATGGGGCTGGGAGACCTGCAGGGGTGGGCACTTCTGCGTGGTGGTTGGCTGCCTCAGTTGCTGCTTCTCGTCCGAACTCCCAGTATAAAACTGAAACCATGTCCCTGCCCATGGGAGGACTGACCATGTGTCCAGTGGGTAGCAGCCAACTCGGTGGGAGCCGTGTGTGGCCCGCACTGCATGTCCCCTCCTGTCTGTCCTGGCCTTCCCTCCCTCCATTACGCACCCCTGACTGGAGCTCCAGGTGCCTTGGCAGGCAGACTTGTTTTCACAGAGGCCCAGGCTGCTCTGGCCAGCTCCTCAGGCTTGTAGATGGAGAAAAAGTCACTTTCTCAGGCTCTAGGATTCCCGGCACATTTCTGTGGGTGTCTGCGGGTGAAAGTGTCACAGATGCACTGCAACAGACGTGAGCAGGTTCCAGGTGTGTCTTGATAGGTGGGCCCAGCCCAGAACTTAGGAAGGAACTCAGATGCTGGGGCCAGGAGTCTGGATTTCAAGCTTTCTGCTGCCACCTGCTAGCAGGGCCACCTGAGGCAGGTTGCCTGTGACTGGAGTTGGCATGAGGTTCTGAGACCCAGGGCACCATAGGTGCTGACTGTTGGTGTCTCTGTTGCCACTTAACTGTGGAGGGTTTTGAGAATGTATAGCTCTGTAAGCAGGCTTGTGCGGACCTTGCTAAGGCCTGGGGATTCAGGAGACGGGGTTCAAGTCCAAGGTCAGGTCTGGCTGTTGTCAGTTCCTTTTTCAGCCCTCTGTTTCTCATCTGTGAAGTGCGTTGTGGTGACGACGATGGCTGGCTTTGGCAGCTGTAAAGGCCCTTGGGTTTGGGTTATTTTATCATTTTCATCCAACTTTATCCTTCAGTCTCCTGGAGCCAGGCACCCAGCACCAGTGTCCCTGTTTTCCTTTGGGGTAGGTCACAAATCAGAGGACAAAGTCATGCTCATTCTGCCTGGTCTGCCTCCCCCATCCCGGCATGGGTGGTCCTGTGTGGATGGCATCCTGGAGCCCAGGAGCACCTCTGCCTCTGCCCTCCCACCTGGGTGGCAGCACAGTACCCTGGGGTCTCTCCTTGGCCACCCTAGACACCCAAAGCCTTTGCTGAGCTGCCCATTGTTTCAGGCTACGGGGTGAGCCAGGCCCACTTTGAGCTGGAGGGCAGAGGGAACCTGTGCGGGCCTCAGTTTCTCCTGGGGGAATTCTAATACATGTCTCAGTGGGATGGCGGGGGTCAGACGATGTAGTGCATGTTTTTGAAAAGTTGAAATAGCAGAAGACTATCGCCATGGACACGGAATTTTAGGTCTACAAGTGTTTGTGTATTCTTGCGAACATTTGTGATATTTTTATACACTCTGGGGGTCGTGTAGCCCCCCCCCACCTCCAGGCCTGTGCAGTCTCCCCTCCACGTGCCCCTCCTGAGTCCCACCTGGCTGTGTGCAGGAGTCTGCTCCAGGGACGGGTGGAAGGGCTGCTTTGGGCTCCTTGACTTGGTTTCTTTACCCTTGTTTGTTCAGAGTCACAAGACATCCTTGAACAAACAGCAGGCCGGAACAGTCTCCAGGCCCCTCCTGCCAGCCCCATATGGTTTATAAACATGGCCCATACTCACTTCCGGCTCATCCTGGAGATGCTGGAGGAGCCTCTTTGACACTGGTGTGCTCCTTGAAGCTCCTTTGTGCACACAGTCTGGTACTTAATCCTCCTAAGCCTCGATGCCTCTACTTAAAGGAGGCTCTGTCCTGTGCCGGAAAACTGGGAGGGTCACTGGCTGCAGGCCAGCCAGAAGGAAGCAGGGGAACATCTAAACCTGGAGAGCAGTGCTGGCCTTACCTGGCCAACCTTGGTGAGGGGAGGCAACCCAGGGAGCAGAGGGCTCCTGGCTGGGGCTGGAGGCAGGGCTCAGTGCCTGCATGGCAGGCTGCCCCATTAGCCTGGGCTCCTTAATGATGCATCAGGCCTGAGCTGTTTAAAAAAAAACAACCTCATAGGTTCACCATGAAGATTAGAGGAAAATGTGCTCTTCAACTCGTCCATGGTACCTACCTGTCCGTGCACAAGAAATGCCAGATGAGGATTAAACCATTTTTCAAAATGGTTTTAAAATAATTTGAGGAGGGAGCTGGGGATGTGGCTCAAGCGGCAGTGCACTCGCCTGGCATGCATGCGGCCCAGGTTCGATCCTCAGCACCACATACAAAGATGCTGTGTCCGCCGAAAACTATAAAAATAAATAGATATTTAAAAATTCTCTCTGTCTCTCTGTCTCTCTCTCTCTCTCTCTCTCTCTTTAAAAAAAAAATAGTAATAATTTGAGAAGGGTGTCTAGCTCCTGAGTTTCCTTTCTTGACTGATGAATGGAGGTGTCGGGGTCCTGCGGAGCTAGGTGGAGATTTATTGCACAGCTGTGAGCACCTGCTATACATCAGGCCCTGTTCTGGGCATTGGAGACTCAGCGGTGAACACAACGGTCCATCCTCTTGGAGCTTCAACTTGGTCAGGAATCCCAGCCATGTCGAGGAAAGGGAAGGCAGTTTCTGATACAAGGCACTTTCTCCTAAAGGGTACCTGAAAGGAACCGTTGTGAGCAGACATGTGACCATGGGTCAGGGTCTGCCACTTCCCAGGGGCCTGCCTGAACTTTGGTACATCATCAGATGCTAACCAGCCCCACAGTTCTTCATGGTTGGATGTTGTCAGCCCTTTTTTGCAGACGAGGCAGCCAAAGCTCAGAGAGGTTTAGAAATGTGCCCAAAGTCATGCAGTAAGGAAGGGCAAAGGATTCAGACCCAGGACTTCCTGATTCCTAAGTCCACATCCTTCCCTTGGTGGCACTGTTGTCCTGTATCCCTGGCCTTGTTTCAGGCCTAGGACCATTTATCGCCATCAGCTGAATGTCCAGGAGAGACCGAGGCACAAAAATCTCATCTCTGCCAAGTGTCCATCCAGTTCTAAGAGCCGTGGCTGGGACAGGGGTGTGTGGGGACTTCAGGGCTCAGAGGAGCAAAAGGGAATTCTCCCCAAGGAAGGATTCCAAAGGTCAGACACTGTCAAAGCAAAGGCCAAAAGGCAGATGATGGATCTGGGGTCCAGCCATCCAGGGTGACCAGAGCCTCAGGATGGCATGGAGCCCGGAGGGATTTCGTAGGGAAAGATGCCTGTGGAAGGTCATCAAGCACCTTGACCTCCGTAGTGGGGATTCTGGCTTTTACCCCAGGGCCCGGGGAAGCCAGTGAAGGTC
The DNA here is from genome assembly GCF_001458135.2 of Marmota marmota marmota. Taxonomy (NCBI): domain Eukaryota; kingdom Metazoa; phylum Chordata; class Mammalia; order Rodentia; family Sciuridae; genus Marmota; species Marmota marmota. Next base: position 14,945,374 of record NW_026000101.1, read on the forward strand.
TGTAAGCCCAGGAGATTGCTAAGCCCTGTGCCTTGGAAATTCATTGGCTTTTGGAAAGTTGCTGTCTCTGGCCTCTTCTGAACAGTGGACGAGAAAGAGATGGACCCAAAGGAACACATTTATTCCATCTTAGCAAGCATTTCCTAAGCACCCCCTGCTTGCTGGGCTCTGCAGTTTAGGGGCAAAGAACTAGACAGGGCAAAGAGAAAATCAGGACCAGGCTCCACCCCACAAAACACCCAGGCAGACTGGCAAGAGTGGTGTGGGTGCCCCTGGAGCCACAGAAGCCGTTCCAAGGGAAGCTTTATGGAGGAGTGGCACTTGTGCCAGAACTTGGAGGCCTCTAGACATCGTGTTGACAGAGCAGGAGGCTGGCATTTCAGCCCTGGAGACCAGGGGAGGGAAGCCTCACTGTCAGGAAGACCGAAGGTGGACGAGCTCCACCCTGCAGACCTACAGTCCTGGTCTCAACCTCACCCTGCCACTGGACTTTGAGACCCTATAGGTCCGTCACCCATTACCCCCATGGCAGGGTTGGTAGGAAAGTTAATGCCAGTGCCTCCGTCTTCTGTCTCTGGTGGCGGCTAAACCTCAGGACTGATTGATGCAAGGTCATTATAATATGAGTCAGAAGGGGACCACCAGCTTCTAGCCCTCCAGTGGAAGGACCAGGAAAGCCTCCCAGAAGGTAGGGGGCACCTGAGCTGGGTCTTAAAGGACTAGCTCTGTCACCTTGCCGGGACTTTTTGGAAGACATTTGGGGTAAGACACCTGGCTGGGCCCTGGAAGACATTGATCAGGCCACCTATCCATTAACAGGGATCTATCGGGGGTCCCCATCATGAGAACAAAAGTCAGAGTGGCTCCTGGCACTTCATCCTACCCACTCCCTACCCACTCCCTACCCACTCCCTACCCACTCCGAGTCTGACTCCCTCCTGTAGATTCTAGCTTCCATTTTTAGTTGCCTATAGGCAGAATTCATTAGGTTCTGTCATTGCTAACAACTCAGGAGTAGCGTATTTTTTTCCTCTAAATGCAGGTATTCTTTTGAGGGATTGGGTCTTTATCTTTTGCAGAAAAATCACTAAATTAAAAGAATTGCCATTTTAAATTGCAGATTAAAGAGAAACTTAATTAGAAGGGACGAAAGCAGTTGTGTTTGGAGCTTTTGTTCTTAAATTTTTTTTTTTCTTTTCCTGCCGAATCACTGCACTTGGAGTTTGTATATTTGTATTTTAGGTGAAATGATTTGCCTAATTAAGCCTGTCATTCATCACCACCTGTTCTCTCTAAAATATATGGCTGTATTATTAAGCTTGCCAACGGATGCATAAATTAAGTCAATGGGGAATTACAGTGTTGACTAGAACGTTCTTAGGTTTTATCCAATTTATCTGGTAAGAAACCCGATCTTTTTTTCCCAGTAAAGCAAAACAGCAGCTCATTAGGTGTCTTCACGTAGCATTTATTGCTCTCTGGCTACCCTGCAGGTACTGTGGTAGGCATGGGGGCAGGGCACAGGCAAGACAGCCCCTGCCTGCAGGGGCTCACTGGGAACTGAGATTAGGGTGCCGTGGGCAGGGATCAAGGTGAATCTTGGGTGGGATGATCAGAGAGTGCTTCCTAGAAGAGGTTCGAGCTCTTTAGAAAGGACCTTCTCTGGGCCAGGTGTGGTGGTGCACACCTGTAATCTCAGTGGCTCCAGAGGCTGAGTAGGATTATGAGTTCAAACCCAGCCTCAGCAACTCAGCAAGGCCCTAAGCAACTCAGTGAGACCCTGTCTCTAAATTAAAAAAAAAAAAAAAAAAAGGCTGGGGATGTGGCCCACTGATTAAGGGCCCCTGGGTTCAATCCCCGGTATCCCCCCCCCCCCCCCGCCAAAAACAAAGGAGGACCTTCTCTGGACCTGGCCCTCACCTGACTGTCTGATCTCATGCTCACCCCCATCCAGAGTCACCCACTAAGGGCTCCCCAAGACAGGTGCTCAGGTCAGAACCTGTTTCACCTTTTCCTCCCTCCACCCAAGAACATGCACCCCATCTGACCAGTTGCTATGGGGGCTTCCCTACAGCCCCCCCGGGAGATCAGGCTTCTGGGAGGCAAGGGAGGGACAGGCACCCAAGGTGACTTGAGTGCCACAGGCCTCGTCCCTGGCTTTAGCCCACCACCACCTGCAGAAGAGGCCCCTTCGGTGACCTTACCCTGGGCATAGCCAGGCTGGTCCTCCCAGTCCTCAGGCCAAAGTCTGTGGCCACCTGCCCCTCTCTTTCCCACACCTCACTTTTTTTTTTTTTTTGGATACTAGGGATTGAACCCTGGGGCACTTAACCACTGAGCCACATCCCCAGCACTTTTGAAAAATGTTTTACTTAAAGTCAGGGCCTCACTAAGTTGCTAAGGCTGGCTTTGAACTTGCAATCCTCCTACCTCAGCCTCCCAAGCTGCTGGGATTCAAGGCGTGCGCCACCCATGCTTTACTGTGAGTACAGAATGAGTCCTGTGTTCCCCTCTACCCCCCTCCCTACCCCTTTTATTAGTAAGCCTTTTTAAATTAGTAAACTTTTTTTTAGAAACTGAGTAGAAAAGTATGGACAGCCCCCACCTCCCCTGCCCTCCGTCTCTTTCTCAGCACAACCATCCTGTTACCAAGAGTCAGATTAGAACCTTCAGAACACCAGAACAGCTCTCGGAGCACAGCCAGAGTCCCTCCCCAGACTACCGACCCACCAGTCCCCCTGGACCATTTTGCTTCTCCAAGCCCAGCCACCTCTGGGGCCTGGAATTTGCGCTTCCCTGTGCGGGGATTGTCCTTCTCACAAATGTCCCTTCCTTTCTTCAGGTATTCACTTAGACATCTCTTTCAAGAGGCCTTCCCCATGATGCTATCTTGTCTTCGTCTCTGTAGCATTGCCACCAGCTGTTGACATGGTCCTTCTTCACCAGGACCCCGAGCTGTCAGGTGGGGGCGGGGGGGGGTGTTCTGTTTTGTTCCCCAGCCTTGAACTGTGCCTGGCACCTGGGAATGGGTGTTTCAGAGTGACTTGGGTGGACGGATGCACAGCCTGCCAGACCCGCTGCTGGGTGGACCTTCTGGGTCACAAGAATGGCTGGGTCCAGCGTGTCTGGAGCCTTCCCTTGGTAGGACCCTCCCTTCCCGGTTTTCTGTACTGGTTAATTAGAAAGAGTGTCTTAGAGGGACAGAAATGCCTCAGGGCCCCTGACTGCTCCGTGGTTGGCGTGGAACAAGTTCTTTCACATTCCTCGGTCCCAGTAGGCAACACGCTGTGGCAGTTGTGGCTGGGGTCTCCCTACTGCTTCCTGTGAGCAGGAGGGTTGATTGCCCTGTGTCGGAGTCAGACGTGGCTTGCCACCTCCATTGCTGGTCAGAGGGGAGTTTCTGCCTTTGTGAGGCTTAGCCCAGGTCATGGTGGCCTGCAGCTGGACTCAGCATCAGGAGCCCCATCCTGCAGGCCCATTCCGGGTCACTGGGTACCTTGTACTAAGCCCTTGCTGTATTTCATCTGTCTTCACCATGGCTCATTGAAGTTCAAAATGGTCTCTCAGAGAGGGTAAGTAACTTAGCCAGGCACACAGCTTAGGAGAGGTTGGTTTGGTAACGAACATGAAGCCCCCAGCATTGCGTCTGCACGGAGCAGATGTGATGATGATAAAAGTGTTGATTTTAACATTGATCGCGCACAGGCTGCCTGCCAGGCACTCTGCTTAGTCCTCTCCATGCCTCACCCAATCTGCCCCCCTCCCATGGAGTGTGTGCTCTTCATTCACCCTGTTTTTTCAGAGAAGGAAACTGAGGCCCAGAGAGAGAACTTGCTAGGTGGACCGCTGGTCTCTGGGAGCCCTTCTGGCAACTCAAGTTCCAGTTCATTATTGTCTATACTCTGTGGGGTATTTGCAGGGTCCTGCCCTCCAAACGCCTGTGGGGGTGCACCACACTCCCCAGGCCCAGGGCATTGGGAGGCCCATGGGGCCTGTCCCCTGTGGCTCTGCTCTGGCCATGCAGGGGGGGTCTGAATGAGGGGGAGTAAACTCAGGAGATGCAGTCTGACCCCCAAGGGCCTCAGAGAGGTCTGTACTGGGGAAAGGGGGCAGATGTGACCGCTGTGGCCCTAGGAGGGCTGGGAAGAGGGGAGGGAAGAGGGAGATTTTTCACACACGGTGAGAAACAGCTCTTCTCCTGAGAGCCACTCAGAGGAGGGAGGCCAAGGAGTGCCACACCCACCCCTGGTGGAGGTCAAAGATTTCTGTAGGGATAAGGCTGAGCTCGGTGGACTCTGAAGACGCAACCAGCCCCTCAAACTCTTAATCCAGCTTTGATGGCACCTGCGTTTCCTGTCTTGGGAAGCTCATTTTTTTTTGTTATAACAAAATACTTTGTGTCATTAATCAAGGAAAGAGTTTGTGGCTCTGGAGACTGGGGAGTCCAAGGGTATGATGCTGGAGAGGGCCTCAAGTCACGTCAACTGATGGCAGAAAGCAGAAGCCCTAAAGGGCACCTGCAGAAGAGAACACGAGGGGAGACCCCCGCTTCATAGCAACCTGCTCCAGTTGTCGCACCCCTTCCTGGGGGGCCGCTATTCCCTTTGGGACGCTCTGCCCCGCTGACTCGAGCACCTCCCCCTGGGTCCCACCTCTCAGGCTGCTGTATTGGAGGAATTAAGGTTCCAACACGTGAATTTGGGGAAGGGAGGGCACACTCAGACCATAGCCGAAGCCAAAATTTAGGGGGGCTATTTTTTTCATGGTTCAAAACGCTTCCTCCTGCAGATTATGAAGTGCCAACCAGAACCGTGGGCTGAGCTCGGTAACCGTTTCTCTCTCCCTCTCTCAGCCCAGTTCAACGGCGGTGAGAAACGGCAGTCATCCCCGTCGCCCTCGCGGGACCGGCGGCGCCAGCTCCGTGCTCCCGGAGGGGGCTTCAAGCCCATCAAGCATGGGAGCCCCGAGTTCTGTGGGATCCTGGGAGAAAGGGTGGACCCTGCCGTCCCCCTGGAGAAGCAAATGTAAGTCTGCAGGGATGGAGTCCACCTCACCCTGGTGGCCTCCTCTAGTCTCTTCCCTCCGCATTTCTCTGTCACAGCTTCCACGTGACAATTGAGACCGAGGCCTTTCATGGAGCCCCTTCTCCCAGCTCCTGTGACTCCTAGCCCCACCTGTCCCCCCACCCCCATTGCCACCCTCCCCCACTGTGTCTAGTAGGAGGCACTGCACAGTCACCTGCACCATGCACCCCTTACTTACCCTAGATTCTGATTTCACCACGCAGCAGGCAGGTGCGTAAAGCTCAGCGCGAGCCACCCCTGTCCTCTCCATCAGTGAGACCAAGCGATTTCTTGGTCTCCATCTGCTTGATACCTGGTAAATCCTCTACTCTCTGGGGTTTTCTCCAGAGATTTCCCGTCTCCAGTCAGTGGCCATATTCCTCCCTGCGGCCCCCAGGTCTCCTGCCCCCACTCCCCACACCCAGCACTGGGCTGGCCCAGGCCATTTAGTGCCCCCCCTCTTTTTTTTTAATTTTTATGTATTCTTTTTATTGTACATAACAATAGACTGTATTTTGACATACGTGCATGGAGTATCACTTCGCATTTTTGTGGATGTACACGGTGTGGAGTTACCCTGGTTGTGTATTCATATATGAACACAGGAAAGTTATGTCCAGTTCATTCTACTGTCTTTCCTATTCCCATCCCCTCTCTTCTCTTCATTCCCCTTTGTCTAACACAGTGAACTCCTATTCTCCACCTACCCACCCACGCACCCCCACTGTATTAGCATCTGCCTATCTGAGAGAACATTGGCCCTTTTTTTTGGGACTGGCTTATTTCACTTAGCATGATAGTCTCCAGTTCCACCCATTTACCAGCAAATGTCATAATTTCATTCTTCCTTATGGCCGAGTAATATTCCATTATGTATACATACCACATTTTCTTTATCCATTCATCTGTTGAAGGCACCTAGGTTGGTTCCATAGCTTGGCCATCGTGAATTGAGCTGCTGTAAGCATCGATGTGGCCACATCAGTGTAGTATGCTGATTTTAAGTTCTTTGGGTAGATATTGACTCCTCTTGACCACGATTGTCATCACCTTACTCTGCAGGGTCCTCACCATGTGCAGGAGGACCGTGTGCTGCTCTGAAACTGCCATTGGCCCCCCTTACCTCCAGGATAAGGCCCCATCTCCCTGGCCTGCCATCGGCTCTGTGAAATGCCCCCAGACTGCTCTTTCATTCTGTCCCACGCCACATCCCTATACTCAAGAAGTCTTTTCAGAAACTTGATAAAATAGGTGTGGGGCCCTGTGTTGGCTCCTCGGTGTGTCATCCCCTTAACAAGCAGATGAAGGGGCCCATAATCCCACTGTATGGAGGGGCGAGCACAGCTTGGCTCCAAGGCCAAGAGATTAGCTGACGCCAGCAGGGTCCCTCGCGGGACTTTCATGTGGGTTTTGAGTCCCCTGTCAGCCTTGGCCCAGGGACTTCTGGTCTTGCGCAGCCAGGGGCGCGTCCCCTCTCAGGAAGCTCTCGCTTGGAGAGCAGGATGCAGGGTTTTCCGAATGATGTCATGTGCTGCCTTTTTCAGCCTGCGCTGTTGTCCCAGGAGGCTGCAGCTTCATTCGTGATGGCCGTTCCTGCCCAGAGCAGTTCACGGGAGGCCCGCGGCCACGCAGACTGCGCACCAGGGTTGGCTTATTTCTGATCAACCTGTTCGCTTCTTAATCAACAGAGTGTAGGATCCAGGGATACCTGGGAGCTATTCTCCGTGCATCCAGTGGGCAGTGGCCAGGTCCGCGGGGCCCAGCCCATCCTGTCTCTCATTCCCAGACAGAGCCTTAGTCCCAAGCTCTCCTCCTTTCCCATTCCCACCCAACAAGGCCTCCCACCAAGTCCAGAGCCATGGCTGGCCTCCCAAGCCCTGAGTCATCCTCCGAGAGGTGCTTAGATAAGCCCACTCCCAGTAGAGCTGAGCGGGAGGAGGTCACGCTGCACCCGCCCCATCCTGCAGACTGACGAGGCTTCAGAGCTGGGGGCTCCTCCGGGGCCAGTCCCCTCCTGCACCCTGCCCCGCCCCCACCTCATCACGCCAGCACGTAAACCTGTTCCATTCGGGAACTCTGTCAGAGTAAGTAAAATCTCCTTGACCCACATCCTCTCGCAGGTGCTCTGTGGAGAGTGGCTCTATGAAGGCAGGAGTTTGTCCAGGTCACTGTTCCTCCCCCGTGGCTCAGGGCAGTGCCTGGCGTGTAATGGGTGCTCAGGAAAGGACAGTTGACTGAATAAACAGAGTCCCCAAAGAATTTTGGTACTTCTCCCCAGTCTGTCACCTCCCCTTCTGGGTCTCCCACCAAGCTCCCCTTTCCTGCCCGAGGCCCCAGACAGGCTCCCTGCGCTGCCCCCGCCCCTGCAGTCCCCACAGCCACCAGCTCCCTCCTGCATCTCATGCTCCTGGCGTTTCTCCCGTCTCCCTGGCCACTGCTTCTACCTGCTCCGTGGCTCCTCGCCTCTGACCTGAAGGCTGGACTCTCCTGGGCTCAGTTCCTGCTGCATTCTCCAAGGGGAGTCTCTCCCAGCCTCCACTCACCCAGAACTCCCCGCCCCTACCTCCAGCCGCCTGCATGGCCTTTCAGATGTACTGTGTCCAGAACGGGGCTCCTGACCACGAAACCCACTGCCCTCCCAGCGTCCATGTCTCCGCCAGCAGCACCACATCCGCCTAGTTGCCACTCAAGCCACAAACCTGGAGTCATCCAGATTCCTTGCCGCACAGCATCTGCCCCGTTACCAATTTCGTCAAATTCTTGCTCCAAAATGCTGCCAGAATCCGTCTGTTCCTCCCACCTTCAGTCACCTCTCATATGAAGCACTGCACTCGCCTCCTGACTTGATTCCTGCTCCCCCTGTGGCCCTCCTCAAGGCAGCCTGGTTGATCTTTTATTTGTAAGGTCCTCCAGAGCAAGTAACACTACTTCCTAACAAACACCTTCTCCTTTTCGATATGCTCAACAGACTTCTTCCCTCTGCCCTCAAAACCTCAGCTGCTTCCCATTCCTCTCTCATTCTGTACCTCTCTCTGCACTCAACAGTGCTTGGAACATCCTTGCACCTTTCTGCTCTCTGGACACCCCAAGCACATTCTTACCTCAGGACCTTTGCACTTACTGTTTCCCTTACAGAGATGATGTTTCCTTTGGCTCTTCACAGAATTGATTCCTTTTTGTGATACAGGTTCACAAGCCAAATGCCATCTCCTGGGGTCTTTCCTGACTGTTCATTGCAAATTGGACGGGATGAAGGGCAATGATGGAACCTCCTTTAACGTCCCGACCTGATGTGCCTACTCCACAGGGTCCAGCACGGCCCTAAGGTGGCCTCCTGCCTGGACTCTCTCTTCGGTCCAGGCAGGCCTGCTCAAGCCCAGCAGTTGGCCCCAGCTCCCACAGGACCACCCAGCCCAGCCTGGTCTACAGCCTCCCGCCGACAGGCCGTGCCCCAGCTGACTCCTGATCCAGTGCCCTTTGCCCTGTGCTCCTTTGATCCTCCACCCTGAAAGGAACTGGTGGCTTATCCTGTTTACCGCGGGGTTACCCTCAGTGATGATCCAGGCCAGTCTCCCTCCGGGGGCCAGCCGGGCCAGCTCCTGAGCTCTGGGAGGGACAGGCTCCGGGCAGCCCTTCCCTGGAGGCCACTTTAGGCCTTTCCCTGAGAATGGCTCAGCTTCAAATGGCTGGAAGTTGTTTTCCTAATAAAACGTTTTTGTCAGCTCACTGGGGGTGTGTGACACAGGCACAGTCCCCGGAGGACCGTCTCACCAAATCCGTTGGCTCTGTTTCCGGAGCCAGGCCTGTTTCTCCCCATTCCAGCACCTTATCCCCTCCACCGCCTCTGGAGAGGTTCTCACTGTGGCCGCCCCTGCAGCCCCAGCCTCGGCTCCTCCGCGTAGCTGGAGAGAGGAATCAGCTGGCAGTCTGTGTGCTCCCTGACCCCTGCCCTGGCCGGGTCTCCCCTGCAATGTCTAGTTCCATGCCAGCTCTGGTGAGCAGCAGCTCGGTCACGCTCCCACTGGACGGGGACTGAACTCCGGGTCCTCACCCACTGAGCCCCATCCCCAGCCCTAGTTGATATTGTATTTAGAGGCAGGGTCTCTCTGAGTTGCTTAGTGCCTCACTAAGTTGCTGAGGCTGGCTTTGACCTCACGATCCTCCTGCCTCTGGAGCCACTGGGGTTCCAGGTGTGCGTCCCCTCACACAGCTTGGACAGGGATCTCACATCTGGTGCCTGGTCCTTGTTTTTTAAAGCTGCTATTTATATTTTTCTCTAATGTCTTTTAGCCGTGGATGGACACAGTACCTCTACTTTATTTATTTACGTGGTGCTGAGGATCGAACCCAGTGCCTCCCGCATGCAAGGCGAGCGCTCTGCCTCTGAGCCCCAGCCCCAGCCCTGGCTATTTATTTTTTGAGATCATGGTTTTGTTGTGGCCGCTGTTGCCACCTGCTGCCTGTTCATGGCAGGAGGTGCCCAGCGGCCAGCAGTGGAAGGCGTCTTCTAGGCAGAAAGTCGGCGATGACAACAATCACCAGAAGGCAGCACCCCCACAGAAGCTGAAGATGTGCCCTGTGGACTGTGGGCGCAGGGGTGTGCAGGGGGGTGACTTCTGTGCAGCCGGCTAGCCCAGGCTCTTTGTGATGCTCGCAGTCTCCTTGGGTTGAAACTCACCCCCTCCAGTCTCTGCGCAAGTCCCTCCTGTGGGTCATCCCGATTCCTTCTCACAACCTCAAGGGGCTGGTGTGACGCTAACTTGGTGGAGAGTGGAGGCTCAGCCAGGGTCAGCGGCTGGACCCTAACCTGCAGGCAGATCCCCTGCTGCTTCCAACCACACTGGCCCCTAACCGTTTCCGGGACCCACGGTGCAGACTCCTGCTTCACACCCTTGTATGGGCTGCCCTTCCCTCTGCCAGGAAGGCTCCTCTCCAGCCTCTGTCCTTCGAGGCCTCCTCTCTCTCTCTCCCCCAGAGGTCTGCACTGAAATGCCATTCTCTCTATTAGCCTTCCCCGGCCACCTTGCCTAAAATAGCAGCCCCCAGCCAAGTGACCCGGCCTCACCTCATCTCCATAGTACCTGTCATCACAGGGCGTCCTGTGTGACTCCAGAGCGTCTGCTATCTGACTCCCTGACCTGTGGCCTGAGCCTCTCAAAGGAGGGGACTCTGGGTTTGGTTCACTTTTCTTTCCCCAGCATCTGGCACGAGGCAGGCCCTCAGTAAATTGTCTATAAAATAGAACAGACATACACCTGCCTTGTCACAGCTGGCCGCAGAGGACGCCAAGCCTCCCCAGGAGGTCAGGCCCTGAACATGCTCTGTCCTCTCCCCAGATGGTATCACGGGGCCATCAGCAGAGGAGACGCCGAGAACCTTCTGCGACTCTGCAAGGAGTGCAGCTACCTTGTCCGGAACAGCCAGACCAGCAAGCACGACTTCTCCCTCTCCCTGAAGTGAGTACCGTGCGGCCGCTCTGCCTGCAGGAGACCCCTGGGGCCCCCAGGAGACCGGCCATATGCATTAATTCAAGCCTTGGTTCTTCAATTTGGTCCTACTCCTGGGTCACAGGGGAGTTTCTGTGGTTGCATCATCACCTTCCAGAGAGGAGGGGTCTTCGTAGGGTCTGTGTTTTTCCCTAACCTGGAGTAGCTTTCGCCTGTGCTGCAAGCCAGGGCCTGTACAAAGATCTCGGCGTCCCCCATCCCTGTCTTGAACCTCTCACTTCAGTCCTCTGGGGAACACATTGTCCTCATTCTGCAGATTAGGAAATGGAGGCTCACAGAGGGCATGTGGCTTAGCCCAAGTGGCAGGGCCAGGCCCCAGGAGCAACCTTTTCTCTCTCCTTAGGCGCCAGGTTGTCCTTTGGCGGGTTTGATTTTCATGTGTCTCACAAAGGTTGGAAGGAACACCAGGGGGAGGTGGGGAAAATCCTGCTGGTGTTGATGCCTCTGGCTGCTGTGTGAACTGTCTTGTCTTTGTGAGTGGATGCGTGGAGGTGTGTGGTGCCGGGGACTGAACCCAGGAACATTCTCCCGCTGAACTAGGTCCCCGGCCCTTTTTTGTTGTTGTTGTTTATCTGTTCTGTTTAGATATGACGACATATTATACATACTTGGAATATAACTTAGGGTCCCATTCTTGTGGTTGGGCATGATGTGGAGTTTCACTGATGGTGTATCCATAGATGAACAGAGGAAAGTTATGCCTGATTCATTCCACTGTCTTTCCTGTTCCCATCCCCCACCCCTTCCCTGCCATCCTCTTTGTTTAATCCAGTGAATTTCTCTTCTCCCTCCCCAACCCCAACCCTTTATATTTTGAGACAGGGTATTACCGAGTTACCCAGGCTGGCCTCGAACCTGCAATCCTCCTGCTTCAGCTGGGATCATAGGCTTGTTACCACCATGTCAGGTTTTTCTGATCTGCGTGGTATTACTGTTGGGATGAACAGGTGCAGGAGTGAAAAGAGGGGTTTTGAGTGATATTGCTAGGTGGAACCCAAAAGATCTTCCTTCCTTTCTTCCTTCCTTCTTTCCTTCCTTTCTTTCTCAGTTATAGATGGATATAATAATTTTATTTTATTTATCTATTTTTTTTACGTGATGCTGAGGATAGAACCCAGTGCCTCACCCACGCTGGGCAAGCGCTCTATCACTGAGCCATAAACCCAGCCCCCAAGAGGTCTTCTAAAACCTACTTTATAGATAGGAAAAGGCCTCCAACAAAGAGGGATTTGCCAAGGACTCGGAGTTAGTCACATGGCTGGGTTTGAGCCCAGGCCCTTGATGCGGCAGGTACAGAGCATCCCTCCGGCTTCCTCTCCACCCTCACGCTTACTGAGGCCATGTGGAGGGCAGGCCTGCAGGGACGTCCCTGTCAGGAGCGTGCTGTTCTCTTTGCTGACATAAAGCAGTGTGGACAGAGGTCTTGGTGTGGCCGGGGAAGGTGAGGTTGGCCTGGGCTCTCTGTGAAGACCAGCACCGCTGGCTGCCCCGAGGAGGACGGTGACAGACTGCAGAGTGTTAGGAGGACATTGGGCAGAGGCTCTGGGAGAAGGGGGGTGTGCAGAGACATGCAGGGACCATCAGGGCAGCAGGGGCAGCTGCAGGGGTCCCCAGATGGGGCAGTTATGGGCAGACAGTTCAGCCCTGGGAGAGGACAGGTTTTCTAACACAGCTGATCCAAAATTAGAGCTGGCCAGAGCCGCCCCAGGGTAGTGGCCATCTTGTTACTGGGGGATTCAACTAAAAAAAGCTGGGCCACCACCTGGCCAAGGAGGGTGTGGAAACCATTTCTAGCCAGCTGGGAGGACACCCAGGAGGCAGAGAGAGGACATTGCTGTGTTCCAAGCTGCTGGCATGTGCACGCCTCATTGGCTGCCATCAGACCTGACGGGCTCAGAGGATCTGGTCAGTGATGGCAGTGGAAGAGGAGAATTCAACGTGCTAAACCACAACTGGGCTGGCAGGCTGAGCGGGAGGCCGCCAAAGCCAGAGAAACCATAATTGGATTGAGGAAAGGGCGGCCACAGGGAGCGTGCACACCGCTGCGCCTGCTGACAGAGCCAGGCCTCCTGAACTCCCCACTGCCCCAGTCAGCCCACCACCCTCCCTCACTGCCCAGAGATGATCTTGCAACTCAGGTGAATGACATTCTTCTGGAGTGTAAAAGGCCAGGGAAGCTGGGCACAGTGGTACACGCCTATAATCCCAGTGACTGGGGAGGCTGAAACAGGAGGATGGCAAGTTTAAGGCCAGCCTCCCCTTCCTGTGTCAATATAAAAAATAAAAGGGATAGGGATATAGCTTGGTGGTAGAGTACCCCGGGTTCCATCTTCAGTTTCACCAGAAAAAAAGAAAAAAAAAAAAAAAAGCAAGGAAGGCAGGTGGCATTACTCGTATTGTACCAGCCTTCCCCACAAACCCAGGCAGTGTGCAGCTGTTCGGGACACTGGTCCCTGTCAGTCCCTGAGTTCCTCAGTGAACCTCATCCCTCCTGCAATCCCCCGTGGAACACACAGAGGAGGGGCGACCGCCCCAGGCCAAGCCTGGCTGCTCCTCCAGAAGGACCAGAGCCTCCGCTGCTGCTGAGACTCCGTGTTCTCCGTGGGAAGGTGCAACAGCCCTGTGGTGACTCCAGCACAGCCCAGCCACAAGGGAATAGCCTCCAGAGCACCCAGGATGAGCCCCAGCGTAGGTGCTGACGAGGGGTGCGTTACCAGTTTTAGAAGTACCACCACCACATCCAGCCTGCGGGATCCACCTCTCAGTCCCTGTGCAACGCCCCCTGCCCCCCCCCACACACACCGGTTACACAAACAGGCCCAGACACCACCTCACGAACAGGTTTCAGAGGGCTATGAACACAGTCTCCTGCGGTCCCTGGTGTATGCCATTCCTTAGGGAGTAGGGCCCTCTCAGGGAAGGGACAGCACCTGGGTCCTCGTCCCCACAGTGTAGGCTTGTCATCCAGAGGGCCTGGGCTGCAGCAGAGGCAGCCTCATGCCTGGCTTCCCCACTCCCCAGCCTAAGGCTTTCATGCCATCGCTGAGCCTTGTTGTCCTCGTGTACACACTAGGACAATGACAGTCAGCTCCCAGCCCAGCCAGCTCCACGTCATTGTTACCTTGTGTTGTTCCCACTCTGCCCCCACTTCCTGCCATCTACCGGGTTTTAAGACACCCATTGTCCAAAATTCTGGACAGGCATCCTGTCCTGCCACTCACTGCTCACTGTGTGACCTTGGGCAAGCTCCTCCCCCCTCTGGGTCTCAGCATCCACATTTGCCCAGTGAAGAGTCAGACCTGATGCTCACTATCACTTGATACCGACACCGAGGTGTTACCTGACTCCTCACGTGTCCCTGTATGTGGCCTCAGACCCCTCTCTGTCCTTGGTGTGCCCTGGCTGGCTCGGCTGTACCTCCCAGGCCAGGGAGAAGGGTAGAGGGAGATAGTGCAGTGGCCACCACAACCCTGGACAGGAACACTCTCCAGGAGGCCCCAGGTCGTCTTACTGCACCCATCCTGTCGGATCCAGTTGTCAAGACTGTTCTGTGCCAAGGGGGACGAGCGATGAGGGTTTGGTTTTGTATGCTTATCCAGAGCCATTAGCTCACCCCCACCCCCACCCCCACCCCCACCAAGGACAGAGAGGTGGCCTTCCCTGGAAGAAGCCCAGATTGGGGAGGTGCACTCTCCTGTGGCTGGGCTGTCGGCCGTACCACGTGTCCCGGCCACTTGGGTGAGCACCCCTTTGCCAGCCACCCTGTGGCCCTGCTGTCTACTTCCCACTTGCTGGCAGCCTGCTGGGAGGGGGTCAGGGCTAGTTCCCCTGCTGGGTGCTGTCAGAAGCCAGGGTGTGCACGTTGACATCGGAATTCCAACTATGCTGGTTCTCCACCTCTGGCCGTTTCCATGTGAGCCTCTGGTGGACTGTGAGGGTGTTCCAGGATGCAGAAAGCATTTGGGGGAGTCTAGACTCAGAGGAGAGAGCCCCCACCCCTTCGTCCTTCCCCCAGAAGATATTTTTCAGAGCTCTCTGTACCAGGCACAGGGCTGGGTTCGAGGTGAGAACAATCAGGCCAGGGGCCCAGAGTGTCAGGCCTGGCCAGTTCAGCCTGGGCCTTGGGAGCCCAGAGTTGGCACCTGGTGGGTGGTCCTTGCCACAGAGGGTTGGGAGAAGCCACAGGGGGAGGAGGCTGCACTTGAGTCTAAAGAGAAGCTAGGTGTTCCCTGGCAGGACCGAGTCTCAGGGTGGTGCAGAAGAGCTCCAGCAGGACTTCTGTGCCAGCCACCAGAGAAGTTCGTCTCAGTTCTCAGTGACGAGGATACTGACATGCAGGTCCACTCAGTCCTGCTCTCAGGCTCCCCTCACACACAACTCCCCTTGTGCCTGGCCCTCCCTGCTCTGTATCAGCAGTTGGGACGTTTTGCAAGGCCAGAGTTTGCTCTAGCACAGCCCCACAAGGTGGCTAGGCAGAGATTCCCCAGGTCCCCAGTATCTAAGGGCAGAGGAGGCTGAAGGCTTGCCAAGGCCTCCCACAGAGCTGAGGCTGGCCTCCAGACTTTCCATCCCGTCCTCAGAGCTCCTTCTGCTCTGTCAGAAAGTCGTAAAGTGTCAGACCTGGAAGTGACCTTAGAGGCCCGACTAGTTCAGTCCCTGTGCCGTGTGGATGAGAAAACAGACCCGAAGGGGATTCCCAGTGGTCCTAAGCTATCCAGCTGGCACTTGTCCACACTGACAGCAGAGATGGTGACTGTTGCCACTGTGGGGACCAGCTACATCTTTGGATCAGACCACGCTGGCCACTTATCTGGCTCTCTGTGGCAGATACCCCCACCTGTGAAGCTAGCTTCAGAGGTGCTGCCGACAGCCCCCAGTCGTTTCCCGACCCCATCCAGCCTGCAGAACTGCCCCTCTTCCCTGTCTCCAGTCTGACTTGATGGGCAGCAGCTGACCCCGCCCACCGCGGCCCCTGGAGCGCCACTCCACCGCTCACTCCACCGCAGGAAGCAAAGGGGATGAGCCTTTGGAAATTGGCAAGAAAGTACCAAACTCGAGCTGTTTCCTGTTTCTGGCAAGGCAGGCACTAGGAAAAGGGGCCAAAAAGTTGTGACAATCTCGTTGAAAGGGTTCTTCAGGCATTTTGGATTGTGAGTGGTTCTTCACAAGTTCTTCTGTTGTGCGTTTTTTGCAAAGAATCTGGACGAGATGAGGGATGGGGGACTTTTTAAAGACTGCAGAGCATGCAGCTGGTGGAGGGGGTGAGTCCTCCTGGGTAGGGTACCTGTGTGGCCTGTCCTTGGGATGGGGGCACACAGAATGGCACTTCTGAAGTCTTGACAGCCAGGGAGGCCACTGCTCCTTTGGCAAAGGTCCAGCCTCGGGTTTGTTGAAACAGGCAGTTCCCACCCATTTGGAGGAAATAGCCCTGGAGAACCCTCACAAAAAGGGCCTTTGGCTTTCAAGTCCCCAGAAGCAAATTGCCACTTTCTTGCAGATGTGGCGTCAGAGGCCTTGGGCTGGGCCTGTTTGCACAGTGCCCACACTCCACCGTGAGCATCTAGAGCTTTCCTGTCTCTTTCAGTGAGAGTCACTGACCAGAGCTCCAGCCCCACAGGGGCTCACTGTTTGAAAAGGCCCAGAAGGTCCTTGTCATTAACTCACAGAGAGCAGTGCTTAGAGTTGCCTAAGGTGGAAAGCCCTGCCAGAGGAGAGGGACCAGAGAGGGCAGTATTTAAGGATGACCAGGCCTTCGATGGTGAACAGTGGTAAGGAGAACGGGCACAGAGGCAGGAGGTGCGCAGGCTGTGTAAGAACCACAGACAGCACGTGGCCTGAGCCCAGGAGAGGTGCAGCCCAGTGAGTGGCAAAGGAATTGGGACTTTATCCAGTAGGGCAGCGAGGAGCCCCCGAAGGTCTTGAGCAGGGTGCAGGGATGCTCGCCAAGAACGATGAGTGACGAGGACACCAGGAGTATTACCAAGGAGGGGACAGCTTCCCCCTCCTTGTTCCTGTACATGTGCCACCTGCACCCACATAGCCTGAGTGATAGCATGGGGTCAGTTCTAAGAGGCCAGGAGACTAGTAGCATGTGAAATCCAGGGTCACCCTTTTCCAGATGTAAAGGGAAACCACAGTCTCTGAAGACAGAGATATCTGAGTTCAAATCCCGGCTCCCTTTGTCACCAGCCTCGTGATGCTAGACTTCACCTAAAAATGGGGCACGCAGGTAAGAAGAAGGCTGGGCAGACGAGCTTGGTTCATGGCAGGCTCGGCTCCTCCCGGCTTATCCAGAACCTTCAGAAATTGCCATGGAAAGCAGCAGTGTGGACAGAACCCTGGGTGAGTCCAGGCCAGCTCTGCTCTGGTAGGTGTCTAGGGCTAGTGTCTCCCTGTCTTTATAATGAGGTTCTGGGGGCTGAGGATAGAGCTCAGCGGTGGAGGGCTTGCCTACTTGGGGCACTGGGGCTGTGGCACTTGTCTAGCATGTGCAGGACCCGGGTTTTGATCCCCTGCACCATAAACAATAAACAAAAAAAAAAACGGGGGTCTGGGTTTGATGAGTACAGGCTTCTAGTTGAAGGGCTTCACAGGTAGGCCACAGCATTTCCCCTCGGTCTTGCCGTAGTGGTAGGGCCCCACAGCATCCTCAAGTACTGGACAGGGCAGGGCAGTTGATGGAGAACACGCCCCCAAGCCTGCAGGTCGATGGGTACCTTTGCTTCCTCTTGGTGCAGCCGGATTGTGTTGGCTGCTGGGCGCCCATCACCACCCAGCAGATGCTGCAGTAGAAGTGGTTAGGTGCCATGGGGCCAGGAAGAGCTGAGGGACGCATTTCAGTTAAGGGTGTTTTTCTTTCTTCTCTCCCCTCATTGATTTATATCGTAAAAGAGAGAGTTTTCAAACAGTAGGCATGTCTGGGTCTAGGCAGGCAGGCGAGTGATTAATCTTAGTTTGTTGCTGCTGACAGCCAGGAGCAAGAAATAATAAAGGTTTGCAGGGCGGGGAGGAGAGACTGCGGCTGGCGCCCATCAGCAGGGAGCGCGGCCTTCACCTCCCCCTGCCAGCTGAGCATCCTTCCAGTGGGTCAGCATCTGAGGCTCCAAACACTTAACTCCACGGGGGCTGTCCACTCCCATGCAGGAGCCGCCAGGTTGGTCTCTTCAAGACCACAGCAGGGTCTCCCAGCAGTTGTGGAGCTCCCCAAACAGTCCCAGAATGCCCTGGGCCCCAGCTGGGCCCCCGAGGGCAAATGAGTCCTATGAAGGACGAGCCTTCAAGAAAGGCAGGTGTGCGCAGCTGGGGGCACAGGGACTGCTGGATTTAAGACCCCCACGCTGCTCCCCTCAGACCACAGCTCCCTGGGTTCCCGGCCACATGCCCATGATCCTCTGATCCTTTGACTCCACACCTTGCCGAGCTGCCAGGTGGGTCCCAGGGCTGGAGGAAGAGGACAAGGTGGGGGGCAGGTAGGCAGCCACAGCAGGTGCTGTCCCAGGGAGGTGAAGGATGGTGTAGGGTTCCACATGGAAGTGGCTAGTGCTGCCTGTTGCAGGGAAGAGGGTTCTGACTTGTTCCTTGGAGAATGAGGACTGAGGCTGTGGAGGGTGGTCAGGGGCCATCCATGCTGAGGCAGCAGCCCAGGAGGGGAGCAAATGCTCCAGTGAGAAAGGGTTAGGTGCCATGGGCCATCCAGTGTATTCCATCAGCAGCACCTCTCCTCCTCTGGGTGAAGACAGCTCTGAGCAGCAGCGAAGACCCTGGCTCTGGATCAGTCTGGCTTGGGCTCTTGAAACCCAGCTGTTTCATGTCCTAGCAGGGTGGTCTTGGGTAATGGGGCTTATGTGTCTGAGCCTTGGTTTCCTTGTCTTGTAAAATGAGTGTCATGGGTGTGATAATATAGGTGAAGTGCTTAGTGCACACCCAACATGCAGTAGCAAGTACTCAATCGTAGAGCTCCACTGTCCTCATCGCAGACTTTGGAGAGCCGCAGGTTGTAGGGGCAACAGGTCAGTGTTGGCTCAGAGCCTTTGGATGGTCTGGGTTCAACTGAGAAGTTTCTGTACCCACATCTACTTTCCTTCACAGTGGTAGGATTTTAGCATTTGTGTGGCTGCAACTAGAGAAAATCCTCCATTCCCATAACCAAGACTTTGAATCTTGCAGAGTTAGGGTCAAATCCAGGCTGCCCTCTTCCTGGCTGTGTGGGCTTGGATAAGTTCTCTCCCGGATCTCTGATCAGCAGCAGCTGCAGATGCTCCTCAGCAGGCCTCTTCCCTGTCTCTCCACCCTGCTGCCCCTCCAGCTTTCCCGCCGAGTCTGTAGACATTGTCAATCAAATACTGTTTTTCACTACTTCGTTATGGTCTCCTGCTCATCCGATGGGGAAGCAAGTTTGCAACAAGCCAGGGTAGTAGCTCCCAGAGTACCCTGAACCAAAACCTTGGGATTTAGGGGACAGAAAGTGACCTTTTGGTGTGTGGAGGGGTATACTAGGAATTGAACTCAGGGTCACTTGACCACTGAGCCACATCCCAGCCCTATCTTGTATTTTATTTAGAGACAGGGTCTCGGTGAGTTGCACAGTGTTTTGCTTTTGCTGAGGCTGGCTTTGAACTTGTAATCCTCCTGCCTTAGCCTCCTGAGCTGCTGGGATTACAGGCATGTGCCACCATGCCCGGCTCAGAAAGAGACCTTCTAGATGATCTGTTACAAGTGGAGAAACTAAGGCCCAGAGTGAGGAAGAAGCTTGCTGCCTCCCGCTCACCCCCAGACCTTGTTTCTAGCTGAGTTGGCCTGTGAGAGAGGCAGGCCAGAAGGGGACTGTTTGTAGTGTGCTTCATGTTTTCTTTTTCCAGAAGATCCAAAGGAAATGCCATGATGAGGAGCTGCTGCTTTAGGCCAAACGGACTCCTCAGACTCTTTGCAGGGGACTAAACAAGAACAGTGAGCTTTGGAATGTGCAGATCCCTCACAGATGAAAGGACACATCCCATGTCATTTTCCTTTACTCAGAATGACTAAGAAAATGCGCCATACCAGTGGTAAAGCAAGTCTCAGGCCAGGGCCCTCGCTCTTCAGGTATTCCCTCTCTGGGACCCTGAGCCCAGTGCTGTGGTGATTTGGGTGCCATGAAGTGGACAGTGTGGCAGAAGGCCTAGGCTGGCGCTCACAATGCCAGGAGCAGATCCCGAGGACCATGTCCAGGACCCTGGAGCCAGAGAAGGACCAATACAGTGTGCGCCTGACTCCTGGCAGCTGACCAGCTGGGGTCCAGGACCAGTCGTGGGCCTCCGGTGGCACCTTCCTCTGGGAGGGGGCCGGGTAGTCTGAGTTCCACCCATTCTTGATTCAAAGTCCTGCAAGCTGGTGGGAAAAGCCCCACACCACCAGCCACCTCTCTGGGTTACTGAAGCCATGCACATTGGGGCACCAGTCAGGGGGCTGGTACCAGGGGAGATCCAGCTTTGTCACTGTAGTGGTGTGTGGTGAGAAGGCGAGAATTATTGCCTTCAACTTTCACGCGTTGCAGGTGATGAAGGCTCAGGAGTCTAACACAGCCTGACACCTTCTTTTTGTCCCATGGGGTCTCAGCAGAAACTACCCCTTCCTCTCCAACAGGGTCCAAGCCATCAGTGTGGACAGCATGGCCCCAGGACCTATGCCAGGTGTTCTGAGCAAGACCTGGGCCACCAGCCCCGTGCCAGGCATTTTTCTGGTACTTTTTCCCAGGCAGTGGCAGAGACCTGAAGCCCCTGGCCCAGTTTGTGGGATTCTGAAAACAGGAGGGCTCGTTCCATCTGGCTCTGACCCAGTGGTGTCAGGATGCTTGACCTGGCCAGGGGATCCCGGTTTCTTCTCCGGGTCCAGTCCTCAAGCAGCCAGTGGAGAAGGCATAGCGCCTCGTTGCTCCCACTTGACATGAAGGAAACTGAGGCTCAGGGAGGCTGAGAACATGTCCAGGACCATGGAGCCAGAGAAGGACAGAAGCAGAGTGTGACTGTAGACTGTGACAGAGTCAGACCAGCCTGACTCCTGGACCGCTGTTCTTTCCTGGCTCCTCTGGGCCGTCTGCTCCAACTGAGCTTGGAAGGTCAGTTTCCACCCAGGGACTGGTCTGAAGGCCTCTGGTAGCAGAGAGAGGCTGAGGCCCACTCAGAATGGCCAGTGGTGACCTCTGTACTTGGCAAGACAGGTTTTCAGAAACTCCGCCTGGCCGTGGATGGTGCTAGATCCAGAGCCAAGTGAAGGATGAGGGGGGTGGCGGGAGGAGAAAGGCAACTGACGAGGGAGGGGAGAGAGAGGAGTCCAGGACCATGTCCAGAACTCTGAGCAGCGGGGTGGCTGTGGACCAGGAGTGTTGGTTGAAAGAGCTAGGAAAACACTCTCCCAGTTCTGCTGCCACTTCCCCGCTTCCCGCCACTGCCCAAGACCCAGAGCAAGAGGTGCTGCTCTCACCTGCCTCCCTCTGCCAGTCAGGCTCCAGAGCACCTGCCCGCCTGGCAGCACCACACATGCCCTCCCCTGCCTGCCCCATGTCCCCGCCCTGCCAGGCAGCAGCATTGCCCTTTGTTCCCCCGAGAGCTGCCCGGTCCTCTCAGCATCTGAGCCGCCCTGATTACGTTTCCAGCCAGTTTTTAATTATCTCGTATCAGCCCGCGTCAGTCTGCCTGTGCAGCCTGGCCACCAGGGGAGGCATTCCAACTGCCCATCCGTCGCCAGGAAACCTCTCGTGCCCCAGGACAGTTCCTTTCTGGAAGCACTGGGTGGTCTCCCCAAATGAGAAAAACATTTCTTTCCAATCACATTTCTAACATCTTGTTAATGTGACTTATTTAACAAAATTTTTGTAGGAGCCATCTGGGAATGGGTTGGTGGGGGGGTTGGGGGGAGGGTCTATGGGATGCCACAGGGACAGGCCTTGAGGGCAGCACAGACCACGTGCCTGCCCTCAGTGAAAGGGGGACAGCACAGAGAATAAAGATGCCACCAGGAGCCAGAAGATCAGAGCCTGGATCCAGGCAGGGGGGTCAGCCAGTGGCTTCCCAGCTCTGAGCCTCTCAGCCCTAGGCCAGGGACACAATAGAATTGAAAGCTCTTGTCAACTCCAAGAGACTGCGCTCCCCGCTCCTCGGGTGTTGGGGGTGGGGAGGGTTGCAGAGTCTTTGTGCTGACCCCAGGAGAGGGTTTGGGATGTAGGGTTTTATTTTGCTTAGATCTGGGTAAATAACTCAAAAGCCCCCAGAGAAATGCGGTTGGCCCCCACCTAGAGGTGTTTGGTAGATTTTGAAGTGACCAGCTTCCTACAGTGAAAACCCAGTGTCACAGGCAGGGTTCAATGATTCCCCAGACCTCCCGGCATTTAGCGCCAAAAGGGGTCTTGGGTCAGATGCCTGACGAGGTCCTGGGGTGAGCTGCTGGCAGAACCCACATGTCCCACTTCCATCCGAGGATTATTGCCCTTCTGAGCTGAGAAGCACTGTCTTTCTTTCTCCCATTCTCTCCATAAATGCTCTTGGTATTTGAGGCAGATTTATAAAATCAGACGTCAGATTTTACAGCCCTTGTCTTTGCTCCCAGAGTTCAAATGCTAAAGCTATAAAAATGGTGTTTTGCTCTGGGGGTGGGGAGGTGGCACTCACACGAGCCTGGCCCTCTGCTGGAGAGGACACCGCCTCACTCCCAGCTCTTAGTGCCCCAGCCTGCTCCTTTCCGGGCAGCTCCCCCAGTGAGCAGCCGCCAGCCTCCTTCCAGCCCCAGCCGTGGGTGGTTTTTGCCACTTTTAATAATGCTTTTTCTTTTTCTTTTCCTTTTTCTTTTTTTTTTTTTTCCTTTTCTTTTTAAGATTACTTCACCCAAGAGGAATATCAGAAACAATTGGGTTTGGCAAAGCACGCTTATTAGAAATGCTTTAAATAGAACTTCCTTTTTTTCCTCCCTGCTATTTTGCTTTTGAATATCCACATGCTGCTGATGGCCCCCAGGCTTGGGGACCAGCCTCACACACTTAGCACAGACTTGCAGAGCAGGGTTACAAAGGAGCTGGCGCAGGCTCTCACTACTGAGCGCCTGCTGTGCACGGGGCCTTCAGCTGGGCTGGACAAAGACACCAGCCTCTGAGCTCCCAGCTTAGACAAGGAAATAGGTAAGCACGGTGCTGAGGAAGAAAGTAAGTCTGACCAGAGGCATCTTGGAGGGCTTTTGGGATATAGTAGCATTTGAATAGGACCTCAGAAGAGAAATAATATTGAAACAAGAAAACCAGGGTAGCTGGGCGTGGGAGCAGTTCAGGAGGCTGAGGCAGGAGGATCACCAGTTCAAAGCGAGCCTCTGCAACTTAGTGAGGCCCTGAGCAACTCAGTGAGACCCTCAAATAAAATATGAAAAGGGCTGGGAATGTGGCTCAGTGGTTTAGGGTCTCTGTGTTCGATCCCTGAAACAAACAAACAAAAAGAAAGAAAATAAAACTAGGATAATTGTTTATTGGTGAAGCAACAGCAAGGTTTAGGTATTTTTAGATTTGGGATTAGAGGGGAAACCTCTGTGATATCCCCTCTCTCCCATGGCCCTACCTTTCTTTGTAAGGGTGGCTTTTTAAAAATGTCACCCATTTTAGTTTCCATGTTAAAATCGGGCTACATAAACTCAGGACTCTGCTTTCTGCCCTCTGATGGCTGAGACTGCTGACCTTGACCCTCAAGGTGATAGTCTGAAATGATCTGGCATCTGCTAGGGATGTTTTGTGGCCGAGAGTTTCTTTAGAAGTCTTTTTATCTCCCCACCATCCGAGGGCCTGGCACATAGTAGGCACTCAGGAAATATTTGGAGATTATATTCCAGAGAAAAATACTTTCAGTTTTCAAAATGAGCCATGATTGTCATGAAGTCAGGTCACAGACTCCAGCCAGCCTGTGACTGCATCACATACATATGCATGGGGTGGGGCTGTGCCAGGATGTGATTAACAGCTATCTGCGAGTGGTAAAATGAGCGCCGGGGTTTGTCTTCTTTTTACTTATTTGTGTTTTCTAGATTTTCCACACTGAATCTTTTTTTATAATGATCTTTCTTTCTTTCTTTTTTTCCTTCTTGTTTGTTAAATGAGGCTGAGTAGGAAACTCATTGGCTGTGGAGTCAGGAGACCCATTTATGGTCTCTACTCCCTCTTAAGGTCTTCTTTGTGACTGTCTTTTGTGTCTGTTCCTTGGGGGTACTTTAGTTGGGGGTGATCAGAAGAGAGAGATCACACAGAGCCGTGGCTAAGAGGGTGTACTGTGTAGAGCTGAATACCTGGTTCAAATCTGGATTCTGCCTCAAGCTAGCTTTTTGGCCTCCGTTTCTGCCTCTGTATGATGGGGGTAGTAACAGTCTCAGGATCATCGTGAAGTATACATGAGATTGTGGTCTGGGAGGTGCCTTGAAACTCAGAAGTGCTGGTCAGTGATCTCTAGTTCCCCAGCACATCCCCGCTCTGGGTCTCCACCAACCAGCGTGACCACTCCTGAGTTCAGATTTTCAGGCTCGAGAAGTACTTTTTTCCAGAATTGTTTCAGTCTTAACCAAAAGCATAATCCAGGGAGAAATGTGGCGTTGACTCCTGTACTTTTGTGGGAGTCGTGCTTTTGAAAAAGCAATTCGTTCCGATAGTAAGTAACTTTGGGACTCAATTACTTGCAGCCATGCTGAAAAAACCTGTAATTAATGTGGTCAGACCCCAGCCAAATAATAAAATGAAAGCTTTGTTGTGTATCAAGGCAGAAATCAATTTCATTAGGGAGCAGAGAGCTGGAGATTTAATTTTGAGAGAATTCTCCACCCTGTGGAAAGAGGTTGTCAGGAAGCTGCCAGAGTGAATGTCCAACATGAGAAGATTTGCCCTCCAGAGCCCAGACTACCGACGGGTGACAATGACCTTTCAAAATTGCGTTTCTGAATCTTGTGAGCGTGGGCAAAGCCGATGGACTCTTTGCTTCTTAATGTTCTTGGACCCAGGCTCTTTTTTGGTTTTGGTCAGAAGGTGAGAGCTGTCTGCCCCTGAGGACTCTTGAGTGTTAATAGGATCCTGTCCTTGGGGATTAAGAGGATGGGGAAGAGAGAGGTGAACTCAGGAGGTCAACAGCCACCCCACATTCATGATCTCTGAAGGGCCTTCCCAGGGCAGGAGTGACCGTGGCCTGCAGAGACCAGCTCCTGGAGCTGGCACCGCTGTCAGCACACTGCCATGCTTCAGCTCAGCATGAGGAAGAGCTTGCCCATGGCAGGGCTGGCTGAGGTTGGAAGGGGGTATCTTCGTAGGGAGTGAGCTCCCTGCTGCTGAGGGTAAGCAACAAAAGTTGGGCCCTAGGCTGGGGCTGTAGCTCAGTGGTAGAGCACTTGCCTAACACTTGTGAGGCACTGGGTTTGATCCTCAGCACCCCCATAAAAATAAATAAATAAATAAAAATAAAGAATTATGTCCATCTACAACTAAAAAAAAAAAGATTAAAAAGTTGGACCCTGAAGGGCTGGGGAAATAGCTCAGTTGGTAGAGTGCTTGTCTTGCATGCATAAGACCCTGGGTTCAATCCCCAGCACAAAAAAAAAAGCCTCCTCTATGTGATGAATTTGCTCAAATGGTCTTAGAAATCTTTGGGGCTGGGGCTGGGCTCAGTGGCAGAGCACTTGCCTTGCATATGTGAGGCACTGGGTTTGATCCTCAGCACCACATATAAATACATAAATTAATTAATTAAAGTCCATTGCCAACTTAAAAAAAGTTTAAAAAAAAAAAAAAGTTGGACCCTGAGTGCTGTGGCTATCAAAATGATGCAGCCAGAGTGGTGGTTCTCAACCCTGAATGTGCTTCAGAACCTCCCAGGCAGCATGTTCAGTGCAGATTCTGACTCCAGAGAGTCCCAGGGGAGCTGCAGTTGCCGAGTCTCTGGGCCCTGTGGACCTTCTGGGCCACATCCAAAGAAACTGCTTTTGAGAAACCTGCACTCTTCTTCCAGCCCAGAGCTCTCGGTACCTCTAATGACCACGAGGTTTTCATTAATCCCCTGAACAGCTGTTCTCCTCATGGGGTATGAGCATCTCCTGTGTGCCAGGCCTCAAAGGAGGAGGTGAGTGGGACCCTCATGGCCCTTGAGTTCCATCTCTTCCTTGTATAGATGGGGAAACTGAGGCCTGGGAGGGTGGCAGTTTTCATGGACTACAAACTATTCCCCATTTCACAGATGAAGAAACTGAGGCTCAGATCCCCAAGGACAGTGGTTCTAGTGGGAGTCACTGTCATTCATATGATTTGCAAAAGACCAGGGTGTCTGGATGCCTTTGAAATTCCAGGGAGGAGAAAACCACCCTCAGGTTAGATGCAGGGGCCACTGAGTAGGTAGATCTGTTTTAACTTGCAGTTTTTGGCTTGTTTTGTTTTTGGTACCAAGGATTCAGTTCAGTGGTGCTTAACCACTGAGCCACATCCCGAGCCTTTTTATTTTGAGACAGGGTCTCACTGAGTTGTTTAGGGTCCCATTAAGTTGCTGAGGCTGACTTTGAACTCACAGTCCTCCTGCCTTAGCCTCCTGAGTCACTGGGATTACAGGCAGGTGTCATTGCACCCAGCTTAATTTGCAGTTTTAAAAGACCTCTGCATTTGCTCAGGGTGATGCCAGCTCCTCTTCCTCCTCCTCCTTCCTCTTTCTCATTTAAGAAAAATTATATATAGGTGCTTTATGAACAGTAAATCCCCTTCATTGCGGTGCTGATGAATTCCTTGGGTTGCATAGCAGAGAAGCCCCTGTCAGGGCAGTGGTTGGACTGAAAAGACTAGTGAGGCCAGCACCATGCCTGACGGTGGCCAGTGCTCGAAGGGATAAGCATCAAGGATGGAAATCCAGGTGTGGGAGGATGCCACTGCTCTTCTCTCCATCGCCCTGCCCCTCTCCTCATCACACTCTGTCATGGGCATGCGGGTAGTGCCAGAGGCTGACCTGCAGCTGATGGCACGGGGGCAGGCACACTGCAGAATGGGATTCATGGTCAACTATAAAATGAAGACAGGGAACCAAATGGTCTCAGAGCCTGTGGTTGAAATCTTGTCTCCCTCAGAGTGTTAAATACAAAGCAGTGCACACACTAGGCACTTAATAAAAGTCAGAGACCATCCTCCTATTCTCTTTTCACGTGGATCCTTTTGTGTGACAGTGTGCTTTAGAAGGAGTGTCGTGAAATCCCACTTGATGTTTGGGAAAGTTGATCTCAGGGCAGGAAGCACCCTGCCAGTGTCCCCCAGTGACAGAGCCAGCGCCAGAGCCTGGGCCTCCTGGCTGTCCGTGGCTTTGGCGTGACAGGACAGACAGGGAGACACTGGTGCTTGGTTGGGCCAGCCTGGAACCAGCCAGACAAACCAGACGGGCAGCAGCTTGTGTAGTGGCTTCTGCCCTGGAGGCAGAAAGGAGGCCCACATCAAGACCCCGGGCCCTTGTCCCACATTGCATCCGTGCTTTCAGAAAGAGCTGAGCTCTTCATTTCCAAACCTAGGAAGGGCATCCCGAGCTCCAGTCTGCTGCCAGCCTCGGGTTCCCCATCATGCTGCCAAGGGGTGAGGCTGGCCAACCAGCCGACCGGGCCCCTGGGCCATCAGCGTGTTCTGGGAGCACCTCAGCACCTGGCAACATGTGCTTACCCACAGTCCAGTTCAGACCTCAGGACAGGCAGGAGCAAAAGCTCCATCGCACAGATGAAGAAGGAAGCGAAGACAGTGTGCAGCTCAGAAGGGCCAGGGCAGGCCTCAGACCCAGCTCTGGTGGCCCTGAGCCCTGGGTTGTGTCCACTACCACCTCCAAGCATCCTCGCCTGGGTGCACTAGCCCTCCTGGGTGGATCCCAGCCTCTAGCTCCCCTTGGCCTGTAAGAGCCATCATGCCCTTCCTAGGCAGCTAGCTGGTCCTGACCCCCAAAACTGCCTTTGCCCAGCATCTGCGTGACCCCTGCTTTGGAGCTTGCTTCAGGTGTGGCATGTTCCCCTCATCTGCTAGCTGGAGGTGGGACCTGGGGCTTGGTCCCTGGAAACAGCCTGGAGCCCTTAGAGACAAGCTGTTGGGCAGGTTGTGTTGAGTCTTAAACTCTTGAATCAAGAGTGGACTGGCCTCTCCTTTATCAAGCACTCTCACTTCCGGGGAGGTTGGCACTGTGCTTGCAGCAGCTGTGAGGCAGGACTGGATGCTGTTTCCGTCTCAGATGAGGAATTACAGGTGCTGGTGGCACTTGAACTTCAGCACTACTATTTTGAGCTTGGTTATCCTCTCCTGTGTGTCGTGGTGTGCTTAGTTGTGTCGTTGTGTGTTTAGTAGCGTTGTAGCGTCCCTGATCTCTTACTAGATGCCAGTAAAACCCACATCCGCTTCAGATATTGCCAGATACCCCGGGTTAAGGGGGCTTCACATTGGCCCCAGTTGAGAGTGTGGGCTATGAAGAGCTTGTCCTCTGTAGATAAGGACCACCCTTGGCCTGAATGGAGTCTGTCCATCCCATTGACACAGGCTTTAGGAAGCCTGCTTTTGCCATGTTGCTGTCCCCAAGCCTGGAGGGCCACTGTGACCAGTGCTGGACATGAGGATTTTCCCTCTTGTTTGGTGCTGGGGTGATCCCTGTCCACCCTGCCCTGGCTTGAGAACTTCAGCACTAGAGAAACACCTCCACCTTTTCCAGATGGGGACACTGAGACCCAGGGAGGAAGGGCTAGCCTAGCCCATGACATTAGGGGGACAGAGACCGACCAGGCCCTGACTTCAGTTCAGTGCTTGGCCTCATTCAGGTGCCATCACCAGCCCTACCTGCAGTTTCCCTGTGCATTTGCCCAAGTGTGAGGGCCAGTGGGAGCATTGACCAGGAGCACTGCAGCAGCCATCCAGCTGACCCCACCAGACATCATTACCCTCCCACTGATTACCGCCAGCAACAAGAAGGTCACTTCCTCTGCTGTCATTAAAAAAACCTCTCATTCCCTGTTACCCGAGCTACTTGGGAGACTAAGGCAGGAGGATTGCAAGTTCATGGCCAGGCTGGGCAACTTGGGAGACCCTGTCTGAAAATAAAATTTAAAAGTGCTGGGGGTATAACTCAGTGCCCCTGGGTTCAATATCCAATGTTATTAAAAACAAAAACTCTTATATATAAACTGTTGATTTTCTCCTAAGAAAACTGCCCATAATGGATTCATTCTGACCCACTGCTGCTTTGTGTGCCTCTCCCTGTTGGCCTAAAGAAGTCCCCACCTGCTCTTCTGCCTGGAGATGGCTTTTGTCATGATTTACCAAAGACCTTCACCCTGGGCCGCCAACTTAGAGCTTGGCAAGCACCTGGCAGCCTGGGAAAGCTAATTGCTGCCCGTGTGCTTACTGAAAACCTAATTATTTGATTGTAAATCAAGTTGTTTGGCTCGGTCATGTTTACATTTAGACACGGCTCACAACAACTTGGTGTCTGTGTCCATGTGGAGGGAGTAGCAGGATGCGGGTGTCGGCCACATATGAGCCCCTCCTCCCCACCACCTCCTTTGACTCCTAGGACATCTCAAGTGGAAGCGGCCTCCAGAGCCCACCTCTTGTGCACTTGGAGAGCCCAGTCACACAGCAAGAAGGACTCACGTCCTGGTCCCTGGCCCAGGAAGCCCTTGTGCCCTTGCACTGTGACTGGCAGTTGCTTCTCCCCGGCCCTTGGTCTTCTCACCCGAGCAGTAGAGGTCTTCCCTTTAATGCCAGCCCTCCCAGCTTCATCTGCAATGTATTAGGAGAAAATGGAATACAGGAAGCCACCAGGTGGCCGCAGCTCTCTATGGAAGTCAGTGGGCTTCAGTCTCCTGTCTGCCTTCTGGCTGTGTAGCCCCAGGCAAGTGCCTCCCACGGTTTCCCCTCAGAGGTCTCTGTCTCTTGGGGTTGCCGAGAGGAGGAACTGAAGACCCCAGCACCACAGCCACACAGTGGAGATGACAGGGGACACTGATCCTGGGATCATCTGGCAGAGAATGCTGGTCCGCTGCAGTGGGGGCTGCACACTGCTCCCAGGTGTGGGGAGGAGGGCTTCTCTAGAGACATCTTCCCAGCACAAGGTCCCACCTCCTTGGAAGTCAAAGAGGAGGTGGTTAGAAGAGAGGTTCTGAGCAGGAAGCTAGCTGCTTCAGAGGGAACGTGGCCAACCAAGGGGCAGGGTTGAGGCAGGAGGTAGCTGTTTTGTAGGCCCCTAGGTAGCCATGGAGGGAGCTTGCTGTGGTTAGCCTCCAGCCTGTCCCCTTACCCAGTGCTCACAGCAAGCAGCATTAGGGCTGGCCGTGACTCCCCAGTGATTCTGCACAAACATCCCTGTCCCTCTCTGTGTGGACTGGAGCCAGTGCATGCCTATGGGGGGTGAGAGGGCCCTCTGGGCCAGTGGCGTGTCTGCTCCATCCTGAGCACAGAGCTTGTGCTCCCAGGGCTCTGTGCCCGGGCCTCCTTGCTCTTCTACTCATGGAAGGCAGGCAAGGGACCTGTGGCACCTCCCCTGAGAACCATCTCGTAATCAACTGTTGCATTCTAAATGACAAGGTCAGTCTCTCCTTCCACTGGTCTGGCCCAGCAATCTTTATAGCATGTAAAGCTCAAATGTTTAAAATGTCCCAGTAAGAAATGATGCAACTACTCAGAGCCCCAAAGTAGAGGGCCAGGTGGGCTCACATCCTCACCCCTTCAGGAAGACCTCCCTTAGGAAGGGGACGGGTCTCCTGTTCGCATTCCATTTATTTAGGCACTGGGCAGGGACACTGGCCAGCTCAGCTCCAGGAATGACTTCTTTTTGATCTGCAAGAAAAAAGGATCTCTTCCTGATGGCCCCCCTCAGGCAAAACTTCTCATGACTCAGGGGCATGTGGGTTTGTACCACCTCCCAGGATTGCCCCTCAGGAAACTCCCCATCATCCTGCCTCTCACTGAGCTCATTCTACAGTCCTTGCTGGCTCATCTTGGAACCAGTACTGACCCGAAAAAGTCACCACTGCGTCTGGCCTCTGGCCTCTCAGGCAGTAGGCAGCTCGGCCCTGGCTCGACCCCGGCTCAGCCAGGCTGGACCCTACAGGGTTGGGGTGGAGTAGCCTCCAGGCCTTATACTAGGGCAGGATGCATGGGGCCTCCTTCCCTGGCCCTGGTCAGACCTTGACTAGATCACTGACAGATGGAGGATGGCCGGCCGGGACAGAGGAGTGCCCTGGCTGTGGGCCTGACATTCCCTGTGTCCGTGGGAAGTAAACCTCAGCCTTCTGGGAGGCATCACAATGAACAGGAGGATTCCTGACCATGGGGTCTCACAGAGCTGCAGGGAAGCCACTTGGCAAAAAGAGTCCAAGGGTCCACCTGGTTGGGTAACAGAGCCAGGGAAGAAGAGGCTGAGGCTTCAGATTCCAAGACTTAGGTTCAGTCCTGGCCCCACCCTGTCCCAAGAGACAAGGCCCATGAGCTTCATGAGCCTCAGTTTCCCCATCTGTAAATGTAATAGTCGTGCTGACTTAGCACTGCTGTGCTGCTTAAAGGAACAGTGGGTGACAACAGCACAGCTCAGTGCCTGGTGCCCAGCTGGGGCTCAAGAAGTGCAGGGTATCCTTAAATCTGTATTGGCCATGGGGAGCCATGGATGGTTTTGAGCTGAGGGACAATATTATGGAGGTATCTGATTCCCCCCCAAAAAAAGCAGCTCCCAACTACCTTTCAGACCAAGGTGAACCAGATATCCCTTGGGTACAGATTCCTATAACCAGGCGCTGCATCATAGTCCCAAAGGGCAATTTCCTCCCCCACCCCCACCCCCGCCC
>NW_026000101.1:14976774-14985853 GCF_001458135.2 Marmota marmota marmota
CCCCCACCCCCGCCCCCCTCATAAATATTATATGCAAGTGTTTTTAAGTCATTTCATCATGAAAAGAAGCAACTTAACATAACTATTACCCAGGATTCTTCATGAAATATGCATCAAGCAATTAGGTCTAAAAGCAAGAGGTGAGGCCTCGCACCCTGCTTGGAGGCGCGGCAGCTGTGGGCTGAGTGGTGTTTTATTAAAGCTCGTGATTAGGAGGCGAGGCGGGGCCTGTGATTAGCACCGCTCACCAGGCCCTGTCTGCTCGTCCTGGTGACAAGGAGATGCTTTTTGTGATGATGATGAGCTATCTGAGCACATGACAGCCCCAGCACCCCCACCTCTGTGACCTTACAAGACTCATTAGACAGGTCACCCACCAGAGACACCCCTAATTGTGACTTTGCTCTCGCAAGATGTCCTATCAAAGAGATGGGACTGATGCAGGCAGCAGGAGCCTGTCAGAGCTCCGTGGGGACAGTGCCTCCCGGAATGACAGTGGTGCCCCATGCTCAAGAGCTTCTCAGGAGCCACTGCCTTAAAGAGAAGCATCCCAGAGCCCATCCCACCTGGGCCTGGAAACCAGGACCTGGGGTCTGGCTGCATCTGCTGTCCCCCTTACTGGATGCCTTGGGCCGGGTAGTGTTCCTCTTGGCCTGTTTCCTCTAAGGTACCAAGGGAGTGAGAGATATGTACCCCACAGGCTGCTTCTAATTCCATAAATGTTCTGTTCAAAGCCACCATGGCTGTGTACACCCCATCCCTGAGACACCCCTTTTTTCTCCACGGAAATTCTGATCTTTAGGTCGGCATCCTTCTCTTTTGTGTTGGAAGTTACTAAAACCACCACTGAGGTACCAAGGAGCCGTGGTGCATGCCTGTAATCCCAGCAGCTCAGGAGGCTGAGGCAGAAGGATCACAAGTTCAAAGCCAGCCTCAGCAACTTAGCAAGGCCCTAAGCAATTCAGTGAGACTCTGTCTCTAAATAAATATCAAAAAAATGCTGGGGATATGGCTTAGTGATTAAGTGCCCCTGGGTTTAATCTCCCCAGTACCAAAAAAAAGAGAAAAACTATCATTGACAGCCACTTTTCAATCTTCAGCTATTGTTAGGTGGCCTCTCACTCTCAGAGACCTTGTGACTAGTCAAGATAAATTATGGGAACATAACAGCTATTCAGTGTGTGTGGACAAGGTGTCATCTGACCATAGCTGATCCTCCTGGAACCCAAGAACCCCTGGGGATGTTAATGGCTGGGGTCTTCACCATTCAGGACACGCATTCCAATCCTGAGACATCCCCTGTGTAAAGGCCACACGTCCTGTCTTTCATTCCCAGCCCTTTCGCTGCCTCTGAGCTGCTGTCAGCCTCTAGGCATTGTGGATGCTGAGGTTCAGAGTCAGGGAGACACTTGGTCAGGGTCTGACGCCTCTGCCTGACCCGGCCTGGCCTCACGTCGAGCATCAAGGGTAGGCAGGACACTCTTCTGGCTCTGGAGGTGCTGGGGTCAAGAGTATCTGCTATGATTGCTGTGTAAGCATGGGTCAGTGACCTTCCCTGTCTGTGCCTTAGTACTCAGGGACACAAGGCCTGGTTAAGAGGAAGTATGTGGGAGCCACTTGCCCCCAGGCAGTGATCCAGGGTGATGCCCCGGAGAGCAGGACCTGAGGCCCAACAGCAGCAGAGGGACAGAGACCGTCTTCAGAGGCCTTCCTGCAGGAAGCCCTCTGGACGAGGCAGCTGATGAGGTTTACGCAGGAACCCAGGGCTGGAAGGTGGGCCTCAGAGCCAATCATGGATCCAGCTGGGGCAGGGACTGAGCCCAACAAGGCACAAGGCAGCCTGGGGGCCAGAGAAGCACAAGTCCAGTGCTTGAGCCCAGGAGAGTCAGGGTGGGGACCTTTCACTCTGCCTGGGATATCAGGTCAGAGACTGGGGGCTCTTAGGGCCTGAACTCTGGTCCCAGGTCTGCCTGGGTGAAATAGCCGTGAGTTGTTGAAGGAACAAACAGGTCCCGTAGGTGGGAAGGACTCAGGGAGCATCTGGGCCCGCTGTCCAAAGGCAGTGGAGGAGAGATGACAGTGTGTAATTTCTGCCACCCGAGGGATTATTCCAAGCTGGTGCCCTGGACAAGAGGAGCATCAACTCCCACCTGTGGCACCAACAGAACTGCTGCTACCGTCACCGCCCACTGGACAGTGTAAGACAAACCAGGGGGAAGGTCACATTCGCTCATTTAGGAAGTAAAACGGGCTAAAAATGCCCATGGACAGAGCTGTGCCAACGTGGCTCCTCCAGCCACTGTGATCCTCTGTCTTGTCCTCTGCTCTGCTCCCCCAGCCATAGAGCTGAGAGGGTCCCAACCCCATGGCTTGCCTCCCCAGAACATGACCCCACTCTGCGCCTGCCTAAGGGAATGACATACTAAGGACACTCCCCCCTCCCGGCCCAGGGTCCCACCTCCAGCCCAGCTGAGCACCAGGCGGAGCTCTCCAGGCTCCCTGTTCTGCCCCATGGTTGCAACACACCACCAAAGTGCTCCCAGTCCTTCCCAAGCCGGCACGGATGGATTTGCAGTCCCTCCAGGGTGCTGTGTGAAAGGGTCCTCGCTCATGGGGGGCTTTGCATTTTCCATTTAACACGCTCACTGTTGCCTTTCTAAGGGGCTCAGCAAGTGCGCCTCCTGCTCCTCAAACACATGGAGGCAATTCTCTGGTGAAGTGACCCTTCACGGAGGAGCGGAACTTGCTACAGGCTCTGTAATTAGAACATTGCCAGCCTTAAAAAAATCTTGATTTAAATTTTAGTTCTTTGCAGGAATTATTCTCTCTTGAAAACGTAATTGCTCTCCAAACGATTTCCTTTAAGCCGAGGGTGACATCTCTAAATGCATTACTATGAGCAGACGTATTGCTCAGTACCCACACTTCATTAAGCATTTGTCCTGCCCATTTGAAAATGATGTTATGAGGGGGCGCTTGGGCCCAGTCCTGAGTGAAGGAAATGTGTCTTCTGCGTCCACCAGGGCTGTCAGCCTTGCTGGGTATGGCTATGGGCCCCTGGAAGCCAGGCCCCTCTGGCTGTTCACAAGTTAACCAGTGGAGGTGGTTGCAGGAAGCTGGGAAGCCCCTGCTTTCCAACTAAGGGATAAATACTTGGTAAACTGGGCCTTGCTTTGGAAACTCCAGCCCCTGCAAGTGTGATAGCAGAGACATCATCCCGTCATAAAAGGCCAGACTTGGCTGAGTGGGCAGGGAAAGGATGGCCTGTGTAAAGGCAGGCTGATGGAAACCTGGGTGAGCCAGTGTGGTGGGAGCCAGGCATGAGATGGGAGAGGTCTGATGGTGCCATGCTGTGCCAGTGGTTGGACTGTGGCCTTGGCCATCTGTGAGCTGCGCCCACCCAGCACACTGATGCATGGCAGGCTGCATGGGCCTGGGGACACACAGGTTCAGCTCCCAGGTCTGGTGTGGTGGGCACAGAGACCTAGCCCTGCTCCTCTATGGTGCTCTCAGGAAATTGGGGAAGTTTGGGAAGGCAAGTGCCTATGACAGTGGGAGTATCCTCAGTAAGGAGTCCTGCCTCGGGGAGCCTGGAAGACTGCTCAGAGCGCTGCAGAAATAGGCTGGCCCTTGAGGAGACAGGGGAGTGCCTGCCCAGGGCTACAGCTAGTCACAAGGCTAACTAGACCCAAGGGAGGCTGGGAAATGTAGTCCCTGGGTAGGTGACCCTTTCTCAGTGACAGTTCCTCGCTACTAAGAGAGGAAGACAGCTGCCATTGCCACACCTTTTATTCATGTGACAACCAGGTATGGACCCCTGTCCTGCCTACTTGTCATGACACTGGGGACACAAGCATACTTTGCACCTGCCAGGCAAGGCTCCAGCTGGTATTATATCAGCAACAGCCAGAGGGGCTCCTTTTTACTCCCAGAAGTTCTCAGGGTGGAAAGACCCTCCAGCCTCTGGTTGCTACTGGTTCCTGGTTGGACACTGGAACTGGGGGTGCTCCTGGGTTCAGCGGCATTTCAGCCAGTCCCTGGCTTCATTCCTGGCTTGGAAAGTGACAGCTCACAGCTGCTCTGTGGCTGGAATTCCTCTGCAGCTGGGGAGTCCTTGTACCTTAGCAGGTATCTGATCCCAGCCCCTGCACCAGGGATAGTTCTTGGGAAATTAGAAGAAATGAGGGGCACCATGACAGATGCTCCCTTTCTCTCAGCCCCAGCAACCTGCAGATCCGACTAACCTCTGTGTTTTGTTCACAGGAGCAACCAGGGCTTCATGCACATGAAACTGGCCAAAACCAAAGAGAAATACATTCTGGGTCAGAACAGTCCACCCTTCGACAGTGTCCCAGAAGTCATCCACTACTACACCACCAGAAAGCTGCCCATCAAAGGGGCTGAGCACTTGTCCCTCCTCTACCCCGTGGCCGTAAGGACCCTGTGAGCGGACCAGCCCCTCCCTGCTCTGTGACAGAGCCTGAGACTTGGAGGAGCCAGCAGGGCACCAGCCCCAACCAGCCGGCCATGTTGCCAGCCTGTCCACTTTGTCGTGTATGGTACTAGCACACCACTGCATGTCTTAGGATGCTGTTGCCACTTAGGGGGGGTCAGGGGCTGGAGAAGGCCTGGATGAAGGGAGAGGGGTGGCGGCCACACTACCCCAGTCCCCACACCTACCCCCTCCTTGAGTTCTGTGAATTAAAATATTTGCAATCCAAAGAGATGCCTTGCAGGGTGAACAAAGGCACAGCAGCTCTAGGGGGTGGGGCGCAGGCTGGGTGCTCCTGGGCTGCATCTCTTTGTTCTCCAGCTGTCTCGAACTCACACCTGTGTGTGGGCAAAGTTTTCCCACTGGTGCTGGGAGCTGACTGTTGGCTCCCGGAGCCCAGGTGGCCTGGGGGCCACTCCCTCTGGCGTGTGCGTATCTCTGAGTGTGCACAGAAGCACATATGTGAGAGACCATGGCCACACACACACACACACACACACACACACACACAGTAAGCCCCATCTACCTTTAGTCACAGTGTAATCATTAGATCTCTAAGGAATCATTGTGCCGTCAAAAAGAAGATGCAATTATTTATGAATAGGGTGTGTAAATAAAATAGTCATTTAATATATATTCTTATCCCTTTTTTATAAACCACCGTGAGGCAGTGCTTGTCTGTGGGTTTCCTCCCCTGGGCAAGCTGTGTCTCCTGGGCTTGCTGGTTGGTGTGACAGGCCCTGGGTGGGGCGAGGGCAGAGACTCCAGGCAGGCAGCTGACCGGGCAGAGGCACATAGGGGAGGCAGTGTGGCCAGAGGACAGTCACCTGCAGGAAGGTGTAGCTGGGCCCCCACCTGACAGTGATGACCATTTCTAGCTGAGTCCTCAGGTGCCCAGCACCCAGCAGTCTAAAAAGAACTCTTCCCATTATCCAATCAGTGTCACCCTGTGGAGAAAAGGGAGGCTCAGAGAGGGAAAGTCACTTGTTCAAGGTCACAGGGTTTATAAGCAGTGGAACAGACTCCAGGGCCACTGCTCTATCAATCATTGGTTCTGCGTGACCTCACTGTCACCCTGCTCTGGAGGTGGGGGTGGGGACATGGATGCTGGTATCCACACTGCGTCCACACAAATAAAACCACCTGCACAGACACAGACAGCATCCTGTCTCTGTCTTCTCCACCACTCAGTAGGGTGACAGGTGTGGCTGCCAGCTGCTGAATGAGGTGCAAGAGATTCAGCCAGGGTTCTGCAGCCTGCTGCAAGTACAGGTGCTCCCCATATCCTGCGGATCTGAATGGACTGGAAGTATGGTGGCCCACAGTGACGGTGATCTCCAGCACACAGGGGAAGAGTAGGGAGGGCTGAGCCTAGACATCACCAGCAGGTCTAGACTTAGTCCTTCCAAGATGGCTCAAGCCCAGGGCTTTAGAGATGGTTTAGGCTGCTTCTCAGATGTGGAGGCAGAGACCCAGAGGAGCAGGACTTGCCAAGGCTGCCTGTCAGGCTGGGGCAGATCAAGACTAAAAGCTACATTTGGGCGGCTGCCCTGGATTTCAGCAACTTCTGGCCAAAGCCATTTCCTTGGCCTCCCTTCCCTAACACCCAGTCCGCCTCTGGGGTCATTCTCCGGTCCCTGTATGTGGGTCCAAGGGCTCCAGCCCCTCAGGATGACCGAGTTGGCTGCAACCTGGGTTTAGTCTCCAGTGAAACCAACTCTGACCCTTGCCTGTCTTGCATTTTCCAAAATGTCCTTCAGGGCACTGGGGGAGCAGGAGTGACCAAGGCCTCTGGTGGGGGTGAATGAGGAAAATGAGCCAGGAACTGGCACTTCTCCAAACAGGTGCCACTGGAGTCTGGCTCCCAGAACACCTGGTGGAGGCTGAGGATGTGGGGAGGCGACTCCATGGGCCAGCAGGAGGGAAAGGCTTTCATTGTCAACAGCCCTCCCAGAGCCCATCTGCCAGAGAACTTCTCAGAAAGGCTCTGCCTGTGGGCAAGG
This sequence comes from Marmota marmota marmota, assembly GCF_001458135.2. Classification (NCBI taxonomy): domain Eukaryota; kingdom Metazoa; phylum Chordata; class Mammalia; order Rodentia; family Sciuridae; genus Marmota; species Marmota marmota. Next base: position 14,983,270 of record NW_026000101.1, read on the forward strand.
GGAAGCTGCCTCTCCCTCTCTCTTGCCTTTGCTTCTTTAAGGAATTCCCAGGGCCCTCCTTCCCAAGCCCCCTGCCTTCCTCTTCCAGAAATTTCCCCAGAGGCCCAATCTCCTGCTCCCCTTAGGGACCAGGGCCAGCAGAGGAGCCAGCACACAGGACAGGAGCTGCTAAAAGGATTTTTTTCCCTTAATTTTATGAACCTCTCCCTCTTCTTCCTCTAATTGTGGCCGTTTCCTCCGTCAGCGTGTATTCATGTTTTCTTGGACATCTAACAATTGAAACAGCTTTTCCCTTTCAGAAACACTCACACTCAGGTTACTGGCGTTGGTTTAGTTTTTGTTTTGGCTTTTTTTTTTTTTTTTCATCTGCTGCCAATTAATGGAAAGGGATGGGGGGAAATGAGCTGGATTTCTTTGAGTAAAAAGAAAAGCTCCCGGCCACACCATATCTCCCCCTCAGCATCTTGTCTCAGAATGCAACCTCCAGCCACCAACGGGCAGTTGTTTTCTTTCTTTGCCTCCTTTGCTGACTTCATTGTTGACCACAATGCCCTGGGCACTTCAGCAGCTCTGTCCTTGAGCGCTGAGGAGTCAAGGACCCTTTTGGCAGCCCAGCAGAACAAGATGGCATCCACAGAAAGAAAGGAGGCTTTGTCGGGGAGAGGCCCACCTGCCTGTCAGCCCTGAGCCTTTCAGTGGGGGGTCCCCTGGAGAGACTCCCAGAGCAGCCCTGCACAGGCAAGTGGTGAAAGGCTGAGTCTTCAGGCAGGCTGGGCCTCTCCCTGCAGGGCCACTCTGGGCTGGTGGCAGGAGCCATTCCGGTGGAGCTTCCCCCAAGGGCCTCGTGTCAGCAGGTGAAGCCCTCTCAGGGGCTCTGCTTCCGTGGTTTCAGGATCAAGACTGTGAACACCAAGCCCAGCAGCTCTCAGAGACACTCAGAAGTCGCTGATGTCACTTGGCAAGGGTTTGGCAACGACAGGTGGCCAGGCCTATCCTGTGCTCCCACAGGCCATGGGGAAGTACATGCAGAAAGCCTGCTCACGGAGCCAACTGGCTTTTGGGGTTGGCCCGTGGACACTCCTCCCGAAGGGCCCTGTCTGAATCAGATGACTGTCCAACAAACCACCCCATCTCTTCACACTTCTGGAACCAGTGACCTGCAAAGACCAAATCTTGAAGGCACCCTTGGGGCACAAGTGGCCCTGGCCTCTCTGTCATCCTCCTTGAGGCTATTTGTATCACTGCCTCCTTCTAACCATTCATGGCTGAAAATATGTCCTGTAAAGTTCCAATTCTATGTGATACACTGTATAATGATGTATATTTAATGTGAAGTTTTTAATATACAAATGTCTTGTTTAAGTGTCCCTCCTTGTTCACTCACGCCTCATTTCTTTAAAACCCAATCGGTGCCCCAGGAATCTCGGCAGATGGCCTTCTACTTGCAAAGGCTGAGCTTCTGCCGTCGTCCCCTGAAGGTAGATCCTTCCAAGAAAGAAGGAACCTTCCTGCTTCCTAATGGTGGGAAGACAGATCCCTAATGAGCTTGTTAAATGGAAACTAATTAATTTGTTCAGCAGACATTTCACTGAGTGCCTCCTGGTCCTCAGGTCTGATAGATACAGATAGGGGTGAGTAGACCCAGCCCCTGGCCTCAAGAAGTTTCCAATGTAGAAAAACAAAATTCTACATGATACAGTAGAGGTGGCCCCAGGTATACAAGAGCCCAGATGGGGAGGAATTGAATCCACCACCACCAGGTCAAGCTGGGCCTTGGAGGGTGTTGCAGGCCCAGGAGCAGGCATTGGGATCCTCGGAAAGCTGAAGGGCCCGGTGGGGCTCACCTGCCTTGATAGGAGATGGCAGGGCTCCTGAGGCTCCCAGGGCTTCTTCCTTTGGAGGCAAATCAGGGCAAGGGAACAAATGTTCACCCACCCCCAGCCTGGAAATCATTCTTTTTTTTTTTTTAATCTGGAGGGTTTGACATTAATAACATTTTTTTTTTAGAGAGAGAGAATTTTTTAATATTTATTTTTTAGTTTTCGGCGGACACAACATCCTCGTTTGTATGTGATGCTGAGGATAGAACCCGGGCCGCACGCATGCCAGGCGAGCGCGCTACCGCTTGAGCCACATCCCCAGCCCCTGGGAATCATTCTTGGTCTCCCTGAAGGCTCAGGAGATGCTGGCCTCCTTTTCTAGAAGAGGCAAACAAATCCTTAAGGAGAGGAGGGCGGGGCACAACTCCTGGCACACAGTCTCCCATTGTCTGCCCATGCCCATGTTGACATCATCTGTGCAGACTCCGTCTACCTGAGGCAGGGAAGGCCCCTCCTCTGTCATGATCAGCATGGGGTGGACACACCCGGTTCCGAGAGCTTGCACTGGAGCGACCTCTAACCCTCTCCTCCCCTCATGCACCTCCCAAGAGTGGCCTGGACTCCAGGTGATGCCCCTGGGCTCCTCAGGCTTGGGTCTCCTCCCTTCTCACCCCCAATGACACAGGACCACCAACACCTCCATCCCTCAGGTACCCCCCCACCACCCCACCCCCCATCACCACCACATACAGGATGTCCCAAAA
>NW_026000101.1:14987168-15009878 GCF_001458135.2 Marmota marmota marmota
CCCCCCCATACACACATACAGGATGTCCAAAAATGTCCCTGGGCTCAGCCAGAACCCAAGAGCAAGAGCAATGCCAGTTTCTGCCACCCAGGAATTTCCTGAAAGGATGCAGAAAAGAGTACCTCTAACCTACTTTGGTGGGGGGGGGAGGTTATATCTGTTTAAGTTCAGTCCAAACACTGAGCATGAAAGAGATGGCATGGGCTGGTAAGCAAGAAGCAGCAGGCCAGACACAGGAAACACCTTCTTCAACAGAGTCTGCAAGCAGTGGTGGACCCAGCAGGCCCAGAGAGGGACAGGGGCCCACCCAGGGCCATACAGCAAGTCCAGCTCCACATGCTTCAGGGTGCTGGAGGGTGGCCAGCGCAGCTCTGGGAAGACTGAGGTGGGGCTCATCTTAGAGGTTATGAGCCAAGTTTTTCCTCACCTTTCTCTCCCCTTCTGAGTGGGAACATCTCAGGCAGGCAGTGGCTGGTGTCATCTCTGGTTCTGGGAAACAATTTCCAAAGGAGCCCCAGTCTGAGCATACATCACCCATCAGAATGACTCCAGTGTCCTCGTGTGGTTCTCCTCGGCATTGCAGCCAGACCCAAGGAGAAAAACAGCCTCCAAGTCACAGGGCCTGTTCCAGATGGAGAAACAGGACATCCTAGACAAAGGGAATGCACTGAGAGGCGCTCGCTCTTTGACCCCCCAGTCCAGGGCTCTTCCCTGTGTGTCCTACAATTCATGCCAGCAGAGGAAGAAGGTCAGGCTAAATCAGGACAGCTCAGTACAGAACAATTTTACACAATTTTTTAAAGTTACTGACTTTGTGGTTAAAAAAAAATTAATATGTACTTGCTGAATTTGTAAATTCCAGGAAAATTTGCATTTCAGAAAAATATAAAGAAGATAATTACCCTAAACTCAAGAGAACAATTAGCATTCTGACATATCTCCTCAGTTTTAATTCTATGCCTGTATATTTTATCTTAAATGAAACTGGGCCTGAACTTATATAGTTTTATACCCTTTTCTTTTCTTTTTTTCTTTTTTGCATTTAACATAGTGTCATGTCATTTTCCCTTTATGTTATTAAATCTCCCACAACATGATACTTTTCATAGCTGATTATATCCTATCTTCATTTAGGTAATTTATATTTAAGTTTTTGTAAACAAGCTTCTGCGGGGAATACCTTTGTTCAGAAATCTTTGTCCATATTTTTGTTTTGTTTTGTTTCATTCAAGGAGAAATATTTAAAAGTGGCATTTCTGGGTCAAAGGCTAGGTACATATTTGAGTTTTTCTGTCCACCAGAGATTAGGAGTGTCTAGTCTATGTCTAGGAGTGTCCCCAAAGAAAAACTATACAGTTGCATTTAGGAACTTTTAACCATGTGGACTTTGCCAAAAACATGAAATGTGAAATGAGCATATGCTAATCAGTTTCCTTTCACCAAAGAGCTTTCATTCAGGCAGGGGGCCATGGGGCAGGACAGGAGACCACCTGGTCTTTGCTTATAGGGTGACCAGTTATCCCCAGTGAGGAGCTTTCCAGGATGCAGGATGCTCAGTGTTAAAGCCAGAAGGACTCCAGCAGTTGGTCACATCACCTTAGCTGTCATGCCCCTGGACAACCCCTTGCCTTCTGCTAGCAGAAGCTTCTTCTGCCCTAGGAGGGTTAGGTGCTGGGATGTGATTTGAGTCTGGGAGGACCCAGAGACACTCAGAAGGAGCTTCATCCAAGGGGCTGGGGTTGTGGCTGAGTGGTAGAGTGCTTGCCTAGCATGTGGGAGGCACTGGGTTCGATCCTCAGCACCACATAAAAATAAAATAAATAAATAAAATAAAGGAGCCTCGCCTCCCTTGTGGGGTACAGGAGGTAGGTGAGAAGAGGAATAGCTGTTATGGGGTAGTGGAGGGTGCAGCATCTGACCAGGCTCACGTTCTAACTCCATCCCTTTCCAGCTGCATCCGCAGCTGCAGAGAGCTTCCATTTCCTCCAAAATAAGCCACCTCCCGGGCTGGGGATGTGGCTCAAGCGGTAGCGCGCTCGCCTGGCATGCGAGGGCACTGGATTCGATCCTCAACACCACATAAAAATAAAAATAAACATATTGTGTCCACCTAAAAAACTAAAAAATAAATATTTAAAAAGAAAAAAAAAAAGAAGTGACCTCCCTGGGCTGGGGTCGTAGCTCCCTGGGCTGGGGTCGTAGCTCAGGGGTAGAGTGCTCGCCTCACATGTGCAAAACCCTGGGTTCAATCCTCAGCATCATATAAAAATAAAAAGGTGAAATAAAGGTATTGTGTCCAACTACAACTAAAAAAAAATAAATATTAAAAAAGAAGAAGTGATCTCCCAGGGTTAGTGCAAAGATTGCCTGCAGTTTGGATGAATGCCCTTGGCATGGCTTAGCATCATCAACCCTCAGATAACATCAGCTAGCATGAGAATAAGGGGTAATGGCAGAGGCCATGGTCTGGGTGCCCAGAAGTTCTCCTGTAGGAGGTGAGAGTGGACTGTGTTTTACAAATGAAAAATGCCCTGAAGTAAGGACCTCTAGGGATGGAAGCCATCTGCGGCACTCTCTCTAATACCCCACCTCTGCACTTAAATTAATTCTAACACACTATGGCAATTACCTAAGTAATAGGCATCTGTTGTGTTTACTATTTAAATAATTCCCACATTTGATATTTATTCCAACATTCGATCTATTTATTGTCTCTTATTTAAATGCTAAATCCCTGCTGCATCTCTACTTGTTTAAATATTAAACATACTTGTGTTCATTATTTACTGTCTGTCTCCACCTACTAGAATGTAACTAGAATGCCAACTCCACACGAGCAGGGATCCAGGAGAGCTCCTAGCACATAGTAGGTGCTCAGTAAATATTTGTTAGATGATGTAACAATGCTACAAGATCCCACGAATGATGGGCTTGCTCTGTGCATGCTTCATATAGTACGTGCACGGGTCTCCCATGATGAGGGCCTGCTGTCACGATAAGAAACTGAGACTCAGAATGGTTAAGTGACACTAGGAAAAGCAGACGTTGGATTTAGCAGTGGGATCCCAGAAGAAGGTCCCACCTGAGAAATGGATGGGATCTGTGGGGAACTACATGGTCCCTTCTTCCCCAAGAGCAACAGAGGGTGCCATTCAGGGTCTCAGAATGTGGACACCAGGAAGAACCCTCATTGTACAGACAGATATTGAGGCTCAGAGAGGGAGAACTTTACCCCAGTGACATCACCAAAGGTGCTGGATCAAGTCTTCTGACCTCAGCAGGCTGTTTCTGGTTCGGTTGTTCCCAACTTGCCTGATCATAAGGTTCACAATTGGTTTTTGTAAAGCTACAAAGTCCTCAACTCTTCTGCTTGGAGATTTCGACTTGGGTCTTGGGTGGGCCTTGGGATCCTCTTTTTTTCAGAAGCTCCCCCAGGGTGTCTTATAATCAGAGCTTGGGAGATACCCCTCCATAGGAAAGGGCAGTTTGCAGGCAGCTCAGACCCACCTGGGCATTGCACAGTGCCAGAGAGAGTAGGGCATCAGCTACCAACTGTGCCTCTGTGTCTATCTGTTCCTAAAAAATGGAGGTGGTGGAGGCCCGGTCTCCCTCTCACCGGGCAGAGGCAGGTTCTGGGACTTCTCTGAGCACATGATAGGTGCAAATCGAAGGAAATAATGACTGTGAAACTACTTAGAAAACCCAGAGAATTATGCAAGTGTCTGTCGTTGTTTTATTGACTCAGCCCTTGCTAGATAAAGACGTGTCTGATTTTCACAAGTATGTGTCACTCAGATGCCAAATAAGGTGTCTCCTGGTCCTACTCAGAGGTCAGCAACTTTTCTGAGCCCTGAATTACCAGGGACCACAAACTTTGCTCACAGGTGTACCTCTGAAAGGGCAAAGTTAGCTACGGTAACCAGATCACAGACAAGGAGCAGCCTGGTGACTCCTCCCCTAAACACTTCTTCCTGTCCCATGTTTTCCTAGAGCCCACCTTGCGCGAGTCCTAGTCATCCTTTGTGAATCACCTCTTCCAGGCCGCCTTCCTGGACTGCAGATAGTACAACTTCCCTCTCCTATCACCACCCTTGGTATTCTCCCACTTCCAGCAAGCTGATCATTTCTCCTCAGGACTGGGCTCCCATTTTGCTCTGGGCTGCAGGCTCACCCACCTACAATTTCCTGAGTTCCAAAGGACCCTGTGTTTCAAATCATGGGTGATTATTATGGGCCAAGATATCAATGAAGAGCTACTGTTTCCCAAAATTGCCTGAGCAGTATCACCTGGGGCTAGTGTCACATCTATCCAGGTCAAGTGGGGCTCTCCCCTAGAAATTCGTGGGACTTGGGACCTATTTTCAACCAAATTTCTAGGACTTACAATAGCAATCTTTCCAATCACAGGAACCACCTGTGAGCCTGTTCAGTGCCAATCCTGGCTCACTCAGGCCAGCATCCACATTGCTCACGAGCTCTCGGGTGATGATGATGCCACAGGTCCATGGTCAAGTTCAAGTGATTCTCATCTTCAGGCACAACGGAGAAGCAAGACTTAGGTGCTGTTAATCTCAACCTCAGCACCTCAGGGAACTTTTAAACCTACTAAGGTCCAGATCCCACTGCAAACCAGTTAAATAGGACTCTCTGGGGAAGGTGGGCTTTTGCTGCAGAGCTGAAGATGGAGCCCAGGGCCTCCTGCAGGTCAAGCATGGGCTCTACCACTGAGAGAGAGAGAGATTTTTTTTTTTTTAATATTTTTCAATTTTAGGTGGACACAACATCTTTATTTTTATGTGGTACTGAGGATCGAACCCAGGGCCCCGCGCATGCCAGGCGAGCGCGCTACCGCTTGAGCCACATCTCCAGCCCCAGAGAGAGAATTTTTTAATATTTATTTTTTAGTTTTCAGCGGACACAACATCTTTGTTTGTATGTGGTGCTGAGGATCGAACCTGGGCCCCCCGCATGCCAGGCTTGAGCCACATCCCCAGCCCTGAAGACAATTTTAATGGTTCTAATTGCACTCATTAGACTCTGATTCTAAGGATTCCTATTCTAATGCGCAACAGCGTTAAGGATCACTGATTTCGCAGAGCCCCCACCTGCATTAAAATTAATGAATGACCAGCAGCTCAGGATGCTGAGGCAGGAGGATCACGAGTTCAAAACCAGCCTCAGCAACTTAGCAAGACCCTAAGCAACTCAGGGAGACTCTGTCTCTAAATAAAATACAAAAAAAAAAAAAAAATAGGGCTGGGGATGTAACTCAGTGGCTGAGTACCCCTGACTTCAATCCTCCGTAACCCAAAAAATAAATAGACCTCACAGGCATGCCTCAATTAACCTTGGTCTTGATTATGTGTGTCATAAACACAAATGCATGTGAGCTGCTAGATTAAAGCAGGTTTGAAAATGAGCCAAAGGACTCAGAGATAGAGCTTTTGCCTAGCACGCGTGAGGCCTTGGGTTAGATCCCCACCAAGGGGAAAAGAAAAAAAAATTGAAAATGAGCCAAGAAGAAAGAGAGTAGGTCTTGGAGTTCATGGACCAGTCATGGGGACAAATGTTCTGCACAGATCAAGGACACAGGGTTGGGCCAGAGCTTCCAGCAGGGCGGGGAGTAGGGAGGTGCCAGGAGGGTGATGGGAGGCCATGAGGTCAGACCAGAGTCAGCAGTACTGAGGAGCCTGTTTGACCTGAGCAATGAACAGAACGTTGTCTTCTACGCACAGAGGACAAAACCTGCGCAGCTCTGGGTGTGCAAAAGAATGCAGCGTTGGGGGAAGGGAACCTGCAGTGGTAGCCCTGGGGATGAAGCCTAGAGGGCGGGAAGGGGAGTGGCCGAGATAGGCCCAGTGGATTGCAGAGGCCTGGGAAACGTGAGAAAGGAAGGTCACTGACCCCTTGTTAGGGGATGACCGCAGGCAACCTTCTCTGGGCAGAGCTGTGCATAGTAGTGAGACTCCACTGACAAAGCGGTTGTTGGGGACACGAGGGACAATGAAACTCAGAGCACTAGACAATTTTCCAGGAAGCTTTTTTGTGGGGTGCTTAAGCAAAAATCCATCAGCAATATTCCCATGTCCCTCTTTTCCCAAGGACAGACCCTCCCTTTTTACTCTTTGGTCCTGGGGATGGCACACAGAGCCCAAAGCGTGCTAGGCAAGTGCTCTACCATTAAGCGATACCCCTTTTAACAGCTCTGCTCTTCACCAGCATTTCATTTTGGCAAACTTGTCCTAAGCACTATTTTTCCCAAGCCCTGAGTTGAAGGACCAAGAGTCAGACAGCTCTGCCCTCGTGAACTGGCAGTGAGAGAGAGACACACTTAGGAGTGACTATAACAGAGGGTAGGAGGATAGAAACGACCCCCAAAATCATGCTACGAAAAGGGAGAGGCAAGAGCAGTCTATTCTGCCTGGGGCAAGTAGGGAAGACTTCTAGGAAGAGGAGGCAAGAAGACCTTGAAGGACTCCTATGTTTGGTAAGGATCTGATGGTCACCGGGAGAAATAGGCTTCAGGAGCTCAAGGATTTGCAAAACATGAAAGACTGCCCTGGTCTGAAGCATAAAAGGTAGTTTGGGATAAAGCAGACAGGGAGGTGTCAGAGCCAGGACAGGGAAAGCCCTGTGAGGCCAGTTAAGGGGTCTGGACTGACTGGAAAGCCAAGAGGGAACCGAGGGAGGTTTTGACGCTGAGTGACATGGTAACAGGAGGGCGAGAGGGGGCTATCTGATGGCTGAGAGGGAGGTGTGCAGAACAGTTCAAGGGACTGGATGATGTGTGAAAGTTCACTTTATGATGAATTGTGAATTTAAAAAAAAAATAGAGGGTTTTTATTTCCAACATTTGACTGCCCAAGAACAGCCAATTAAGGGCCTGGAGATTTATGACTAGGAAGCAGAGGCTGGAGGGGCGAGGCCTATGCTGTGGCCTGGACTGGCTCAGCTCCAGACTCCAGTGTTCCTGGGGAACCTGGGATTTTTCTCACTCTCTTGAGTTGGTTATGCCCCAATTGTATGTTTAATTTTCATCTTTCCCTTCTCTTTATGTTTTTTTTTTCCACAGGAGAATAACCTCTCCATTCTAATGAAATTAATTATTTATGCCATATTCTGAACATACTGGATGCCTGCCTGCCTTATTTATTTTTTGAATAATACATCTGAATAGGAACTCACACAAGCCAGGGGCCAACATAATTTTGAGGTAAATGCCCTTTCCCCAATGGTTGTCTGATTAATTGTTTTAAACTATGGTGTAGCCTTGTCTATATTCTGTGGAGTCAAAAATTTATCCCTTACCACACTAAGGAGATGCCAGAGACCTTAACTGGCAGTCAAGATTCACACTGCCTACCCCCTGACCTTGAATATCCTTATCTTCTGCTCTGACCTTCTCCACAGGTCCAAATTCTGACCACTCATCCTCTAAAGCCCAGTTCAAACCCCTCCTACCCTAGGAAGCCATCACTGTTAACCTCTCAAAGGGAAAAGCCCCTCATGCTTCTAAATTTGCAGTCTTCTGTTTCTATGTCTTTTGTGAGATGCTCGGTTCCCTTGGGAGGACCTGGCACACAACAGGCACCTCCCAGAGTGTCGAAGTGGGGAGCATTGCCTCCTGTAATTAAGAAGCAGATAAACACAGGGCAGGGATGGTCCCTCACCTAGAGCTGATCCCACCATCAATGCTTCACTTTGACAGTGAGATCTCCAGCCTCAGGCTGGAAGGAGGGGAAGCATGAAGAAGGGCCAATCGTGTGGTCACCTTGGGGTCCTGGTCCTCTTCTGCACGCCCATAGTGCCTGCTACCATCCCCAGGTGTGCCCCAAGTACAGTGCATGGTCTTCACACATTTGATAAGCTGCTTGGTGCTCTCTCTCTTCAAGCTGACTTGTGTCCTATAACTTCTCATATCTGTGGTGTGCTTTCCAGCTTATGAATTAGAGCATTATTTCCAGTAAGAATCATTTATGACGGCCAAGGGACGCGTTCAGGCAGGGGTTACTTTTCCGACAGGGATTTGGGTTCAGGTACCAGTGACTTGACCAAGGTCACTCCTAGGAAGGGCCAGGGATACCACTCTGACCCAGGACATCTAACTCCAAGACCCCACAAGTTGTGTGAGGGTCAAAGGAAAAAGGGTTTAATAGTGACTTGCATATCCTAAAGTACATTTAACAACAACAACAACAACAAAAACAACGGTGTTTTGTGAACTGCGGTATGGAGTAGCTGACAAAATGCACCCGAAGGTTTAAGCACATCTAACCAAGGATACAAAGCGCTAGCCGCCCAGAAGGGCACTGTCGGGCCTTCCGCGCACGCGCTTGCCACCCCCAATGAAGGATCACCAGGCTCCTCCCGCACACTAGGGAACGCGTTGTTGTTTCTGGCACAGTGAGGCCACCGTACAGCACCAAGGCAAGACACCCTGGCTAGCGGAGCTTCACAGTTTAACTATAGGTGAGACGACGAGCCCCTCAAACCGCGCGGACCGCAGCCGGAGAAATACACCGGCGTCCCACAGCAACGCGCGGGCTTAGGGAGAGGCGGTGTCCCTCTCACGTGATCGGAACGGCGCGCAGCGCTCCCCGCCTCGCCCCGCCCCACAGATTGGTCGAGGTCTGCGCCTGCGCGGGCGCTGGCTCGCGGGCTCGCTCGCCGCGGTCCTGCGGGCCGGTGGCTCGGGTCGTGGGGCCCGGCGCTCGCAGCCATGGTAAGTACGGGAATGTGATGGGGAACCCCGGGCTACGCTCGGCATCTGAACAGAAGGAGGAACAGCATGAAAAAGGATCGAGGAGGCGGCCGCCACCGTGGGGATTTGGCCTTGCTTTGCGCGCGCGCACTGCGTCTCCCTCGCGGACTTCCCAAGCCCCGCGCTACGGGCCCGGATCCGAGCTCTCTTGGTCCCTGGCTCTCCGGCCCTCCTGGACCTCTGCGGGCGCCGGGGCAGCGTAGCGACCATCCGCGCGAAGACTCGGCGCGTTCGTTCTCTTGGGCGCTCTCAGGCTGAGGAGGTTCCTCTCCGGGACTTGGGAACCGCTGGGCGGGGAGGGGCCGTGCATCGCCGGCGCCCGGGGTGGCCAGCGCCGGCACCAGCGGAAGGGCATCCACCCACCGCCTCTGGAGGCAGGGATTCCGGCATTCTCACCACCGGACCCCAGACTCTGGAGTTCCAGAGACCGAGGAGATCCTGGTGATCTTGCTTGCCCGCTCCCCACTATTAAGAGATTGGGGAAATGGACGCCTGGAGAATGCTTTTTCTTAGACACCATATTGCATCGCGTTGTACGAAAACAGTTTACCAAGGCTTTTTGGGATGGGTGTGTTAATTGTTAGTCTCTCTACTGATTATTTACTGTTAAGTTTGGCTAGCTGAAGCATGTCAGAGGCTCGCTCTTTTACCCCTTTGGCATAACCTTTATTTTATGCCTTACAGTTCTACCCAGTTGGTCTTAGTTCCACCTTCTGTTTCTCTACCTGCAATCTGTGAAACAAAAGCCCTTGAAATACGTGAATAGTGACCTTGCCATTTGGAGCTTCCTGCGCCTTTGCATTGTAAGGATTACACGGAATCAGATGTGCTAGACACTTCATGTCCCATAGTGGTTCCATGTCACAGGTTAGAGGCTTTGGACCTGGAGTCATCCTTAGGGCATCTCAGGGGAAAATAATATGCTGTTTACCTGGAAAATAACATGCTCTTTACCTTGACACGTCTGGTCTCTCATTTGCTAGGTGAAAGTAAACTCAGATCAGTGGATTTTAAAGTCATAAACATTGTTTTGTACATATAGTGGCAAAACACTGTCATAATTAGGACTAGAACCCAATCTGACCTTGTTCTGAATGCTGTCTCAGACCTGCTGACTAGTGGGAATTCACATCCTTGGAGAATTATAGTCACCCTCTGCCCAGGGTGTCTTTTTGCACATAGACCTTTATACTGGAATCACTTCTGGGTCATTTGTATCCACGTGAACTGTAAATTACAGTGGCTAAACTTTACACTGTTTCTTTAGCCACAGAAGTTTAACCTTGGCAGTTGAAAGTCACGTTCATTAACTTTGCTTCTTTATGTTAAGATAGGTTGAGCGGTTCAGGTAATGAACAATGGTAAAGTTATGGTAAATAAATTTTGCAATAAATTGCAAAGGATTACTATCCATGTTAAGGAATTTAAACACAGATTAACCTAGCAAAGAAATTAAACTGTGTTCACAACATAGTATGCATGCTAAGTTCTAAACTCTGTTGCTACAGAATACTGTGCACACTCTTTCTGTTGCTAAATTAAGAACCTATTCAAGCCATCCTGGTGTTAGGATGAAAAGAGAGAAAAAGCTCTCCAGCCATGCTGATGAACCCAGGAAGGCACCACTACTGAGCTACATCCCCAACCCTTTTTCATGAAATTTTAATTTTGAGACAGGGACTACTAAATTACCCAGACTACCCTCAAACTTGTCCTCTGGGTCCTCTTGCCTCAGCTCCCCATGTAGCTGGAATAACAGGCATATGCCACCACACTGAGTGGAGGAAAAGCTTTAAATCTGTGAAGTCCCAGAGGTTTTCATAACATTCCTCTTTCCATCTAGGCCTAGTTTTTATTTATTTGCTTTTATTTTATTTTATTTTGGTATCGGGGATTAAACTCAGGGGCGCTTAACCACTGACTTACATCGCCAGCCCTTTTCATTTTTTCAGACAGTCTTGCAAGTTGATAAGTCTGGCTTTGAACTTGTGATCTTCCTGCCTCATCCTCCAGAGCCTTAAGCCATTTTTTTTTTTTTTCAAATATGAGAATTTAAATCTATGGTAATGGTCTTAAAATTTATTTGATATAGTGGTCAGTAAATGACTGGCTAGCTTCTCTTAGCCATAGTTTTGTTTGTTTAGTAACAAGTCCCCATTATTAGAATCATGACAAACTGGATGGAGTAACTTTAATTTGCAAAATTTTGTGAAGTAACACAAGTACCATTCCAGTAAAAATGAAAAATAAATGTGGACAAAATTCTTATTGTTGAAGCACACAGATAACTTGGTTTGTATCATCCAGAAACATGTACAAAATAGCTTCTAGGTGATGACTTTAGAATTCAAAGTATATTGGGCCTGGGGATGTAGTTCCATGGGAGTGTGTTTTCCTGGCATGCACAAGGCCTTGGATTTGATCCCCAGCAACACATACAAAATGGAGAGAGTGTGCGTGCACATGTGAGAAAGTTATGTATTCAGTATGTCAAAATGAAGTGTTTTTAACATTCGTACGTTGTTAAAATATTGATTAATCTTGTACATTGAATATTTTTGTTGATTTTAACTTTAATTGTGAACCCTAAAGAATAGCAAATTTCTTTGCTGTTCTTCATTTCTATACTAAATTTCAGTTTTTTAAATATTGGTTAATCTTAAATTGGTAAGTATAGTACTAGTATGAGTTTTTTGTTTTTGTTTTGATATATATATATATATATATATATATATATATATATATATATGTTGTAGTTGGACACAATACCTTTGTTTTATTTATTTATTTATTTTTATGTGGTGCTGAGGATCGAACCCAGGGCCTCACACATGCTAGGCAAGCACTCTACCACTGAGCCACTACTCCAGCCCACTAGTAAGAGTTTTTAACGAAGGCTGAGGCAGGAATATATCAAGTTCAAGGCCAGCCTCAGCAACTTAGCAAGGCTGTAACCAACTCAGCAAGGCACTGTCTGAGAATAAAATATAAAAAGGGGCTCAGTAGTATAGCACCGTGGGTTCAATCCCTGATACCCCAAAAAAAAAAAAAAAAAAAAATAGTTTAACTCATGCCTGTCAGCTGAAACAGTGAAAAAAGTAAGGCTGTTGTAGACAAAGTGGTTAATTATTGTCAAACTCAGTACCCTGGCATACTTCTCATCTATAGAACATTTTCTTAATTTGGTCATATTAAGTCACAAAACCTTGCTGCATTAACAAAGAGGTTAGATGATATTCTGGTACCTTTACCACTGAGCCACATTCCCCAGCCCTTTTTTTGTATTTTATTTAGAGACAGGGTCTAAGTTGCATAGGGCCTTGCTGAATTGCCGAGGCTGGCTTTGAACTTGAAATCCTCCTGTTTCAGCTTCCAAGGCAGCTGGGATTAGAGGCGTGTGCCACCCACCACTATTCTTTTTTAATATCATTTTTTTTTGCATATAACAACACTAAATGAGCAAACAAGATTTTAGAACACATAGAAACAACTAGAATAAAATGCAGAGTATCTTAAAAAGTAGTAGAGCTTTTTGCTCAAAAGAAAATGCATAGTCTTATTAAACACTCAAATTGGGGCTAGAGTTATGGCATGGTGGTAGAGCACTTGCCTAGCATGTATGAGGCACTGAGCTTGATCTTAGCACCACATAAAAATAAACACATAAATTAAAGGTATTCTGTTTATAAAATTTTTTTCTAAAAACCACTTAAATTATGAAATGCAGAATAAATTAGAATAACTGTCTAATCTTAGAAATTAGAAGAAAACCCAGACAAAGCATGTGAAGGAAGTAAGGAAAAGGAAAAGCAAATTTAAAAACTGAAAAATAAGGGTGGGGTTGTGGTTCAGTGGTAGAGCACTTGCCTCGCATGTGTGAGGCACTGGGTTCTATCCTCAGTACCACATGTGTTCATTTACAACTAAAAATATTTTTTAAAAACTCTGAAAAGTAATAAAATTGATTATTGAAGAGCTGGTTCTTTGCTGGGGGTAGGAGAGGTACATATCAGATAAACTGATTGTTCTCAATGAAAAGGAAATAAAAATACACATGGTTAGAAATATTTTTTTAAAAATAGCCAGTGCTTAATAAGACTACAGAAATCAAACCAGAGTTTATTTTTATTTTTTACTTTACTTTTTTAAAGGGAATCCAGTTATCAACATTGACTCCAGAAGAACGAACCTGATAAACCAGTAACAATGGAAGAAATTGGGAAAGTTGCCAAAAAGCTAGCATCCCTCACACCATGAGGCTCATCTGGTGTCACAGGTAATTTTTTCAAACTTCCTAGGGACAAGATAGTTTTGATAAGATTTAAATTGTTCCACAGGATGAAGAAGGAAAAATCTCAGGTTCTTTTTAAAAAGCCAGTAGAACACTGATGCTGGAACTTGATGTGATGATAGCTGTAAAATTGAAGGCTTGATCTGTTGTGAATAGTATTGTGATTTTAAAGTAATACACTAGCAGATGGCAGGCTACGAGTATAACTTGGTGGTAGAGTGCTTGATTACCATGCACAGGCCTTGAATTTGATCCTCAGCACCAAAAAAAGAAAAAAAATATCAAATGTTATTTAATAAAACATTGAAAATGTATTTTGCCAAGCCAGGTAGGGTAGTATATGCCTGTAATCCCAGCAATTCTGAAGGCTGAGGCAAGAGGATCACAAATTCAAGCAATTTAGCGAGACCCTCACTAACTTTTTGAGACCCTGTCTCAAAATAATGGCTAGGGATGTAGCTTAGTGGTAAAGTACCCCTGGGTTTCAATCCCCAGTTTAAAAAATAAATATATATATATTTAATTTTTTTTTTGCCATGGCCAAGTAGGATTCATTCCCATTTTCTAGGAGTGATTACATAATACAGAGTCTGACTTATAACAGTTCAACTTATAATTATTTTGCCCTTTTTTTAAAAATATTCATTTTTTAGTTGTATTTGGACACAATATCTTTATTTGTTTTTTTATGTGGTGCTGAGCACTGAACCCAGGACCTCTTGCTTGCTAAGCGAGCGCACTACCACTGAGCCACAACGTCAGCCCTATTTTGCCCTTTTTTTGTACTTTAAGTTGCAAAGCATTAGCAGTGAGCCACAGCTCCCAGCCAGCCATGCATTCATAAGGGTAAACCAACAGTACTTTGTGTTGCTGAACTGGTAGGTTAGGCATATTAGATGCATTTTCGGGGGCTGGAGGTATAGCTCAATGGTAGAGAATGTGCTTATCCTGAGGGAAGCCCTGAGTTCAATCCCTGGCACCAAAAATAAGTAAGTAAATGAATAAATGAGTTTCCAACTTAGGATATTTTCAGTTTATAATGGGCTCATCAGGATATAATCCCATCATAAGTCAAGGACTATCCATACATTAAATAAATACTTCAGGAAAGAACAATAGCAATAGTTCATACTTGCTGAGTACTTACTATACTTCAGACTATACTCCTGGGTGCTTTCTCTGTATTTACTCAATTAAGCCAGCCCATGAGCTAGCTAGGTACCTGCCTATCTTATAAACAAGGAAGTTAAGTCATAAAGAACACTTGTCAGCTCAGTAGATTATGATAGAGCTGGGATTTGAACCCAGGCAAGTAGTAGATTCCAAAGGCTCTTATATGTTATAATGGCTCTGTGTCCTGCATCTTATAATTTTAGTAGCTACCTAAAAGCATTTCACTAAAGTTCAAGGTAGATTTCTTACTAATTATGGTGGGAAAGGGGGGTGGTAGTAAAAACTGGAATAAATATACTTTCTTCTCATATTTGTAAACTTTCTTTTTTCTTTCTTTTTCTTTTTTTTCTTTTTGGTACTGGGGATGGAACCCAGGGGCACTTTGCCACTGAGCTGCATCCACAGTTCTTTTTATTTCTTATTTTGAGACAGGTCTTACTAAGTTGCTGAGGCTAGCCTTGAACTTGAAACCTTTCTTTCTCAGTCTCCCGAGTTGCTGGGATTACAAGTGTGCCCAGTATATTCTTTATCAGATCATTGTTAGTTGATCATTAGTAACTCGGAAAAAATGGAAATCTTTTTTTCTTTTTTAGTGGTACTAGGGATTGACCCCTGGGTGCTGTGCTCTACCACTGAGCTACACACACGCCCAATTTTAATTTTTTTTTTTTTTAATAGAATTTCATTTTTTTTAAGAGAGAGGAGAGAGAGAATTTTTTAATATTTATTTCTTTTAGTTATTGGCGGACACAACATCTTTGTTTGTATGTGGTGCTGAGGATCGAACCTGGGCCGCACGCATGCCAGGCGAGCACGCTACCACTTGAGCCACATCCCCAGCCCCCAATTTTAATTTTTATTTTGAGGCAGGGTCTCAATATAATTGTCCAGGCTGGGAGTCACTAGGATTATAGGCATGAGCCACCACAAACAACAGAATCCATTTTCAATGGCAAATAAAATTCACAGTAAAGAGATAGGGGCCTAAGTTATAATTGCCGCTATACTAATATGGGATTTTTTTATAATTTTTTTTTAAAGAGAGAGAATTTTTTAACATTCATTTTTCAGTTTTTGGTGGACACAACATCTTTATTTTATTTTTATGTGGTACTGAGAATCAAACCCAGCACCCCGCACATGACAGGCGAGCACGTTACCGCTTGAGCCACATTCCCCAGCCCCTGATAATGTTTTAATACAGAAAAAAAAACTAATTTTTTTGAGTATAGAATAAAATTTTTTTTTTTTCTAAAATCTTTTTTTTTTTTTTAAGAGAGAGTGAGGGAGGGGGAGAGAGAGAGAGAGAGAGAGAGAGAGAGAGAAAGAGAATTTTAATATTTATTTTTTGGTTTTCGGCGGACACAACATCTTTGTTTGTATGTGGTGCTGAGGGTCGAACCCGGGCCGCACGCATGCCAGGCGAGCGCGCTACCGCTTGAGCCACATCCCCAGCCCCTAGAATAAAATTTTGTAGCCTGCCCCCACCTTTACTGGGATTGACCCCAGGGTTACATTACCACCGAGCCGCATCCCCAGCCATTTTTTATTTAGAGACAGGGTCTTGCTAAGTTACTTAGGGCCTACCTAAGTTGCCGAGTCTGCCTTTGAATTCATGATCCTCCTGCCTCAGCCTCCTGAGCCACTGGGATTATAGGCATGCACCACTATGCCTGGCCATCTTGAGCCTTTTTTATTTTGCTGAGGCTGGCCGTAAACTTGTGATCCTCCTGCCTCACCCTTCAAAAGCTGGGACTATAGGTGTATGCCACTATGCCTGGCAGGTTTTGGGTTTTCTAAGCATAATCTTTCAGATGATGTTAAATTATAGCACTGAGAAGACATCCTTCACTTCTTGTTTGTAACATAATCCTAAAGATGGGCATGGATAAATGATAAACAGGGATGCTTGAGAAGGAATAAATTCATATGGGTCAGTTATCAGTGACTGTTTTTCCCATGTCATGATGATTTACAGGACTTGAATAATAGATAACAAGACTTCCTGTTTCTCAAACCAAAAGCCAGTGTCATGCTTACTGTTCATTTCTGAGTCTTCTTACAAATGTCAAGGCAAATAAAAGGATGTTCACTATATTTATAACTTTTTTTAGGAAGTATTTGTCAGTCCAGGAAAAAGATATGTATTACAAAAGAAAAGTCAAAAATTATTTGCAATTGTATTTTTTATATTATGGAAACTAAAACAGACCTATAAAAAGGTGAGAAATAGAGGATTTAGTAAGTGGGTTGTTCTAACCTTAATACACAAGAATTGGTAACTTTTTAATATACAGACAAAAACAAATTAGAAAATTAATAGAAGGAGCCAAGTGCTATGGCACATACTTGTAATCCCCAAAACTTGGGAGGCCAAGGCAGGAGGATTGCACATTGGAGGTCAGCCTGGGCAAGTTAGTGACACCCTGTCTCAAAATTAAAAAGGACACTGGGTGTGGTTGTGCATGCCTGTAATCCCAGCCACTCGGGAGACTGAGGCAGGAGGATTGAAGGTTTGAGGCCAGTCTCAGCAATTTAGCAAGGCCCTAAGCAATTTAGGGAGACCCTGTCTCAGGATTAAAAAAAAAGAAGAAGAAGAAGAAAGGGGCAATCCCTAGTTCCTCCTTCCCCTGGGCCCCCCCCCCAAAAAAAAAAATTGAAAAGGACTAGAGTTATAGGTAAGTGGTAGAGAGACTACCCATGGATTTAATACCTGGTACCCACAGAAAAGGAAAGGAAATTAATAGAAGGAAGCAACATATTGATAACAGTATCCATATGTAAGAAATAGTCAAGAGAATAATTTAAGTGCTATAAGGTTTGTGAAAAGATGTAAGAAAGATTTTTATTTTGGGGAAGGGGTTGGTATTGAGGAAGTGAACCCAAGGGCACTTTATCAGTGAGTTACATCCCCAGCCCTTTTTTAATTTTGAGATAGGTCTCACTAAGTTGCTGAGGCTGTCTTCAAACTTGCAATCCTGTCTCAGCATCCCAGGTTGCTGGGATTAGAGGCATGTGCCACTTTACCTGGAATAAGATGCAGTTTTTAAAAGGTGATCATTTTAAAATCTATACTTTACAGCCACCTCCACTATAAAACACTAACAGATTTTTTGGGAGGAATACGATGAAATACACTGAAGTTCTCCTGGAAAAGGTAAGAGAACCAGGAAAGCAGTGATGATTCTTTGAATCGTGGAGGGGGAGTCTTGAAATAAAGAGATACATTTGGACATCACAGTTGGCTAAAACAGATTAGTGCTGGAGAATGAAAAGTAGGCCAATACGGTAGAGAAGAATGGAGTTCAAAAATAAATGCAAATCCTGGGTATTTAGATTATGCAAACCACTAAGAAAAAGAGTTTGGTTGATGGTGTTTTGCACTTTGTTATCTTTGCCTTACTCCTTCCATTGAAAGTTAGGAGAGAGATCAGTGCAGTTGATAAATGAAACCATAGAAACTATAGAAGAAAGCCTAGGTTACTTGTTTATAATTTTTTGGAGTAATGAAGGCCTACCGAGGCCATAAAATCTAAAAGACAAGTTTGATAGATTTACTGTCCAAAGGATTTTGTTAGTACCACAAAAATGATACAGACAAAGAGAGAAAAGGATTTGCAATTCTTTTATTAATATACCTAGGTTTGATTTTCTTCATAGACAAAGACATTTACAAATCAGGCGGGAGAAGTGCTTGCAAGAGAATGGGCACCATAAATGAAAGCTTAAGAAACTTAAATGGTGAATAAAAAGGAAAAATGCCGTATTTTATTCAAAAAAATTGAAATGTAAAATAGTGCATTCATCATGGTTTAGGTACAGGGTTGCCCATTGCCGTATTGTTTAAAGGCCAAAACAAAGAAGAACAAGAAACAGTGGTTATACAAGAGGATCAGTGGTGTACAGAGCATTCTTTTGATAGAGTGCAGCCATGCAGAGCTCTCAGGCACCCCTTTGCTGATCCTCAATCCCACAATGTGTGTGCTTTCCTTTTTTTTTTTTTTTTTTTGCTTAATAGTACGTTCTTTTTGCTTATTTTTAAAATGATAGCTAGATTGGAAGAGGGCCAAAAATAAGAGGTGGAGTGAGAGTGGTCTCAGTCGGTTTGATTGCTAAAGACGAGTGGGCCAGTGAGCCCACTCCAGGAGGGAGTGTCTGTGAGTTTAATTGATATACAGCTTTTTTCTAATCACTTAACACATTTCTTTTATGAATTTTTATTCAAATGGTTCATTTTTTATTGTTGGATCTACAAGCAGCTCAACTCCAAGGAAACTGGCATCTCTGTATTAAACATAGTGACTTCATGATCTAACTGATTTGGTACAGGCGAAAATTAGAAATAATTTTTCTGTTCAAATTGCAGTGAAGCAACTTGTCAAAACAAAAATTTTGTTCAAGTGAACAAAATTTTTGGACTTTAGAGCTTAGAGCCACAGCTCACCTGGTCATCAGAGTGTTTAGTGAAAGGTTTGAACCCTGTCACTCTGCAGTTCTCTAGGAACAACCTGGTGACATGTAGTGGACAAAAGTTTCCTGCTTTTATTACCTTAGAGGGTTGTGCAGGGATACTCAGTCATAATTCTTAACTGAAGGCGAGTTTATCTTTTCTAATAGAAGTGTTCAGCAAGCCTGCTCAAACTCTAAACAGAGGCTCTGGACCACACATGGTACAGATGTTTACATTTTCTTAATCTGTCTTGGAAAAGGCACACAGATCTTGGTGTAACATACCTAAGAAAGGTATGTTCCATTTGCTTCACATGTGATTGAGGATGGTCTTGGGATTTTCCTGAGGGTCTCCCATGACACAGGTCCTAGCCTGCTTCTCCTTTCTCATCAGCTGCCTGTCCTCCCACCTACGCTGTGCAGAGCATACATAAGTAATTTTTCAAATATGTGATACTGTTGATCCCTTGACACAGGACCTGTGCCTCAGCCTGTGCCATTGTTGGCCAGAATGTGCTCTCCCATTATGTGCCTTACTCAGCTTTCAAAGCCAGGCCAGAGGCCCTCTCCTGCCTGCCACCCACCAGACTGCTGAGAGCCCTCTGTGGGCCTTGGATACCTTGTGCATGTTTCTGTGATTCTTGTCACCTTGTAGTCTAATTATTTGCTTATCTTAATCGCTCTGAAAGAGGCATCTGATACGCATTCTCTTCATCTAATTTTCACTCTAATCTTGCAGAGGGGATGGTATTCTAATTTATAAATGTGGAAACTGAGGCTCAGAAGGGTAAAACAATTTGCCTTAGGCCACTTTGTAATTTTCTCACGTCTATCACTGTTGGCTTTTTCTTATCCTCATTAGACCATTATTATTGTTGTTGTTATTATTTATTCATATGTGGTACTGAGAATCGAACCCAGTGCCTCATACATGCCAGGCAAGTGCACTACCTCTCAGCCCCAACCCCAGCCCCAGCATTAGACCATTATTGTTACTGTTTTAACTTTTGAAAACAGTTGAATAGACCAAGGCAAATTTAATTTACATTGAAAAATGTAAAACAGGAAAATATAGCATTACTGTGAAATTAGAAAATATAGATAAACCACTCACTTTAGCCATTTTGTGTATGTAAATTTTGATTTAAAAATAGGATTGTGGGCTGGGGTTGTGGCTCAGTGGTAGAGCACTCGCCTAGTACGTGTGAGGCCCTGGGTTCGATCCTCAGCACCATATAAAAATAAATAAATAAAGATATTGAGTCCAATTACAACTAAATATTAGTTGTAAAAAATAAATATTTAAAAAAATACATAGGATTGTGCCTTAGTACTGTTACATGTCAATAAAAAATTTTATTTTGCTTTTTTCTGTAACATTGTTTATTCCTTGAATAAAGGACTTATTTAAATTTCATAAGCAACATTAAACATGTAATAATATTCTGAACCTTAAATGTTTTTTCATGTATTTATATTTATTTTTATTTTTTAAAATTTGTCCTAATTTATAATACATGTGTATTTCAATTCATTGTACACAAATGGAGCACAACTTTTCATTTCTCTAGTTGTAGATGATGTAGAGTCTCACCACATGTGCAGTCATATGTGTACCTAGGGTAATGATGTTCATCTAATTCCACCATCTTTCATACCCCCTTGCCCCCTACCTTCCTCTCCCTCCCCTTTGCGCAAAGTTCCTCCATTCTCCCCCACACTCCCTCTCCCTCATGATGGGTCAGCATCCACTTATCAGAGAGAACATTCCTTGTTTGGTTTTCTGGGATTGGCTTACTTCGCTTAGCATGTTATTCTCCACCTCCATCCATTTACCTGCAAATGCCATAATTTTATTCTCTTTTAATGCTGAGTAATATTCCATTGTGTATATGTACCACAGTTTCTTTATCCATCCATCTGTTGAAGAGCATCTAGGTTGGTTCCACAGTTTAGCTATTGTGAATTGAGCTGCTATGAACATTGATGTGGCTGTGTCACTGTGGTATGATGATTTTAAGTCCTTTGGGTATAGACCAAGGAGTGGGATAGCTGGGTCAAATGGTGGTTCCATTCCAAGTTTTCTAAGGAATCTCCATACTGCTTTCCATAATGGTTGACCAATTTGCAGTGCCACCAGCAATGTATTGAGTGTACCTTTTCCCCATATCCTTGCCAACACTTATTATTGCTTGTATTCTTGATAATTGCCATTCTGACTGGAGTGATGAAATCTTAGAGTAGTTTTGATTCGCATTAAATACTTTGATTTTTTTGTTATTTTTTATTTTTTAGAAGTAATTGGACACAATACCTTTATTTTATTTATTTTTATGTGGTGCTGAGGATTGAACCCAGGGCCTCATGCGTGCTAGACGAGTGCTCTACCACTGAGCCACAATCCCAGCCCCAAATACTTTTGATTTTTTAATGATCATATAATATCCCTGTTAAGAAGGCTCTCAACACCCGTAGATACATCTTCATTTATGCAGTGGGTCCCTTACTGTTGAGCATTTAATTTTTATTCAGAATTTGCTATTAAAAGCACTGTTATGCCTGATACTGTGGCACAGTCCTATAATCCCGGACACTCAGGAGACTGAGGCAGGAGGATCACAGGTTTGAGACCAGCCTGGGTAACTGAGCATGACACTGTCTCAAAATTTAAAAATCTCTGGGGATGTGGCCCAGTGGTAGAGTGCCTCTGGGTTAATCCCCAGTTCCAAAAACAACAAGAAAGCGTTGTGATGATGTTAGGGGTGAATCTTTGCATACATCTTATGTAAGTAATTATTTCCCTAAGCTTTATTCTTAGAAGGGAAATCGTGGTTGTGTGTTGTGGACTTTGTTGTGGACTGTGGCTCCTGTGGATGTCAGCTTTCAAGAGCTGCTGCTGGTTTTTCTCTGCTTCAGCTACATACTCTGCTTGACCGTGATCACATTTCTCTGTACCTTTAGTCCTGAATGTTTCACAGTTCACAGCGGCACATGTGTGGTATTTGGAGGGAAAAACATAAGGCACTTTGTAGTTTTTTGTCCTAAGACAGATATCTTGATGAGGTATCTGACTCTGTTTCTCGTGGAAGCCCTTGTATGTGGCTTGGATGCCTTCACCTCTGGGTTCTTTTTTTTTTTTTTTTAATATTTTTTAGTTTTAGGTGAACTTCAATAACTTTATTTTATTTATTTATTTTTATATGGTGCTGAGGATCAAATCCAGTGCCTCACATGTGCTAGGCAAGTGCTCTACCACTGAGCCCCAACCCCAGTCCTTGCCTCTGGGTTCTTAAGTAGAGCTGCTCTAAATGTGGATATGCATGGTCTTTATGGCTCTGCTTTGTTATTTTGGATACCCAGGTGCAGGATGCTGTTTTCCATAGCAGTTGTACCATTTTGCAGTCCCACTAAGGGTGTCTGAGCATTCCAGCTTCACATCCCTGTCAGCACTTGTTACTTTCTGTGTTTCTATTGTTGTTCTTTGGTTTTGCAGTAGTAGCCACCTTCATAGGTATGAGGTGATACTGTCTTGTGGTCTTGATTTGCATTTCTCTGATCACTGACATTGAGCATCTTCTCATGTGCTTATTGGTCATTTTGTACATTATCTTCAGAGGAATGTCTGTTGAAGTCCTTTTTTGTTTGTTTTTTGTGGTGCTGGGAATTTAACCCTGGGCCTTGTTTGTGCAAGGCAAGCACCGTACCAACTGAGCTATATCCCCAGCCCCCTTTGTTCATTTTTAAATTGACTTATTTAATAGTCTTAGTAAGTGTGCTGACTTACTGTTAAGGAATTAAAGTCAATTTTAAAATATTTAGCCTGATATATCTAAAGTATA
Organism: Marmota marmota marmota; assembly: GCF_001458135.2. Taxonomy (NCBI): domain Eukaryota; kingdom Metazoa; phylum Chordata; class Mammalia; order Rodentia; family Sciuridae; genus Marmota; species Marmota marmota. The sequence continues at coordinate 15,009,682 of NW_026000101.1, forward strand.
ATAAAATGACCATGTCATCCCTAAATACAGTTTCCAGGACCACACTTGCAATGTAGGAATTGTTCTGGATAATCCAATTTGAATCTTTTGTTTTTGTTTTCTGTTTGGAAAAGTCAGATTTTTTTTTTAAGAGAGTGAGAGAGAGAATTTTTTTTTTTTTTTTTTGGAGTAGAGAGAGATGAGATGATGAATTTTTT
>NW_026000101.1:15009900-15021934 GCF_001458135.2 Marmota marmota marmota
TTCAATTTTTTTTTTTTTTTTTTTTTTGAGAGAGAGAGAGAGAGAGAATTTTTTTAATATTTATTTTTCTTAGTTTTCGGCGAACACAACATCTTTCTTTGTATGTGGTGCTGAGGATCGAACCCGGGCCGCACGCATGCCAGGCGAGCGCGCTACCACTTGAGCCACATCCCCAGCCCGGAAAAATCAGATTTCGATGACTGGAAGCAAAGAGCTTGCTTGTATTTTATGAAAGCAGATGTGTTACAGGGGTAGGACTTTGCCTTGGTGCCACTCAGTAAGCAAGCCTATATGTTTAGACTTCAGATCCTTGCACTCTCTGGTCTACCTGCCTCTTATCCAAGGCAGCCTCCCACAGTCATTGCAGTCTGTGGTGTGGTAGTAGGCATGTGAGCCCTGGAGTCAGGCTTCATTTCAAAATGCTGGCCCCACCAGTTACTAGGTATACCTTGAACAATGGAGAATGTTGATTTTTGTTTTGGGGGGGAGGTTTATTTTGTTTCATTTTGTTTTGTAAAACTGAGAAAATAATATAGAGTTGTTTTGAAAATTAAATTATGTAAAAATATAGTACAGCCTACAGGCCTTCTGTGACCTCATTTTCCACATCTCTCCACCTCCCAGCATTCGTACCTCATGTGTCCAACAGCACATATTTATCATAGAAGATATTGCACTGCGTTGTAATTGTTTACATTGGCAGGTTCTTCTTTTAGTTTGTGAATTTCTTGTCTTTGAATCTCTAATACTTGCCAGCGGGCCAAGTTCAAAGGTACTAAATAACTTGTATTTAGTACCTTAGTATGAATAGAATGCATGCATGCACATTTTGCTGTATTAACTACCATGGGAAGACTTTGAGTTTATTTCAGTAAAATAATAGAGATATACCATTGTTTAGTACAGCCAATAGTTAGGAAGTAGTTCAGTGGTGCTTGAACTATTTTGGTCTGAGGATCCTTTACACTATTTTTATCTATTTGTTTGTTTGTTTGTATTTAGTACTAGAAATTGAACTGAGCTACATCCCCAGCCCTTTTAATTTTTTATTTTGAGATGGTATCTCACAAAGTTGCTGAGGCTGGCCTTCCTCAGCCTCCCAAGTCATGTGCACCACTGTGCCTGGCTCCCCTCTTTTTTTTTTTAATGTTTTTTTAGATGTTGGTGGACTTTAATTTGATTCATTTATTTATTTACATAAGAGAATCGAACCCAGTGCCTTACACATGCTAGGCAAGTGCTTTACCACTAAGCCACAACCGCAGTACCTGGTTCCACTCTTAAAAATTATTATTGTGAATCCCAAAGAGCCTCCCCCTTTCCCACATACTGGGAATAGAACCCATGGGTGCTCTACTACTGAGCTATACCTCCATCCCTAGTTATTTTTTAATTTGAGACAGGGTCACACTAAGTTGCTGAGGCTGACCTTGAACTTGGTCTTCCTATCTCCCAACTAGCTAGGATTATAGGCATGTGCCATAGCACTTGGCAAGGGGTCTTCTGAAAATACTTTAAAGAATTGCTGATATATAGTATAGTGCACTGAATTATCACACTGAATTCCATTCATATATACTAAATTAACATGATAATGAAAAAAAAATTATGTGACGAACTACTTGCCTAGTCTAAAAGGGAAAACGTATGGTTCATAAATTGGAGGAGGGATTAAAGAGAAATTCCATGTGTTTGTCTCTCCATGAAAAGGTTTTCCCTTGGACTAGAGGCATAATTGAGTGGTAGAGCACTTGCCTGGTATGCACAAGGCTCTGGGTTCCATCCCCAGCACCACAAAAAAAATTTACCCATTATCATTTTTTATTTGTAGGTTAAAAAAAATCCTTCATGAAGAAGAGAGACCTTAAGCAACATGATGGATTCAGAAGCTCATGAAAAGAGACCACCAATCCTTACATCTTCAAAACAAGACATCTCACCTCACATTACAAATGTTGGTGAGATGAAGCATTACTTGTGTGGCTGCTGCGCAGCTTTCAACAATGTAGCCATCACATTTCCCATTCAGAAGATCCTTTTTCGGCAGCAGCTCTATGGAATCAAAACCCGGGATGCAGTGCTTCAGTTGAGGAGGGATGGATTTAGAAACTTGTATCGTGGAATCCTTCCGCCATTAATGCAGAAAACCACCACCCTGGCACTTATGTTTGGTCTGTACGAGGATTTGTCTTCCCTTCTCCAAAAGCACGTCAGTGCCCCAGAGTTTGCAACCCGTGGCGTGGCGGCAGTACTTGCAGGGACAACAGAAGCCATTTTCACTCCATTGGAAAGAGTTCAGACATTGCTTCAAGACCACAAGCATCATGACAAGTTCACAAACACTTATCAGGCTTTCAGGGCACTGAAGTGCCATGGAATTGGAGAGTATTATCGAGGTTTGGTGCCCATTCTATTCCGTAATGGATCCAGCAATGTCCTTTTCTTTGGTCTTCGAGGTCCCATTAAGGAGCACCTGCCTACTGCAACGACTCACAGTGCTCATTTGGTCAATGACTTCATCTGTGGAGGTCTACTGGGTGCCATGTTGGGATTCTTGTTTTTCCCAGTTAATGTTGTAAAAACTCGCATACAGTCTCAGATTGGTGGAGAATTTCAGTCTTTCCCCAAGGTTTTCAAAACAATCTGGCTAGAACGGGACAGAAAATTGACAAATCTTTTCAGAGGTGCCCATTTGAATTACCATCGATCTCTCATCTCTTGGGGGATAATCAATGCTACTTATGAGTTCTTGTTAAAGGTTATATGAGAAAAGTCGTTGGTGAAGTGCCATGTATTAACTAAATAGACCTAAGAATGTAGTTTGGTCTTATTCCTAATTGGCTCAAATATAAGTTGGTGTCACTAAGTCCAGGCTGAATGAATTATGGGCAAAGTTAATTTCCTTAGGCCTCAACAACAAAAATAAACAATAAAAAGTTTCAGTAGGAAAATTTAAGGGTTTTTTGTTGTTTTTGTCATTACTCAAGAGCTTTAGGCTTGTTGTCTGGTAAATAGCTTCTGTCTGGTGACCTTTCACAGGGTAACCAAACAGTGAAGATATGATTATTTTTTTCCAGAACAGCCTGAAGACTTCGTTATTGAAACATGAATGCCTGTGACCAGCCAGAGAGAATGCTCTAGGGCCCTGGGACTTCTCAGGCTTACTTTGTTACTCCATTTCTTGCTTCTTGGCTTTCAGGAGCACTTGCAAAGGGTAGTCTTCATTGAACTCCAGCATTTATGTGGTAGACAAAGGAACAGAACAGAGAAGAACAGCTAATTAGGTGTAGGTGTTTCATGATGAATTGTTGGTGTTAGTTTTGAAACTAAGCACCTGTTGGGATCGTGATTGTCCAAGCTGCCTGTTTTAAATGTGGTAGAATCAAGTAGCTAATGAAAGTTTTGCTTTCTAGCTTTGAAAGTTTTCTCTTTAATTCTGACTATGATCTTAAGCCCTTCCATAATATCCTTGTGTTAATTTTACTGATTTCTTTGCTAAAAGATGGAGGACTATAAATATTTCATGCTATTAAGAGGTCATAAATGCATATGGATCACACTCTTTTATCTTGGTTTCTTTAATATTATTGGTGCCAACTTAGCAGAGGGCTTTGACGGTTTTCCCCCCTTGAGTAGTAATATATCATATTCAAGCATCCTGGTCTTTTGAAACTACTTTTAAAAGATAAACACTTCCATATTAACTGATCCCCATTTTTTTTTTTCCTGCTTTCTAAATGTTACAGGGCTCAATGGGGAAGCTCAGGATAGATTTTGCTCCATGGTATTAGCAGTCTTTATTTTACTTTTGGAAATAGGGACATCTTAGGATTTGGGCATTTGGGGAACTTAGTTCTACCAGTGTGACATTAAAACAAAATAATTTAAGAGCATATGATCTAAATAAAGACATTAGAAGGCTTATTTTGAATTTTAGAGCTTGGTATTGGCTCAGCAACACACTCGTACCTTATTTAACAGGTAAGTTATTTGTTAAAAGAACCAGGAAATATTAGAACTTTTTTTCGAGGTAGATGAAACAAAATGACTCTAGGATCAACTGAAAAACCAATGAAACATAAGGAACATTCTAGAGAAGTAGCTTATGAATCTTTAAAAAAATCCATCTGTAAATATTATATAGCTTTTGCCTCCCAATATATGACATGAAGAAGTGGGTGGGTTTGGGGGAGGGGGTTTGCTTTGGTTTTTTTCAGTGCTGGGAATGAAACCCAGGACCTTTTGCCTGCTACACAAGTACTCTGCCACTGAGCTATGCTTCTCACCCCCCCTCCCCCGCTCCCAACCTACTTTGAAAGGTTTTTTGATACAAATTTTTCATTTTTCTGGGTAATATGTGCACATACCAACCAAAATAAATCAGGGCCTCATCTAGTAGCTTACTCAAAAGTTTTTGTGGACTTATAGTCCAAACAGTCATTTACCTCTAAACACAGTGTGGCTGGTTAAATCAGGTGACCATCCTTTCAACTGTGAAGGGTTAGGGAGCACATTAAATATTTGCAAGGCAGTAATGGAATTAAATAGCTTTACAGCAGCTCTGCTTCATATTTTTTGTGGTAGATACAGCAGTTCAGAGACCAAGGTACAGATGTGAGGATTTCAGAAAGCAAGAACTTGACACCAAATAAATTTTAAATAGCTTCCCTTGGCCTACTGAGTCAGGATTTAAAGGGAGTTTCAGAAGTGAATGGAGACGGCACTCCTGACCCCCAGTCACGTTTGAGCAGAGGTGCTCCGCACATGGAACAGCCCCTGGCCTTGAAGACACCTCCTCGGGGCCTCCATTCTGTGGGCCTTTTTGTCTTTACACTCCACACAGGGGAGAGATTTAAGTTGTAAAGCACTTTTGTGAAATAAAAGTGATACGAGAATTGAAAGTGCTTTGTTTTTTTGTGTGTCTCAAATGTGACATTTAAAAACAACATTGTTAATGGTTTTAACTCATTTTTAAAGTTGTCATTTTTACAGCTCTTGAAGACCAAACTGCAAACACATTACCAGAGATGGTTTTGTGTTTTCCTAGACTTTTTTTTTAATTTGTCAATTCAGAACTTGTAGCCAACAGCTTTATCTGAACTTTAAGTCAAAATGTGTACTTAAGAAATTCTAACTACTCTTTTTACCTTCAGTGTGAACTGTTGTGCTAATCATTTTTAAAAGGCAAACATGAGTGAATAACTATCTGAAGAGCTTTAAGTGGCCTTTCTGTTACATACATGGCACAGGCAGCTCATGAGTATAAGACACTTGAGGTTTTGTGTCCTATGCTCCCTGTTTGATGCCTCCAGAAATGTTATGAATTCTGCATTTAACACACTTCAAGTGGTACAAGCCCTCAGGACTGCACCACAGAGCAAACACAGCCTTTGTATGGTGGCAAATCTTGTGTCTTGTTCTTTTGTAGTAGGGGACAAAGTTGATGTTTTTGTCTAAATAATCAAATGTTCATCTTGACTCATGGTTGATTATATAATCACCTGCTATACATTGTGACCTGTGCAATAAAACTTGTGTATATAAACTTACGTTTGGATGCCTGAAATTCCCAAGCTCAACAACAGTGATAATACTCATATAAGGCTGTGCAAACCTCTAAGGGAATACTGAGCCGCAGACAGGGTGTATGTGGGATCTAGAGGGCTTGCTTCCAGGAAGCCAATCATGTCCAACCAACAGCAGGGCAATACAGGTGAAGTACTGTGGTGTGGGAGTCCGAAAATGAAGGCAAGGCGGGAGATGGTACTCAAACAAAGGGTAAGCACTCAGACTCGGTTTCCTTTATATTAAAATCTTTGTTTTTTCATGTGCAAATAAATGATATTGAAGACTTGAATGGCATTCTCTCTAAATTTGAGGATTTTTAGCTTTTAATGCTTTTTGCTTAATATTTGCTTGCCTAAATAGCTCCCAAATTGTGTGGGGGTCTGTTCCCTCTTATAAAGTTTTGTTATTAAAAGCAGTTAAACACACAAACTCTTTGCTGTTTTGAGTTATGTGACTATGAGTTAAATTCAAATCTGTTAACATACTTTTAAAAAAAGTATAAAAAGTTAACATACTTTTTGTGGTAATTGGAATAAAGTTTGTTTTTTAAGCCCATCCTATTTGGTGATTTGTGATTAATTTCTTACCATTAACACTTTCTTTTTTGTGGTAGTTTATTGATCTATTGGTAAAACATTTAGCACACTGCCTTGTCTTTTAGCAGTTCACCTGAGGAATGCTGGTAAAATGAACATTTATCCTATCTTGTTTGGTCAGGAGGAAGTCCACACAAGTTAATTTTCTACATAGCTTTGCTACTAAGAATTTTGTCTTTTTTGTTGTTTTTTGTAGTGCTAGGGATCAGACCCAGGGCCTTGCACATGCTAGGCAAGCATTGTCCCACTGACTTAATAATCCCCAACATGCTTTTTTTCAGACATGGCCTCCCTAAATAAGCCTCAATTTTGGAATCCTCCCCCCTCAGCCTCCTGAGTAGCTGGGATTCCCAGCTTGCCCCACTGCACCAGTCTCCAGTGATTTAATTGCTTTAGGGCAAATCCCTTGTTAGCTCTACTCTTCAACATCACCAGAAGTAAAACCAGTTTAGGTGTAATTAAGCAGTTACTTGTGGGCAAAGCAGTTACTTGTTCCTTACAAAGAGTACACTTTTGGGGGGGAAAAATGCTTTTAGCTACATTGAGATGCTTCCTATTTGTTTCAGATAGTACTAACTGCTCTTTCAAGGGTGGTCATATCTAATAATAGTATTATGGTAAGTAGCTTTCTCCTTTCTCTTGGTGGAAGAATTCTCAGAATTTTCTTTAGCACTGTTAGACTTTTCTGGGCAATGAGTGACTAAAACTTCTAGGTTTTCTTGAATTAATCACTCCTTGCGTCTCCATTAAATAATTGTGATTGATAGAGTATTTTAAATTTTTATTTATTTATTTTGGTACTGGGGATTGAACCCAGGGGCACTTTATCACTGAGCTGCATCCTCGACCCTTTTTAATTTTTTCACACAGGGTCTGAAGTTGCTGAGGCAAGTCTTGTGATCCTTCTGCCTCAGCCTCCTGAGCCACCACACCCAGCTTAAGAGTTTTGAGAAAGACAGCGTAAGGAAAACTGGGAAAAAAAACATTGGAACCCAGTATCTTCCATTTGTAATTTGTGTGTAAAATATGAAAGTAATGAGTAAAAAAGAAATTAGCCAGGTGCAGTAGTGCACACCTGTAATCCCAGCAACTCGGGAGGCTGAGGCAGAATGATCAAAAGCTCAAGGGGAGGGAGGTGAAAGGAGAGGGCATGGGGTTAGGAAAGACGGTGGAATGAGATGGACATCATTACCCTAAGTACATGTATGAAGACACGAATAGTGTGACTGCATACAACCAAAGATGAAAAATTGTGCTCTATATGTGTAATATGAATTGTAATGTGTTCTGCCGTCATACATAACAAATTAGAGTAAAAGAAAAAATTTCAAGGTCAGCCTGGGCAATTTAGTGAAACCCTGTCTCAAAATAAAGGCTGGGGATGTAGCTCAGTGGTAAAGTATCCCTGGTTTCATTGATCCTAGACTTGGAGATAAAAGAGGTTTTATATGTCTTGAGAAAACTAAGGTGAAGAGAAGTCCAAGTAGATCAAAACTTGTGTTACTATTTGGAGCTCCTAAAGCTTCTATTATTTGTGGAACAAAAAGCACATTGCGTTTTGAGAACAATACCAAATACATTCAAATTTATATCAACTCAAACTAGAGGAAAACAGAATCTTTAATCATTTCAGTTTGTACCTTTTAGTCTCTTGTTTAGCAAATTTCCCTTGTATCTGTTCTATAAAGTTGCCTTTTTAGTACAAATCATTTTGAATTATAAGATTCTACAGACAGAGCCTTGGTTGTTTAAGACAGATTCTGAAGTCAAAAGATAAACCTCCCTTGAATGGACACTACTCCCTGACTGGATTAAGTCCCTTTCTGGGGCATGTGGTGAGTGTGCATGCCTGGCTCCATCTCTGTGAGGCCTCTGCTATGTAGCCATAGTCAAGAGGTTCTTATAATAATAAATACCTATTCCATGACTGAATTATTTTCTGATTCCAGATGTTGTCTTTATCATATTATTCTGTTTCATAGGTGCTTTTTCCCCCCTTAGGAATTTCTTTTAAGAGAAATACATAATGTATGATTCTGTTTATATGATACTATAAGAGGCAAATCTAAAGTGGAAAAAAAAAAAATGGACGGTGAGGACCGATTGAGAAGGGACAGGAGGGTAGTACTCTAATATCTTGAGATGGAATTCACCGGTCTAAACTTTGCCAAGGTACAATTGATATTTGTGTACTTCTATGTACTGAGGATTTTTAGAAGGATGGGTACAGATGTCAGTATTTTATCCAAAATACATAAAAAATTAATATGGATTGATGGATGGCTAGAGTAGTAGATGAATGATACAACAAGCTTAGTCAAGGTTAATGAAGAACCTTGGTAAATGGAGGCTCCCCGTAAAATTCAATATTGCTGTATGTTTGAATATTTTCATAATGTTAGAAAATCATTAGGGGGTTTATTACAGAATACAGTATCAGGTGTTCAGTTCTTGTAGTATGCTAGTCACACTGCCATGAAATTATAGGGTACTACAGAAATAGACTTGCTAAAAGGGAACACAGGCTGATCACCTAGGGACTTACTTATCTTCCCCAGAAATGATAATGCTATAGCAGTCTCCCCTTAGGCCCAGACTGTCCCCAAGATTTTGACAGGGCTGTTGGGTAAAACACAGACTAATCTTTTAATTCATTCTCTCTTAAAACTGCCCTAGGGGGCTGGGGATGTGGCTCAAATGGTAGCGCGCTCGCCTGGCATGCGTGCGGCCCGGGTTCGATCCTCAGCACCACATACAAACAAAGATGTTGTGTCCGCCTAAAACTAAAATAAATAAATAAATAAATATTTTAAAAAAATAAAAAAAAAAATAAAAAAAAAAATAAAAAAAACTGCCCTAGGGGTGGAGAGTTACCTAACACCTGACTAGACACTGAAACTTTCAACAAATACCAGGAAATTCTTCTGTGAATTAAATACATTTGTTACCCATGCAAGTAAAACCCAGGTAACACCCTCTTAAGAATAAATGCAGGGCTGGGGATGTGGCTCAAGCGGTAGCGTGCTCGCCGGCATGCGTGCGGCCCGGTTCGATCCTCAGCACCACATACAAAGATGTTGTGTCTGCCGAAAACGAAAAAAAAATAAATATTAAAATTCTCTCTCTCTCTTTAAAAAAAAAAATAATAAATGCAATGTATTCATGCTAGGTTTGATAATTTGTATGTAACTTCTAAAAAGCAATCCTTTCACAATGAGATTTGGATCCTTCATTTTACCCCAACAAAAAATAATCTTGAGAAGGGCCTTTACTATGTAATGCCAATACAGCAGACTCTCATATCCATAACTTAAATGACTTTCATGAAACAACTATTTTTAAAAATTGGGTTTTTTTTGTTTGTTTGCAGTGCTGGGGATAGAACCCAGGGCCAGGGCCTCAATGGTTTGAATTGTGTATGCCCTGGTTAAAGTGTCAGTTGTTCCTTTTCTGAATTTGTGGTTGTTAGCCACTGGGGCCGCTATCTACAGCTCCTTTCAGGGAGTGTGTGTTGCTGTTTCCTCTGTTTGACTTGGAAGCCACAGAGCACCAGGTCTGTTCCACAGTAACTTCAATCACATGTTCAACTGGGGATAGCTTAGCCCCAGCTGAAGAAGTGCCAACCTGTCAAGGTACTGGAATGAGGTAGCCAATGGGACACAAACGATCCACACTACCAACCTTAGGAAGCTGTTTTCTAATTGACTTCCAAGGACACATTTCATTCATGAGAAATCTAAGCCATAACTGCATTTTTTAAATATCCATGGTTTTCAGAATTCTAAATTTTAGAATTTAGTAAAGCTACAATACATTTCTCTTACAGCATCAGCCTAGAACAGGTTAGACAAAATTCAGGGCTCCCCCTTAATCCTATGACTGACGTCAGACACAATGGATATGGACCTAGCCATAACCTCCTGTGGTAGAGCAAATCCCCCAGGTGCTGCTCATGCATGCTAGAATTGAGCATCACTTCTCACACCCTCTGCTGGAAGGGAGGCACCTGGAGGACAACTCAGTGGACAAGTCTGGTGGATGTCAGGAAAGGAAAGCTCAGACTTTCCCCCAAAGGGGTGGGGTGGGGTAGGGTGGGAGAGGGAAGAGCATGAATCTTCCTCAAAGAATGAGAATCGTACTCCATGACCAGGATCAAGCCAGAGCAAATTAATGCAATCCCACAGCAGGTGCTTCTCATTCCTGGTGCAAGAACAAGGAGAAGCAGTTTGGGGCCTGTGTTAGCTTCCCATTACTGAAACAAAGTCCTGAGATAAACTGATTTAACAAGAGAAAAAGTGGCTGGGATGGTGCCTTATCCTGAAATCCCAGCTACTCCCGAGGCTGAGGTGAAAGGATTCTAAATTTGAGGCCACCCTTGGCAGCTTAGCAGCACCCTGTCTTTAAAAATGAAAAGGCATGGGAGAAAAAAGCCTGATTTAAAAAAGAAAAAGAAAAGAGCTGCGAATGTAGCTCAGTGGTAGAGCAGCCAGGGCTCAATCCCCAACACCACCAAAAGAGGAAGTCAGAGAGGAGAGTTCATGTGGGCTCACCGTTTGGGAGGGTCCAGTCCACAGTGGTGAGGCAGCACCTTACAGTGGGAGCACATGACTGAGGGAAGCACTTACCTCATGGCAGCCAGAAAACAGGATTAGGAGCCAATTTATCCTCTTCAGGAGCACACCCCCAATGACATAACTTCCCTCAACTAGTTCCCATCTCTTAAAGTTATCACCATCTCCCAGAAGATTTCCTGAATGATACAGTGAGCTTTAAAACATGGGTCTTTGGGTACATTTCCGATTGAAACTAAGGCAGGACCCCAATACTGGCCACTATTTTTTTTCCGTTTCCTTTTTTGGTACTAAGGATTGAACCTAGGGATACTTAACCAGTGAGCTACATAGACTCCAGTCCCTTTTATTTTTTGACCCAGGATCTCACTTAAACTGTTTAGGGCCTAAGTTGCTAAGGCTGGCCTTGAATTTATCATCCTCCCACCTTAGCCTCCCGAGTTGCTGGCATTAGAGGCATGTGCCTGGCCTGGCCTGGCCACTGTCTTAAGTGCTACTATGGGGGAAAGGGAGTCAAAGTAAGAACCCAATTCTGAGCTGGGCTCAGTGTTGCACACCTACCATTCCAGTGGCTCAGGAGGCTGAGGCAAGAGGACCGCCAGTTTAAAGCCAACCTCAGCAAGGTTGTGAGGCCCTGAGTTGCTTCAACTCAGTGAGATGCTATCTCTAAATTAAACATAAAAAAGGGTTGGGATGTGGCTCAGTGGGTAAGTGCCCCTCAGGGTTCTATCCTCAGTACCAAAGGCAAAAAAAAAAAAAAAATAAGAACCTGATTCTGAGACCTAAGATATCCTAGAATATAAATGCAAACATGCAGTCTGTCCACGCTACTCACCAGGAAATGCTGGAAAACAGAGTTGATGCATTGTTTTCTTTTCCTTTCTTTTTCTTTTTTTTTTTTAAGAACTTAACCTTTATTTTGTTCATTTTTTTTAATGTGGTGCTGAGGATCAAACCCAGTGCCCACCTGTGCTAGGCAAGTGCTCTACCACAAGCTATGGCCCCAGCATAAGATGATGCATACTTTTCTAACCCTTCTCAAGATAATCATTGATTACTGGTGGTTTCCCTTAATACATATGTATTTATTTCACCAAGGGCCAGGAAACTGCACAATTATCCCAGTATATAGAACGACTATTTGAGTATGGGTTTCTTAGTCGATGCCACTCAGATCAAGAGAGAAACTTAAGTTATATTTTATGTAGGTATAATATGTCAAAATACACTCTACTGTCATATATATCTAAAAAGAACAGGTTTTTAAAAATTGTAAGAGGGAGGGAGGGAGGGAGGGAG
>NW_026000101.1:15021954-15080807 GCF_001458135.2 Marmota marmota marmota
AGGGAGGGAGGGAGAGAGAGAGAGAGACCCAAAGCTTAAAAAGTTTTAAGCTTTAAACTAAAAACAACCCACCCCCACAGGGAACAGATCTGGGGGAGAAAAGCATTTATATCTCAGATGGCAACTCTTAAAATATTAGTGGACCTAAACACATAGGGAGAGGCTTTCCAACTTTTTTGTGCTGATACTAGAATTTAGTAAAGCTACAATACGTTTCTCTTACAGCAAGCAAGCATGACCATCAGTAATCATAGTGTTCTAAAACAGGCTAAATACAGTAGATAATTTCTCAACAAGTTATCAAATCAGTGATTGAAAGTTGGGGCCTGAACTCAGACTTGCATGAGTCTAACTCTGAAGATTATAGGTAAATTAATCTCTTTTAAACCTTATTTTTTTTCCTCTATAAAATGGGGATAACAGTATCTACTACATAAGAATGCTTTAAGGATTAAGGAATGCTGTGAAAAACTAAGTGGGAGCAGAACACTAAGCCTATCAGCACACAGTAAGCAAGCAGAATAATCCCCCAACCAACATCCACATACTTAATAACCCAGAACCTGTGAGTATGTGATGTTACAGAGCAAGGGGTAATTACAGTTGCAGATGGAATTGTTTGCTCACAACCAGCCTTAAAATAGGAAGATTTCCTTAAAGATACAGTGAACCCAAGGTATTCACTGTAAATGAAATAGGGAGGCAGGAGAGTCAAGAATCAGAGCCATACCTGTAATCCCAGTGAGTCAGGAAGCCGAGACAAGAGGTTTGCAAGTTTGAGGCCAGTCTCAACAACTTAGTGAGAATCTGTCTTAAAATTTAAAAAAAATATATTAAAAATAAAAAGCTGGGATGCAGTGACTCATGAGTCTGATTTATCAAGACCCCGTCTCAAACTTAAAAAAGGGCTGGGGATGTGACTCAGTGGTAGAGCACCCCTGGGTTCAATCCCCACTACTCCCTGCTACACTATACATACACACACACAAAGAAAAGAGATCAGAAGATGCTACACTGTTGGCTTTTAAGTGGGGGAAGGGGCAACAAGCCAAGGAATGCAGACAGCTTCTAAAAGCTAGAAAGGGCAAGGAAAAGGATTCTCTCCAGTGTCCCAGAGGGAGTGCAGTTCTGCTGATGCCTGGATTTTGCCTAGAGACCCATTTTGGACCTTTTTTTTTTTTTGAGACATGGTCTCATTATGTTGACCAGACTGGTTTTCAACATGCCTCAGCCTCCCAAGTAGGTAGGATTATAGAGTGTGCACCAATGTGCCCAGTTTAAGTTTGTATTGTTTTAAACCATTGTGGTAATTGTTACAGCAATAGGAAATACATACCATTAATTCATTAATATGAATGCATGCTAAATAATCATTTTCTCTTCAATAAAAACCCTATCTTTAAGCGGGGCACAGTGGCACATGCCTGTAATCCCAGCAGTTTGGGAGGCTGAGGCAGGAGGATCATTAGTTCAAAGCCAGCCTCAGCAACCTCAGCAACCTCAGCAATTTAGCGAGGCACTATGCAACTCAGTGAGACCCTGACTCTAAATTAAAAAAAAAAAAAAAAAAAGGGATGGGATGTGGCTCAGTGATTAAATGCCCCTGTGTTCAATTCCTAGTACCAAACAAAACTAAACAACAAAGCCCCCTATTTTTTCTTTTTCTTTTGTGATGTTGGGGATTGAACCCAGGGCCTTATGCATTCAAGGCAAGCACTGTTAACTGAGCTATATCCCCAGGCCCCCCAAAACCCCTATTTTCATTTTATTTGTAGATGGATGTAGTACCTTTGTTTTATTTATTCATTTTTATGTGGTGCTGAGGATGGAACCCAGTGCCTCACACGAGCTAGGAAAGTGCTCTACCACTGAGCTATAACCCAGCCCCCCAAACACCCTATTTTTAAACAGGCCAAAATGTGTCAGAAATAGCTGAATAAAAATTAGTATCATAATTAAATCAGTCTAATTTCACAAAATAATCTGAATTGAAAGAGACTTTCTCTTCTATTTTTCATTTCTTTCTTTTTTTTTGGAGATGGGTCTCAGTTGTGACCTCCTGGGTTCAAATGATCCTATCCCCACCTTCCAAATAGCTGGGACTACACCAATATAGTCATGTCCAGTTGATTCATTCTATTTTTTGTCTTTAATGACTTACCAAAGAAATGAATGTCCCAAATAGGACTGTCATCATTCTGGTGAATGAAAACAACATGATAAAATGAACTGTCAACCACATTGTTGAATAATACAAAAAAATGTATAGCTTGACAGAAGTAAAAATTATCAACTAACCTTTCCATTGACACAAATAAAATTTCCACTGAATAATAATTTTGAAAGCTGTAAAAACTATGATTTGTACCATTTAGACTTATAAATGGCCAGAACATTAGTGAACACATGAAAGGATGAAATCTCAGTTCACCTGTTGTCTTTCTGCAGTACTGGGGATTAAACTCAAGGGTGCTCTACCACTGAGCTACATCTCCTACCCTGTTTTATTTTGAGACAGAATTTCACTAAATTGTTAGGCTGGTCTTGAACTTGCAATCCTCTTGCCTCAGCCTCCTGCGCTGGGATTTCAGGCATGTGCCACTGTGCCAAGGTCAGAACATGAGTGTAAAATGCTAACTTATGTTTCTGACAGTGGTTCATACAAAATGAAGTGTGTGTATACCAGCCAAAGCACAGTTTATCCCTGGAGGTATAGGAAAAAATGTAAACCTTGGTTTTTAAAAATCTTAATTTTCTTTTTCCTCTGTTCATGTTTTACAATGTACATGATAGATAAATAAGATACTATAATTTATAAATAATTAAAATTTGGTACGTGGGCTGGGGTTGTGACTCAGTGGTAGAGCATTTGCCTAGCACGTTCGAGGCACTGGGTTCAATCCCCAGCACCACATTAAAAAAAAAAAAAAAAAAAAAAGGAAAACAAAACAAAACAAAAACTTGGCATGTATTCTAAAGTTTTTTTTCTGATGCATGATGGTAAAAAGTTAAGACTGTCATTAACAAGAACCATCAAGCTACTGCCTCTGTCACAGTTTTGTGCTTGATTCTGGTCTAAAAATGTATATCCCTGAGGTTAAAGCAAAAATTATCAAATTACTACTAAGTACAAATTTGCTATCAACCTTTTAAGCAGGTTAACCACACACAAAAAGTGTGTAAAATGTTTCAAAGGAACGTTTTTTAAAAGCACATCATGAGGTAGACTTATACCAAAATATCCAGTGCATGTAAAAAAATGAAGGTTTATTAAAACCTTAAAATTTTATGTGGGTATGTACATAGTTAAAATCAACTCACCTACTCTACATCCATCCATTTGAAAGACTCAAAATAATTCAATGAAAAAAGAAAAAGCCACTTAGATTTTTAAAGCAGCTTTTCTATTCTACAGTGATGGACATTTGTCAAAAACCTTGAAGGAGGGATGTAGTTTTGTTTAAATTTCACATTTCAGAAGTTATTTTACTAAATCATGCATTTTATAGCTAGTTTTCAATGAATGTGAATATTTACTGGAAGGCAGGTAAGATTATATATAATTCTCATGTTTCTACAGTGTCAAAAATAGTTAACATTTAAGCAAGACTAAATTCATAATTTGTTAAGCCCAGGGCAAAATAAAACGCAGGCTTGTTGTTTGAAACTTTTCAAGACAGCTGGAGCAAGCATTTAACCAAGTATGAGGCCTTTCTCTGTGTGGGGCCCTACAGGACTGCAAAGGCCCAACACCTATAAAGCCAGCCCTTCCTCTAAGTTTATTCCAACTGCCACGATGGAATATCAAGATCTTAGTTATCTTTCTTTTGGGTCCTTAGTACAAGACTAAGCATATAAGAGAGATTCAAATGCTTGTTTAAGAAAAACTGATTCTTAATTTGTAGTTTTTCAAGTCAATGAGAAATAGTTGGTTACTTATGATCAGAACAAATCTTACCCTGATGAAGACAGTCTGTTGGTTACAATAATAAACAATTTGATTCCTCTAGTACTAAGTAACTTGCACATCACATTTTGGCTTCATGGGAGCTGGAGGCCACATATGGTGAAGGTTCATTTGATTCATTCAACAAATATTTATTGAACAACTACTCTGTGTTAGGTTCTATGCCAGGCACTGGGGATACAAGAATAAATAAGACAGTCCTGCCCTCAAGGAGCTTACAGTCTAGCATAAGAATTTACAGCACCTTAGAACCGACTAAGAAAACTTTCTGGGTGTCTAGTATATTATCAGAAACACTCCCAAGAGTCCTGAAAATGTCTAAAATTTTCCAGAAAACACTTTGGAAATGAAGGATGCAGTGAAATTTAAAATAAAATTCAAACATTCATTTTTTTTAATGTAAAAAGCATGATATCTAAAAAACTTAGGGAAGCTGAAAATTCTAGCTATTTTAAAGACTTTGGACCAGATTTAAATTTTATAAGTTATTTTATTATCTCTGGGTCACACTTTCATTTATAGTGACATTTATATACACGTACAGACAGGAGATGTATGTAAGATGTGCTCCTTGGGTTTTTGATAAAACCCGTATGTCTATCATTAATTCATTTACAACCAAAGAGAGCAGCATAAAGGTAACCTAGACTTTCTTTTAATAAAAATTTCTATTATCATTTGGGAGAAATTCTTCGGATATCATTTAGAATTATCTCTAGGATATAAATTTTAGTACAATCTTATCCTATGGGCCTAAACTGTCTTTGTAACAACATGTGATAATTTAACACACATTTAAATAGTTACTGACAAAGTTTAATGGCAACTAAAATGGCATCTAAAATAGTTTTAAGTCCATCTGGATTTTCTTATTTTCCTGCACTCTTCCTCTTTACTTAAAAGCATAAAAGATCCCTGTGCATACACAGAGCTTTTGTTGTTGTTTTCCTGTACTTTGGTACATTGCTATTTTTTTTTTCCTAGCAGCTTCCTTAGTTTGAAGTATCTTACTTGGTTGCAACTGAAAAACTAGCCTAGCTTTAACTGGGATCTTGTATTATCTAGAAGATAAGCAGAAAGCAATCAAGGGAGCTGTCCCAGACTGTGTACTGAGAGTTTGTCCAGTTCTAATTGTAGACATTCTGAACAGCTTGGTTATCTCATGTCCCAGCTCATAATAGATGAACACTGCACAATTAGAAGAAAGTGGGGAGCCTGCTAGAGGCAGGCATGTTGACAAAACACACTACTTAGGAGATAAAAAAAAAAAAAATTTTAAAAAGTTAGCAATCTGAGGCAAATGATATATCTCAGAATTGAAGGAATCACTTCATAAAAGATATTAACTCATATTTGTTTTAGCCCTTTATATTCTATGAAATGTTTTACATATTATCAGAGCTCTCTAGGTATTTATAATAACACATTATGAATATAACTTTTCATCATGAAAAAGTGAATGATACTGAAGAAGGCAGGGAGGCATACTAACACACCTGAAAGACTTGCATCAAAAATAATTACAAGTTTTTAATTTTGGCACTTAAGAGATATGCATTACTTATCCAAAATTCATATGTATGGTTTCCTTCATGACCGACACAGAGTATAACTGAGTGGATTTTCACAGTACTCAATGACTGCTGGTCACTAAATGGGGATGATTGTCTTCAGTAAGTTATCAGATTTTTTTTCCTGCTAAATAAAAGTTTAACAGATACTTGTGGATGCCAGTACCAATATATTCTAATATAGGAAACACTAGGCTTCTAAAATATTCTGAGTGTTTTCCCTATATTGCACTTTCTAGAGAACACCACCTTAAAAATTATATAAGGTGGTCTTGGTTTTAGACCCAGGAGCAGGGAACATGTGATTTACCCTTCCTTGCTTGCTTTCCTAAAATTTTTGGTATGGGCTCTTCTCAGGGATGTAACAAGGAGGAATGATATATATTCATTTCTTAGAAGCTTTAACCTTCTAAGAAAAAAGACCACACATATGTTTTAAAGACTAAAACTGAGGTTACCTCCTGCTTAGTCACTTCATTTCAAAACTGAAAGTAAGGAGTTACCACATATTTGATGTACTTCATCAACACAGCAGTGTCGTAAGTACACTGTTCTGGAGAAAGCTTTTCAAAACAGGAGAATAATCTATATCACATTTATCAACAATTGTATTATATTACCAATCATGATACCTTTTATCAATTATCATGAAAAAAAATGACTGAATAAAATTTAGAGTAAAATATAGCAGATTCGATTTTTACACAGAAAGTGAAACAGGGCCTGGAAATGGTAAGAAGTCATTTCTTTCAATAATATAGCATTCCTGATGCCCTTTAATTCTCTGATGACTTTTTGATCATGACCATATCTCAAGGAGAGCAAGGGTTCTTTTGTTGAGTTTGCTGCTGTTAATATTTTTTTAGTTGTAGATGGACAATACCTTTGTTTTTTATGTAGTGCTGAGGATTGAACCCAGTGCCTCACATATGCTAGGAAAGGCTCTACCACTTAGTTACATCCCCAGCCCACTGCTGTTAATTTTTTAAAATATTTTTTAGTTGTTGAAGGACCTTTATCTATTTATATGTGGTGCTGATAATCAAACCCAGTGTCTCACACATGCTAGGCAAGCGCTCTACCACTGAGTCACAATTTTAGTCCGCTGCTGATAATTTTTAATTCTAATTTGGATGGCTCTATTTTTACACAATGCTCCATATTCTTCATTTTCTTTTCTATTTCACAGACACTTATCCTGCTTGAGGTTTTTTAGTAATGAATGGACTCTATGTATGCCCTGAGTCTGTGGTATTTGAATTATTCTCATAGAAACAGTCAATCTTGTACATGTTCTTTTTACACAGTATACAAGGTAAGATAAGGCCAATGCTGTAATTAAAAAAAAACAAAACAAAACTTCCAGAAGATGCTGAAAAAGTAAATTAACAGGCCAATTTACCATCATTTAGATACTAAAGGGCAAAAGGATAGAGTATTTTGCACTATCTTTGGATTAAATCAAATAAAAAGACAAACCTAGGTTTGAATCCCAGTTTTGCCACCCACTGCCAACTCTGTGACTTCAGACAAGTCACTTATGGTTTCTATCACATCATGGCTGCCAAAGATTTGGGGCTAATTCTAACTATCTTCCTAGTTTTTGTGGGGGCTAAGAGTAAAGCAGATACATTATTTAACACATGATAAGTTCCCTAAAGTGGTTCAAGAACCATTGGCTAAATTTGGAGTTGGGTGGCATGTGGGTCCAGCATTTGACATGGAATCCTTTTTTTTTGGTACTGGGGATTAAACTCAGGGGTACTCAACCACTGAGCCACATCCCCAAGCCCATTTTGTATTTTTTATTTAGAGATAGGGTCTCACTGAGTTGCTAGTGCCTCACCATTGCTGAGGCTGGCTTTGAACTTGAAATCTTCCTGACTCAGCACCCCCCAGCCACTGGGAATACAGGTGTGCACCACTTGACATGGAATCCTTTCCAAAGTTAATAAAATTTGTGGAGTCTTCTTTTGAATTCAATTTGATTTGTACTTCATAGCTTTTTTTAAAAAAAAAAGTATTTTTAGTTGTAGATGGACACACATATTTATTTATTTTATGTTGTGCTGAGGATCAAACCCAGGGTCTCACACTTATGAGGCAAGTGCTCTACCACTGAGCTACAGCCCCAGCCCCCCTTCATAGCTTATTTTTAATAATAATTTTCAGTGTTTTTATCTCCAAAATTTCATTCTGTTGAATTTTTTCTTTTTATGAAATTTATGGCAAGCCTGCATTTTCACTGTGCTTTTATGTATATTTTTCCAATGGCTACAAAATTTCCAATTTTTTTAACATCTGTGGTAAGATAATCTAATTCTGTTCTAGAGTTAACATTGTTCCAAGTAAGACAGAACCTCTTACATATATGTGTGTGAATGACTATTTGGCAGGTCCTACAATAAATGTCACTTTTATTCATGTATTAGGGTTGTTTAAACATTTCTGTAAGATTTAAAGTACTTTTCTTCATATGGCTGTAATCTCAGCATCTACTCTCAAGCCCTTTTTTTTTTTCCAACCTATAAGGATATTCACAATAATACAACTTAATGACAAAGTGTTCATAAGTCATTGATTTAACAGCCAGCATATCTTAGAAATTGCCCTGAGCAAGGAATTAGGAAACTTAAACCCATGTCATGGTTCTGTCACAAACTTTGCATGATGATCTTAAGCAAGTGACTTAACTTCTCTCATTTGTCAAATAATGCAATTAATTACATTCCAAGTTGTTTTATATCTCTAAAAATGTTTTCATTTACTTATTAAATAATCAAAACACTTTGTGGGAATTATGTTAAGCACCAAATGAGTATAGAAGTATATAATGCTGTTTAAGACTATGTTTTTAAAATTGTGATTCAAAGGTCACCTGAATAAAGATTACCTGGGGCTCTTGTTAAAAATAGAGATTCCTGTCCTCTCCCTGCCTAAATCAGAATCTCCTAAGGTGATATACAGGTTTCTGTATTTTCACAATCTCTACAATGGTTATAATGCACCCTAATGTTTGAGAACCACTGGCCTAAAGAGGACAAGGCTGGTGCATGGCTTAAATTACTCCAGCTTCTGGAAAATCCCTTCTAAATATAATACATTCCATGTAGAGGAGACAGGAAGAAAGCTGCCTATTCAACAGAGCATCAGCCTGTGCTTGCCCCTACCTGATGCTTTCACTTGCTGTGTTTTATAACAAAACAGAAAAAAGGATGACACCCAGGTCACTGCCAGGATCATGATAACATCTGGAAGAGGACTGCAGCTCTCTGTTCGCTAATGGTAAGTTGAGCTTGTGACCCTTGGCTCAAGGAAGAAAGATGAGTAAAATGCCATTTCTTTACTCTTAATTCACCGTCCACCCCAATACTGTTAATACATCATTCTGGCAGAGAAAACACAGAAAGTCTTAAGTCACATTGTTCCATCTCTCTGTGGCCAAATACTGTACTAATAGTTTAAATCCTCTTCTGTACAACAGAAATGACCAAAGCCCATTTCTTCTCCTCCTTTCCTCTCTGATGTTGCTGATAGGAGCTAAATACCAAATAAGGGGACATGAGAGAGATTATAAATTCATACAAGTAAATTACAAAGAGAGGTGGTAGTATTTTTTCTAGAATTTCATAAAATCTCTCACATGAAAAAACTTTCCTGTATGATTTTATCAGGAAACTTAAAAGACATTTTGATGCAAGACTATCTAATAGTTATGAGAAAAATGCCATTATCTGTGCTCAATATAGAGAAATATAACAGCAACTTTAAAAGGCCAAGTACATTGATAAATCAAGATAAAAATTTTTTTTCAACAACTGGCATGTCAACATCCAACTTCTGAGTTTTATTCAATACTAGTGTCATGGGTTTCTCTTATCCCAATCAAAACTCCTCTGCCAAATGTCCATACAATTCATACCAACATACCAAAACTAAAAAAGAAAAAGGAAGGAAGGAGAGAAGGAAAGAAGGAAGGAACAGAAGGAGGCAGGAAGGGAAGGAGGAAACTCAACTACCATGCAAAATAACCATAAGAACTGGAGTTCAGCGGCACAGACCAGCAGGAGCAGAGGAATGCTGAAAAGGACGATGCTGCATAGTCTACTTGGAGATGCCCATATGATGCTGGATGATCAAGTACTCAGGTCACAGGTGTATTCATGGACCCATAAGAACCAGGATCTTGACCCAAACTTATAAGATCTTCTAAAAAGAAAACACTTCACCTAAATTGAAGTAATTAATAAGTCAAACACCAGAGAGTTCCTTATTTGATGTAAGTTGTGCCTAAAACTTTGGCTGATACAAAGAGACCCGTCCACTAAGGCACCCTGAGGCAATCTGACAATGTGTTGGAGAGAACTTTGTTGTCAGTACCACATCATTGTGAGAGTACAGAGATCGGATCACCCGCAGGGGACTGGATTCTTTGGGTAAACAGTCAACAAGTTCATTGCACTGTTTGTCAAATCCCAACAAGCGAATCCCATAGCCATGTGGGGAAGAAATCATTCGCCCATCAGGGCTGAAGCAAAGTTCTTTGATATAACCCCTGCCTACATTGGCTTCTTCAATGTAATGAGTCAGTCGTAGGGAACAGCGAGGTGAGACTGGTCGCACTGGAGCTCCTTCTTGGAATTCATAGACACAAGTCCACTAAGGAAAGAAAAGGGAGACAAACCATGGTTACAGAGCACCAAAGAGTGCTACAGAAATTCTCATTTTTCAAAAGCTCAACAGAATGCCAAAGTCACAGGATTGTTGCAAGATATCAATTAGATGAATACTATCTCCCATTAACTAACAAAACTTGTAGGCCCCATACCTTCTTCTCTTCATAACCTGAAGTTATTCTGCACTGTGAGGTTTTAAAACCTTTTGTTCCCTGAGGCTGCCTGTGACTTCTGTAGTAATACTTTTCCTTTTCTTACAGCAACAACAATCCTGATATTTAAAAAACTTCTGGGGTACGGGCTGGGGTTGTGGCTCAGTGGTAGAGCACTTGCCTGGTATGTGTGAGGCACTGGGTTAGATTCTCAGCACCACATATAAATAAATGAATAAAATAAAGGTCCATCAACAACTAAAATTACATATTAAAAAAAAAATTCTGGGTATATCCAAGCCCTAAAGTACCTCTTCCTCTGCACTTCAAAAGCTCTTTTCCCCTCCTTTTAGTTGTGGTCTCTGGAACCACTGAGATCCTTGCTTTCCAGAACACTCTTGCTATCCAGAATCCTAAGGTCATTTAACCTTTTCCCCTTAGTCATCAGTTTAGTCTCCACCTTGCCCAGATATTCCTGATTTTTAAAAAAATAAATAAAATTATGATAATTGGCTAAAACCTCACATTTATCCAGCTTAGCTAAAACATTTCAGTGCTATGTTTACTATATATTACCTTTATTTATTTATTTTGACAAGATGAAAGAGGCAAGAATTAAGAAGCCAGACACAACCTGAGCTGATGATGGCCATTAGAGTACTTGCTAGCCTGCTACACCCAAGCAGGAGAGGAAGAAGGGTTAGCAAGGGATAAGGATACCGTAAAACCACAGGGGATAGAAAGAGGATCGTCAAGAAGAAGGGTCTCTTGCCAGTCATGGTGGTGTGTGCCTGTAATCCTAGCAACTTGGGAGGCTGAGGCAGGAGGAACACAAGTACAAGGCCATCCTCAGAAACTTAGCAAGGCCCTAAGCAACTCAGTGTCACCCTGTCTCAAAAAAAAAAAAAAAAAAAAGGCTGGGGATGTGGCTCAATAGTAAAGTGTCCCTGGATTCAATCCCTGGTACCAAAAAAAAAAAAAGAAGGAGAGTCTGTGGACTGTGGTCTGATACACCTAGATTTGCACACACAGCAATGGCAATTTGTCCAATGAAACCTACTGAAGATAAAGCACTGCTAACTGTACCTCCTGATCATCAGTGTTGCTTGAGCACCGAAGAAGAGTGGCCCAGCCTTTGGGGTGCAGCTGTAAGGATGTGATGCAGTTTCCACGGTCTCTCTCACCAGGTACTTCAGGGGTTAAGACTTCAAGACTATTTCGTGGTGAAACGCCTGAGAAACAAGGAAATGAGGATTGGGATTTGTATTATTCAAGGACTAAGGCTGATTTCTGGCAGTTATCTTCCATGCCTTATGTTAACACATGTAAAAAAATATATTGTTCCTCAAAATACAGTGAGTTTTGGGATATGGGCATGGGGAAAGAGTACTACTATTACGAAAGAATACAAGTCCCTAGCTGGGTGCAGTGGCACATATCTGAGACAGGAGAATTACAAGTTCGAGGCCAGCCTAAGTAACTTAGCAAGACACTGTCTCAAAATAAAAATAAAAAGGGCTGGGGACATAGCCTAGGTTCAATCTCCAGTATGGGCTTAGGGGGAAGGGGGACCCAAGTTCCAATAGTAGGAATCACTGGGGACTTAAGGCTAAGACATGGAAGCTGAGCAGGGGTCCTTTGGATTTCGATCTATACCTCAGAAAGCTGTTTATTTATGGTTTATCTCCACCCCACCCCCTCATTTTGTACTAGATATTGAATTCAGGAGTAATTTATCACTTAGTTTTATACCTAGCCCTTTTTATTTTTGAGACAGGATCTTTATAAGTTGCCAAGGCTGGCCTTGAACTTGCAACCTCCCTGCTTCAGCTTCCCAAGTGTATGTGTGGTGCGGGGAGGTCATAGGCATGCACCACTGTGCCTGGCTTTTCTTTTTAAAAATTCCCTTGGAATTACTATACCACTGATGGAAACCTATAAGGCTCTAAATTACACTGCAACAACCAAACTATACATAAGTAATAATTTCACGTGTGATTGGATTTTAACGATTTTAGAGAAAAAGAAACCTCCATTTTAAGCATTAATTTTGTAAACCTCTAACAAAAGCAGAAAAGAAACGCACTCTAAATAGGTAAGCAAAGGTTTGATAGTTGTATTTTCTGGAGTTTCTCAGGAGTTGACAAAAGGGGAAACTATGAAGGAGCTGAATGGAGAGGGGGTAGGAAAGACTGGAAGATCAAGGATACCACTGATTTCACTTGAGCCAGAGCTAAGTTTAGTTTTATTTGTGCTATATCCTTAGAATCCACAGAAGATATCATGTCAAAAATAAAAGTTCTGACCAGGCACAGTGGTGCACACCTGTAATCCCAGCGGCTCAAAGGCTGAGGCAAGAGCATCATGAGTTCAAAGCCATCCTCAACAATCTAGCAAGGCCATGAACAACTCAGCAAGACCTTGTCTTTAAATAAAATATAAAAAGGGCTGAAGATGTGACTCAGTGGTTAAGCACACTGGGTTCCATCCCTGGTACCAAAAAAAAAGTTCTAATGCTGCTCTAACTCTCAAAGGAGAGCTATACTTATTTCCAAAAGGTGACCTAAAAGGCCATTTTTGGCCAATAAAGAGGAGGATAAACAGCTAAGAGCTTAGATTTGGATTTAATATGGAGAGGGGTTATAATGGAATTTGTCCAGGTAGAAAGCATTTCAATCAGGAAGTGGAGGGATGGGCAGAGAAGCTAGTTCTTTTAGAATGGCGGGGGGATGGAAGATACAGATTAGGGCCAGATTAAGCTCATTTTATCCCACAATCCCTTGGCAAGACATTTGGAGTATCACAGGTCTGTAATTCCTGCTTTTTGGGAGGTTGAGGCAGGAGGATTCAAAGACTGAGTCCAGCCTTGGCAATTTAGGGAGAGTCCATCTCAAAATAAGAAACTGAAAAAAGGGTTGGGGTGTAGCTCAGTAGTAAGGCACTCCTGGGTTCAATCCCGAGTACTGAGGAGGAAGGAAAAAAAAAAAAGAAATGGCAAAAGACCTAGAGTAAAAGACTAGGTGACATTCACAATCACCTGATAAATTCATTTCTCATGTTTATATAGTACTTGCACATGTATACTCTCATTTAATTTTTCCAACAATCTTGACTGGAATCCACATTTCCCAACTACTTCCTCTCCAAACTAGAACAAAGTAAGTTTGGTACATGTGATAAAAACAAAGTTCAAATTCCATTACAGATTTCAGCATAAAACGGTTAGTTGACTGAGAGGCAAGAGATAGTCTCATCTCCACTAGTTATTTTTATGGATTAAAACCAAACCAAAGAAAATTATTTGATGGAATCTGTTATTGCAAGATTATAAAATCCAGCTTTTAACCTACCTTCTCTTTGGGAGGCTCGTGAAATGTGCTTCTCAGAAGATGAATTAGAATCACTATGATGACAAGGTGAACCGGAAACTCTGGGACCAGCTGAACTCGATGAAGTGCTCAAATCTTAAAAACACAAAGAGTTTGACAATAAATCTAGCATAACTCTGGTAGTATCTCTTAACTTTTTAATTATCTACTTGAACCATATTCTAAATCATCCAAAACATGGCCAAAAAAGCTCATATAAACCTGGGGTATAACTAAGATGAAGGAAGGCAGGACATATCTTTAAAGCGTTATTTAAGGCCAAATTCCTTTTAAAAACATTTTATGCTGGGCTGGGGATGTGGCTCATGCGTGCGGCCCAGGTTCAATCCTCAGCACCACATACAAACAAAGATGTTGTGTCCGCCGAAAACTAAAAAATAAATATTAAAAAATTCTCTCTCTCTCTCTTAAAAAAAAAAAAAAAACCATTTTATGCCAAAAACTTGTGTATGTGAAATAAAATAAACAAAAAAACAAACCCCAACCAAATAAGCACTGGAATATCTTTGGGTATCATTTCTGTACTAAAACAGAATAAGAAAATTTAATGAAAACTGAGTCGTTTAACATTAGAATAGGGTCCAAACAACAGGCCCCATTACTGGTAACATGAATAAATCTTTCTATAAAGCATACTAAAAACTTCTATTATGTAAATCTATGTAAATCCTCTTTGAAATGCAAAGCAAAACTTTACATTAAAATCTGTGGAAAAGATAAAATTAATATGAAGTTTGGCATATTACTAGAAACTCAATTTCATCATACATTTTCAGTAGTCCCACACCTCTGCAGGGAATTCTTATTTTATTGAATTTCTTATGGTTTTATACCAGAATTACCCTTAGAAGTCAGAAAAGCTGCTGCTTCTTTTTTTGGTACCATGGATTAAACCCAGGAGTACTTAACAATTGAGCCACAACCCCAGCCCTTCTTTGTATTTTATTTTAGAGACAGGTCTCACTGAGTTGCTTAGAGCCTCGCTAAATTGCTGAGGCTTTGAACTTGCAGTTCTCTTGCCTCAGCCTCCTGAGCCACTGGGATTATGGGCATATGCTACCACACATGGCTGAAGACTGAAAAGCTTGGTTTTGAGTCAAAAAATGCCAACTACACCTTCTAGATAACTATCACTAAGCTAATTATTAGTATTTAACTTTTTTTAAAAAAGGCAATTCTGAATCTAAAAGGATTACATTCACTTTTATCAAACACCTTGCTTGCAAGGAAGTTGGTAAACTTAAATTTCTACTTTTAACAGTTAAATTGGTCAATAATAGTACAATTATGCCTGTATTTTCCCAAAAGAGTCTTCAGGAGTGGCCTTGTGCACATATGAGAAAGATTCCAACCATTTAAAGTTATCTTTTAATAGCACTTCATGAAAAGTTTGTATTTGTGTTCCAAATAATTAAGTCTGTTTTCCTCCGCTCCCAGGCCACTCTTCTCTTTCCCAAGTCAGATGAAATATATTCTCTTTATCATAAAATATTGATGAAGTATAGTATTTAAGTTTTTCTGAGCCCCAACTTCACTTAAGTCTAATAGAATCTGCAATGGGAAAAAGGACAAAGCTTTGGCAAGAGGGTGTTACAAACAAGATGGCACCAGGTACCTATGTGTGGACATTTGGAAATCTAGGATACAATACAAATTTAAAATTAAAACTCTATAATCATAACTTAAAAAGTTCTGCTGGGGGCTGGGATTGTGGTTCAGTGGTTGAGCACTTGCCTAGCATGTGTGAGGCCCTGGGTTTGATTCTCAGCACCGCATATAAATAAATAAAATAAAAGTCCATTGATAACAAAAAAAAAAAATTTTTTTTTTAAAGTTCTGCTGGATTCTTTATTTAAAAAAAACTTTTCTTTCTTTAAAAAAATTTTTTTAGTTGTATATGGACAAAATACCTTTATTTTTTATTCATTTTCACTTTTATGTGGTGCTGAGGATTGAACCCAGGGTCTCATGTGTCCAGGCAAGCACTCGACCACTGAGCTACAATCTCAGCCCTACTACACTTTTAATTAAAAAAAGAAAAGCTGGGGCTGGAGGTTGTGGCTCAGTGGTAGAGCGCTTGCCTCGCACATGAGAGACCCTGGGTTCGATCCTCAGCACCACATAAAAATAAATAAACAAAATAAAGATATTGTGTCAATGTATAACTAAAAAAAAAATTAAAAAAAAAAAAAGAAAGAAAGAAAAGCTTACCTGAACTTGATGTAGTTCTCCTTGCTCTCAAAATGGGATAGCTGCCTACTTCTAAAGACTTTGTTAAGTCAAGATCATGGAGAATCAAGAGATATCCAGAGGATGTTGAGATCAACATTTTGGAACAATCTGGTGTTAGTCTCATTCGCATGAGAAAACGAGTGTGAAAGAATTTCTTATGTGGACAACCATCTTCTGTACACCTATAAAGAAACAAACCCAACAAAACCTAGAGTTATCCTAAATTTAATGATTCAGTGATAGTCAAATTGTTTTTCCCTTCAAAACAGAATTAATAATGTATGTTTACAATTATTTTGCTCACCATTCCTTCTCTCATCTCTAACCTTCCTTTTTAGATCACTCTTTTTTGTTCTGAAGTATATCCCTCAGAATTTTGTATGTAAAACTTTGTTGAGGTAAATTCATTTTTTTTATTGTTCTGAAAATATGTATTTCATCTTTATTGAAAAAAGGTTTGGCTGAACATACAACTTAAGGCTGACAGTTACTTCTTTCTGAATAATGAGGATGTTTCACAGTTCTGGGTTCCAATATTACTATTTATAAACTTGCTATCAGTCTATCTGCTACTTTTGAACAATTGATCTTTTTCTGTCTGGTTGATCTGTCTTTAGAGTCCTACAGTTTCACATTGGTATGTGTAACTTTGGATTTCCTTTTGTTTGTATTTATTGAGATTCATTTGACTTTCTAAATCTTAAGATTTATTTTACTCATATATTCTGGAAAGTTCTCAGTCATTATTTCAATATTGCCCTTCACCCATTTTCTATATTCTTTCACCACTCCAAAAAACTTTTGAAACATTCATATTTGACTCTCCTTGTCTCACAATTTCTCTTTCATGGGTTTGTTTTTGGGGGGTGGGGCTGGGGCAGGTACTGGGGATTGAAACCAGGGACACTCTACCACTGAGCTACATCACCAGCAAGCCGCCCCCCCCAATTTTTTGAAAGTCTCACTAAATTGCCAAGACTTGCTCATATTTGTGATCCTCCTGCCTCAGACTTCTAAATAGTTGGGATTACAAGTGTGCTCCACTGTGCAAGGCTTTTTCATGTTTCATATTTCCCCATTTTCATATGTTGTATTTTGAGTAACTTTTAGATATGTATCTCCTAATCTATTGTTTTAAGCTAAAAAAAATCTATTGTTTTAAAGCTGTGCCTAACCTGCTGTTTCACCTGCCCTATATGTACTTGCATTTCTATAGTTCTATTAAGTTTTTAAAGTTATCAAATCTGCCCACATGGTTTCTTTGATAGACTTTTATTCCTTGTATATTTTTGTTCCTGTTTTATTTCATTTTTGTTATCTAAAAAAACATACCTATAGAAAACATAAATAAAACAAGTAGAGCTTAAAGAAAAATGAATATTCCTCACCCACTTTAATAGTACAACATTTATACTTTAGACACTCCATCTATTTCTCTCCACTGTTGCAACCCATTTTTGTCTCAAACAAAAATACAAATATTGAGAGCTCTTTTTAAAATTTTAAGTTTTCTTCTCCTTATATTGTTATTCAAAGAAACTTTCCTTTTGTATCTCTATATTATAAGTTTTCCTCGCCTTTTTTTTTTTTTGTCCTCGTTGCACCCTTGAAAGCAAGATGGGTCACCAACAGCTCTATTGGGGCCACCCGCGAAAATTTGGCCAGGGTTCTCGCTTTTGCCGCGTGTGTTCAAACCGGCAAGGTCTGATCCGGAAATATGGCCTCAACGTGTGCCGGCAGTGTTTCTGTCAGCGCAAAGGACATAGGCTTCATTAAGTTGGACTAAGTGATCTTCCTCGAATGGATTACCCAAGATAGCCACCCAGTGAAGGAGAACATGCTAATTCTTTGTACATAAAATACATAAAATAAAATAAAAGTTCTAAAAAACTTCCAAAAATGTGAAGTAAAAAAAAAAAAGTTTTCCTCAATTTCTGCTCTGCTCATGCTTAAGAGTGGGAAACTAAAGCTGACTAGAACTATATAGTTTATATAATACACACACATTCATATATATATATATATGTATATGTATATATGTATATATACGTATATATATATATGTAACCTTAGATCATCACCCGAGAGAAGGCCGAGGATCTCTGAAATCAATATTCAGTACACATGTCATTTAATCCCCTTGGTTTCAGCAACATACCTGAAACTTCAACTGTTTCTGGAAACTTTTAATAAAGATTCTTCATTTTACCCTCTCTATAAAGTAAAATTAGAAACTTCTGCTAAAATGGGAAGTTGATTGCACTGATATAGGTTAAGAAAGGAAGAAGTTCTTAAATATCTCTCCTGTGAATCCTTATTTAGCTACTTAAAAAGTACCCAGGGTTGCCAGTTCCTGTGATTTTGAGGATTCTATGACAATTATCTTAAGTTTTTAATTTTCCCCCTCTGCCAGCTTAGGGTTCAGATTCCTTGGACTTACTAAATCAAGTTGCTTAAAACAGCTGCTTAGTCAGTAGTCATTCATCTCCACCATCTTTCCGGCTTCTAAAATTCTATTGTCATATTTCCTCTCCTGTTTCCCCATCTTTATAAGTTTATGCCCTTGACTTTAAAATGTCTTTTTTGTTTACTTAGGTATTACAGTGACTTAAATGAAAATTTACAATTTTCTCCATCAAGGTTACACATCTTCTTTTGTAATTTATTCCTATGTATAACAACATATTTTTAAAAATTTATTTGTTCTAATCAATTACATATGACAACAGAATGGAGCTCAATTTTTCACATCTCTGGTTATATAAATTTTTTTATTATGAAAAATTGTATACTTGAAAAATTTTGCACTGACATAATCCCAATAATCAATGGGAACACATTGATTTTTAAAATTTTCATCCTACTTCCAGCCTGCAACGTTTTTTGGTTTGTACTGCAGATTACATGGACACTTAACCACCAAGCCACAGCCCCAGTCCTTTTTTTTACTTTGAGACAGGGTCTTGTGAAGCTGTTTAGGGCCTTGCTAAATTGCTGAGGCTGGCTTGAGTTCTTGGGATTACAGGCGTGCACCACCACACCCAGCTGGACATTTCATATAAACAGAAGTATACAATAAGTAGTCTTTAATCTGGTCTTTTCATTTAGCATAATTTCTTGAGGTTCTTCCATGACACAGCATATATCAATACTATTTTTATTGCCAAATAGTATTGTTGTATAGACACAATACATTTTGTTTAACTATTAACCACTGGATGGATATTTAGATTGGTTCCCTTTTTCTTTGGCTATGATAAATACTGCTATTGTAAATATTTATGTATAGGTCTCTGTATAGACATATGTGTTCATTTCTTTTGTGTAGGTATACCTAGGAGTGGAATACAGTAAGTATTATTTTAACACTTTACAAAACTGCTAACCTTTATAAAATGGTTGTACCATTTTACTTTCCCAGCAGCAATGTGGATTCCAGGAATGAGGGTTCCAGTTTTCCACATTCTTGCCAAGACTTGTTATTCATAATATTGAGTCTTCTAATCTCTGAACATGTAATGTCTCATTATTAGTAACTACTTATATTTCTTTTAGAAATGTTACATAGCATTCAGTGTACAAATCTTGTACTTTTTTGTGTGTGTACGTGTGTGTACTCCTGGGGATCAAACCCTGGGTCTTGTGCATGCTAGGTAAGTGCACAATCATTGAGCTACATCCCTAGCCCAAATACTACTGTATTCTTTTTGATACTATTGTGAATGCAATTGTATTCCTCAGCCATTTCTGGATTATTCATTGCTTTTATTTTTAAATAAATCTTTTTTTTTTTTTATAGAGAGAGAGGGAGAGAGAGAGAGAGAATTTCAATATTTATTTTTCAGTTTTTGGCGTACACAACATCTTTGTTTTTTTGTATGTGGTGCTGAGCATTGAACCCGGGCCGCACGCATGCCAGGCGAGCACGCTACCGCTTGAGCCACATCCCCAGCCCCTATTCATTGCTTTTAAGTAGAAATATCTTTGACTTTTGCATATTAATCTGCCATATCTTGTTAATTCAATGAACTTGTTTATTATTTCTAGGTTTTGGGGGGAATTCCTTAAGATTTTCTATGTAGAAAAACGCATAGTAGTATACACCCATAATCCCAGTGACTTGGGAGGCTGAAGCAGGAGGATCAGAGTTCAAGGTCAGACTGCAAAACTTAAAGAGACCCTATTTCAAAATAGAAAATAAAAAGGGCCTTGAGATGTAGCTCAGTGGTAGAGGGACCCTAGGTTCAATCCCCAGTACCAAAAAAGAAAATATAAATAATAGAGTCAAATCTTCTAAATATGAAAACTGATTTTACTTCTTCCTTTCCAATCTGGTAGCTTTTTTTCTTCTTGCTTCATGGTGCATCCAGAGTAATGATGTATCTCCAGTACAATATTGAATAAAAGTGGCGAGAACTTTGTTACTGATCTTTTTTTTTTTTTAAATATTTATTTTTCAGTTTTTGGCGGACCCAACATCTTTGTTTGTATGTGGTGCTGAGGATCGAACCTGGGCCACATGCATGCCAGGTGAGCGCGCTACCGCTTGAGCCACATCCCCAGCCCTTTGTTACTAATCTTATGGGAAATGTATCAGTCTTTCAACATTAAGATTTTAACTGTAGGTTTTCCATTGATGTCCTTTATCAAGTTAAGGAAGTTCTCTTTTATTCCTAGTTTTAGCACAAATGGGTATTGAATTTTATGTTAATTGCTTTTCAGTCTTTATTGAGATGATTATGTGGGGTTTTAGTTTTACTAATATATTACAATAACTGATTTTTGGATATTAAAGCAACATGGCATTCTTGAAATAAATTCCACTTGGTTGTGACTTATAATCCTTTATATGTATATTGCTAGATTTGACTTGCTAATATTGTTTTCAGATCTTTGCATCAATTTTATTGCAGGATATTGGCCAGCAGTTTTCCATTCTTATGATGCCAGAGTAATACTAGACTCCAAAGAATTCAGCTGGGAAGTGTTCTTTCCTCTATTTTCTGAAATAGTCTGTAATGGAATATTTGGTAAAATTCATTGTGAAGCCATTTGGGCTTGGGCTTTTCTTTGTGGGAAGATTTACAAATTACCAACTCTTTATTTACTATAGGTCTTGTGTCTAAGGATTTTCCACTTACTCTTTGAATCTGTTTCAGTAATTTATGACTCTCTAGGTATTTGTTTACATAAGTTATTATAAAGAGGTTCATAATATTCTTTTATAACCCTTTCAATTTTCTTCTGTAAGGCTGGTAATGATGTCCTTTATTTTGTTTTTAATCATGACTGGATGTTGAATTTTATTCCTCAATTGAAATAATTAACCCTCCTACAAAGGTGTGTCTTTGGATCCCTGTCTTTGGACACATAAGAATTAGAGGAAAAGAAATATGAATTTGGAGAAGTCTTTTCCAAATTTTCCCCCATGGATCAATCATCCCACATAGAAGAAGAAAAGAAAGAATCATATGGATTTATTCATTTTATCTCTTAATGTAATTAATCATATTAACAGAGTTTATATTGACAAAACATCCTTTCATTTCTGGAATAAGAATTCTCTTTTTCTAGAATCTCATCAGTTTAATAAAACCAGAATATCATTTCAGTATCTGACAGGAGTCACCTATAAAACTGATAAGGCTGTTCTTTATTAGATCAGTTTTAATTGATTTAAAATTTTTCTTCAATGTTTACAGAATTGATGTTCAGAGTACTTAAATAACCAGTAGTGCACAAACACTGGAGAGTCAGAATAGATATAGTTGACAATGCTGGAATAGAGTCTTAGAATTGTATTACTGTGCAAGAAAAATTTCAGTTACTGGATGATGGGAAGATCTTGAGGGAGGTAATCTTAGAAGAGAGGCCTAGGTAGCCAGAGGGTGACTCAGGGCAGCAATTATTTAACAAATGGTAAGGAAGAAGTTCAATCTTTTAACAACTACTTCAGCTGAATCGGTACACATTGGTTAAACATCAGTCCTGGAAAATGGTTTATTTCTTCTTTGGTTAGCTTTGCTAAGGTGTCTTTTTTGTTTGTTTGTTTGTTTTTAAATATTTTTAGTTGTAGATGGACACAATACCCTTATTTTATTTATTTTTATGTGGTGCTGATGATCAAACCCAGTGCCTCACACATGCTAGGCAAGTGTTCTACCACCAAGCCACAACCCCAGCCCAAGGTGTATGTTTTTAATAAACTATTTCATCAAAGTTTTCAATATATTTGCATACAGTTGATTTTGTCATCTTACTCTCTATATTTTTGTTAAAGCTCCTTTTTCATTGCTATTATGATTTTTGGTGTGGGGGATCAAACCCAAGGCTTCACACATGCTACTTAAGTAACATTGCTACACTTCCAGCCCTCACTGCTATTATTATTTGTGTTTTCTATTTTCTCTTGATGAGTCTTTTTTTAAAAATATTTGTTGATTGACCTTTATTTATTTATTTTTTACTTATATGTGGTGCTGAGACTCGAACCCAGTGCCTCATGCATGCCAGGCAAGTGCACTACCATTGAGCCATAACCCTAGCCCTCTCTTGATGAATCTTGTCAGAGAATTACCAATTATTTCAAACAACACTTTAGAAAATTCCTTTTTATTATATTATCATTTTCAATCTTAATTTTTAAAATTTTTTTGTTGTAGTTGGACATAATACCTTTATTTATTTATTTTTTTGTGGTGCTGGGGATGGAACTCAGGGCCTCGCACGTGCTAGGCAAGTGCTCTACTGCTGAGCCACAACCCCAGCCCTATATCTTATTAATTTTGTATTTTTGTTATATCCATATATCCACTTGTTTTTTGGTATCAGGGATTGAGCCCAAGGGCACTTTACTAATGAGCTACACCCACAGCCCTTTTTGAGAAAGGGTCTCACTAAATTGCTTAGGGCCTTGTTAAATTGGTGAGGCTGATCTCAAACTGGCAAATCCTACTCCCTCAACCTCCTGAGTAGCCAGTATTATAGGCATGTGCCACTACTCCCTGCTGTGGGGGCTGAACCCACGGGGGTGGGGGGCTTAATCACTGAGCAATATCCCAGCCCTTTTTTATATTTTTATTTAGAGACAAGGTCTTGCTGAGTTGCTGAGGCTGGCTTTGAATTCTAATCCTCCTGGCTTAGCCTCCCAAGCTGCTGGGATTACAGGTATGTGCCACTGCACCCAGACATACATCTACTTTTACTGGGTTTATCCTTTTAGTTTTTACGTTTTTAAAGTAAGTTCATCAATTTTCAGTCTACCTTCTGACATTCTGAATTACTTAGGAAATGAGTTTATAAGTCTCTAAAGATGGGGAGAGAATTTCTCTTTTCTTTTCAGTACTGGGGATTGAACCCAGGGGTGCTCTACCACTGAGCTATATTCCCAGCCCTTTTTATTTTGAGAAAGCATCTCACTAAATTACCCAGGCTGGCTCCTCCCACCTCAGTCTTCCAAGTAGCTGGGATCACAGGTGTGAGCTACTATGCCTGGCTAGTTTTACTTTTAAATCCAATTTAACACTATTTTTTAACTGGCTAGTTTAGTTCATATATATTTATCATTACTGATGTCTAGATTGATTTGTAGGTTATGTGCCTACCATATTTCTGTGCTACCTTACTTACCTTTTTTTTTTTTTTTGGCGGGGGTGGGGGGTGACTGGGAATTAAACTAAGGATGCTTTACCACTGAGGTAAAGCTACATCCTCAGTGTTTTTTATTTTGAGACAGGGTCTCACTCAGTTGCTGAAGGTCTTACTAGGTTGCAGAATCTAGCCTGAAACTTGTGATCCTCCAGATTTAACGTCCTGAGATGCTGGGATTATAGGCATGCACCACTATGCCTGGCACCTGTTTATTTTTTAAATGATTCTTTTTTTCTCCCCTTCTCTATTTCTACTGTCTTATTAGTTTTTTATCCTTCTATAGATTTGGAAATTGTCGTTTTTATTTCTGTTCAAATTTTCTTTCTAGATTAAAAAATACACATTTGCCTCTAAATTCTAACATATATGTTTATGTTTGTCTAAAGATGATCAATAGCTGTATCCTCTACTCAAAATGTACATCTAGAAATCTTTAATATTATCCCCTTTTTACATATGATCTCTGAAGAGCATATTTGAAAATAATCCTGATGTGTTACCATATTATCATTTCACCAGTTTGCAATAGGTATATTTTAATTATTTCTCAAACTTCAATTTTCAAATAATCAAATTCTCTATTAGCAAACATTTTATTCAAATGTTTCTCAATGGAGGTATAACTTGCATTTTAGGTGGGTCAATTGGTCCAAAGTGAAAAATAGACCACAGAAACTATGGTCCTACCAACAAATGCCATAGAAATCCTCCCTTTTCCCCAACAATGATAACCCAAACTGCCCCATACTGTGTTTCCAAACATTACTTTCAGGATCAGTGTCACTCACTTGAGAATACTCTTTTAATGTATGAAAAAAAAATTGCAAAAATTACAAAATAAATAGATTTAGAACTGAAGGAACAAAGAGTAAGAAATATTTTAGTTTCACAAAGGAAATAATAAAAACATTTTTCCTTAATCTCAGGAAATTCATTTTATACAGCAGTTTTCAATCATTAGCTATATGCCTTGGTCTCTTTATCATACAAAATTTTTGCTTATTTACTTTTTGATTTTTGCAGTGTTGGGCATCAAACCCAGGGCCTCATGTGCACTAGGCAAGGATGCTATCACTGAATCATACCCTGAACTCTAAAGTTTTTAGTTGTAATATGATTAAGTAACAAAAAATGGAATCACTTTTTGTTTTTTCTAAAGCCAGTTTTTTTTCTTGAGGCTTCAGTAGAATACTGAATTTGTTCACCATTTTATCTGTTTATTTTTGTGGTACTGGGGATTGTGGTATTCAGGCCTCACACATGCCAGGCAAGTGCTCTACCACTGAGCCATATCCCCAGTCCTGCTCACAATTAAAAAAAAAAATGTTTTTATTCATAATCCTAATATGGTCTCCTGTTACAAACCTGTTAGTGTCCCAAATAATGACATTTCCATCAAATCCTGATGTTACTAAGAGTCTTGTATTAGTATCGTATTCGATGTTCTTCACCCAGCTAGTGTGACCATGTAAAGTGCATACTTTGGTGTTCAATTTTCTCAGATCCCATAATGCTATTGTAGTGTCATCAGAGCAGGTAGCGAACAGCCGGTTATCAAGAAATCTACAAAAGCAGAAAAGAAAAACTGGTTTATTTAATCTCTTCTTGAGGAAAATTTGTTGAGAAACGATCTCTATATTACCTAATCAAGAAAGAGGAAAAACAAATGACTATAAACTCATTGTACAAATCTAGTGATTCTGATATACAATTAACTGTAAGTATAATTTACATAATCACAGGGCCAGGCCACCAAGATTTAATAAGAGCCACAATGTAATTTGATCCATTTCCTTTAAATTACTGATGTTTTTTGGAACTGGAAGTAGGCATAGGTAGACAGAATAGAAGGAAAGAACTTAATAATGAGAAATATTTACTCTGCTATAAGTAACATCCCTTTAAATCTAGAATATTTACATTAAAAATGCTTTTCAAATTGCCATCATTTTAATTTATTAATTCAAAGGCATTCCCCAAGGAATCTCATTTAGCAACATTTTATTAGGACCAGTTAAGATTACAGGACAGACTTATTTGAAACACTCTTATAATTTAGACTTTTTATTTTGCACTAATTTCTCAATCCTTAGCAAGAGTATATTTTTATACATTTACTTAAAAGATAGCAAAGTTAACATTCACACTTAAACTGGTTTAATTTAACATTAGGATGATCTCTCTAATATATAGTGTTATACACAACTTTCTTAATCTCTTGCAAAAGAAATAAAATCTAGAGATCCTTCCAAGATAAAACCATACAAATTCTTGTCAGAAATTAATTTCAATATCCACAAACACCATTGTGACCTCAAAACTTATCCTGGTTTTAAAATTCCAGGCCCATCTTCCCCCTGCCCCTTGATATGGCTAACTCTTGCTTTCTTTTTAATATTTAGCTATCATCCCTTCCAGGAAGCCTTCCCTTTCTGTCAATATGGGGTAGATCTACCAATTCTCTTAGTTCCCAAATCATTCTACAATTGTATCATAATACCTCAAACTACAGTGAAAGAAATAACTTTACAAAGCTATAAACTCCTTGAAGGCTGCCTAGTTCATGCTTAGAATTGTAGTACCCAACAAACAGTGCCAGGCACATAGGCATCAACAAATATTTATTAAATAAATAAGAAGTGTTCACTACCTAGTGAAGACATTATAAATACATAATTACATAAAATAATTATGTGGAATAAAAAAAGGAAAGAGGATGACTAGGAAAGACTTCATGGTGGTCTCACTGGTACCAACAAAAGATAAGCAGGAACTCCAAGTAGCCAAGAGATAAGCAAAGGTACAGAGGCAAGGAATGCTACTTGCGGGAAAATAGAGACAGGTAGGGGACATATCATGGATTTATTCCATAACAATCCCCAATAAACAATTTTTTTAATTATAAGTTTTTCTTGAAAATATTTTTAAATGGGAAAAAATATATCACCAAAAATAACCAGTTATTGATGTTCAGCTTAATTTCTGTATTTTAAAACCAACATCTCAAATATTTCACCATCTCATTAAAGATTTATCAACAAAATTATTTTTTTTCTCAGTTTTTGTCTCTTTTAGCTTTTATCAACAAAATCACTTTTTTTTTGGGGGGGGGGGACAGGGTACAGGGACTGAACCCAGGGCCTCCAGCATGCTAGGCAAGTGCTCTACCACTGAGCTACATACCTACCCTGCAGTATTATCTTTATTATTGAGTTGTAAAATCTCTCTCTCCCGGGCTGGGGATGTGGCTCAAGCGGTAGCGCACTCGCCTGGCATGCGTGTGGCCCGGGTTCGATTCTCAGCACCACGTACAAAGAAAGATGTTGTGTCTGCCGATAATTAAAAAATAAACATTAAAATTCTCAAAAAAAAAAAAAAAAAACTCTCTCTCTTTTTTTTTTTTAAGTGGACACAATATCTTTATTTTACATTTATGTGGTGGTGCTAAGGATCGAACCCAGTGCCTCATGCATGTGCATGCTAGGCGAGCACTCTACCACTGAGCCACAACCCCAGCCCGTAAAAATCTCTTTATAGTAAAGATAATATATCTGAGATTTAAAAATACAATATATTTCATACATTTTCCACATACATTCCTATCTTTTAACGTAGTCTATGTTTTCTTACTACATCAAAATTTTAATTCTTTTATCATTAAATCTATTTTTTCTCATGTAGATTTACCTTTACTAATGAGGCTTTGCAAAGTACAACTAGTTCAATGGCTTTCATACTTGATGGAATTTTATGGATGAAAAAAAATACACTCCAAAATATTTTAGGGCTGGGGATTACAGTACAGTGGCAGAGCATTTGTCTTTAACATTTGCAAGGTCCTGGGTTTGATCTCTAGCACCACAAAACAAACAAATAAAAATCTTAAAAAATACAAAAGGCTACTGGAAAGTAAGTCAACCTTAATGAGTATCTTCATACACTTGAAATATGTATAAATATACTACCAAATATTTTATTCAGTCTACAAAAATATTAATATATGTATTAACAACTTCAGTGTGCATTGCTAATTCTAGCAACTTGGGAGGCCTAAGGCAGAAGGATCACAAATTCAAGACCAATCCAGGGAACTTAATGAGACTTTGTCTCAAATTTTCAAAAAAATAAAAATAAAAATAAAAAGGACCAGGATGTAGCTCAGTGGTAGAGCAACCCACGACTAAATCCCCAGTATTGCAAAACAAAAACAAAAAAACACCTCAGTGAGATTATATTGCTGTGGCTCACAGTGTTCCCCCTGATGGTTTTTTTATTTGTTTGCTTTGCAGTACTGGAGACTGAGCCCAGGTGTCTACCAATAAGCTACATTCCTAGCTCTGTTTTGAGACAGGGCCTCACAAAGCCGTCCAGGCTGGCCTTGAATTTATGATATTCTTGCCTCAGGTTCCTGAGTAGCTGAGATTATGGGGATTATAGGCATATGTCACAGTGCCTGGTCACTTGAAGGGTTTTAAGGAAGACAGCAAGATGATTAGAGAATAGTTGAAGGGATCTCTCCTAGATGACTAGGTTCCCAAACTCTTGAATTTTCATAAAAAATAAAGTAAGATGGGGGATCAGTTTTTAAATTTTTCTTATAGAATCAGTTGAAAAAAATAAATGTTACATAAAAGGATATTTAACTTCAAAATGCAGAAAAAATATAATCTTGGCAAAAAAGTTAACAGTTTTGAGTTGAGTTTACCTTAAAGAAAAATTCAATACTTTGACTTTTGTTGGCTTGTTTTGTACCTTTTAAAAAACAAGAGAATGACTGGCAAAGAGAATAATTCATAGACTACTAACAATGTTGATGAGATCATCAGTTATAGCACCTAGGACAGCTTTAATCCCCAAATAAGCAGATGTAGAAATGTAAAATATTAGAGAAGTTCTCGGAAACATGGCCCTGTCCTCTTAAACTAAAACTCAGTATGGCCTAGTAATAATTGTAAAGTATTTATAACTCCACAGTCCTGAAAATAGGAGACACCTTACATATACTGAAATCTATGTGTTTCTGCATCACCGAACTTCTCTAAATGTCCCCACCAAACTTCAACATATGATTATAACAACTCTGGATAAACTCACATTTGGATTATATTGAAGTAGGTCTTCATTATCAGAGAATAATTGGCTAAAGGAAAAAAGTAATTGAATGAGAATTCTCTTAAAATAGGTGCTGACATTCCAATGTCTAAATGAAAATGGTATTGAGTACCTTAAAAAATTTAAACTAAAAATTACAAAAATAATTTTTTTTTCTATTTATGTAACCATGTGCAAATTCTGAGAGCAAGAATAAACTAAATTTAGGGTTTGGGGGGTATAATCCTTCCAATGAAATTATGACAGGATACACCCATTTCATATTTGAACTCTGTATAAATCAAAATGAGTGTAATTTTTAAATAAATATTCAAAGGCTTTATCAATTTTCCCAAAAGCCCTTCCTTAGTCCTGTGAGATAGTCACATCATCTTTGAGGTGTCTGTCATTATTTCTGTTATTTTTCTTTATTCTAATTGATAATTTGTCTAACTAAATCCAATCCTCACTTACCAATGATTTTATATGTAACTTAACCAGTTCTCTAATATCACTTTTAGGGTTTTGTGAAATTTTTTGTCCTTTACAAGAAAAATTCCATGTTCTCACAGATACACACTGCATCGCATCATATTGTTTTAAATACAACAATCAGCAAGAGAGCAACAAAACCAGTGGAAGAAATAGAGCCTGGGATATTTAAATGGGTATTAGTAAATATTCTTACAATGACTTCAGGGCTTCTCCCTATGCCCTC
Source organism: Marmota marmota marmota (assembly GCF_001458135.2). Taxonomy (NCBI): domain Eukaryota; kingdom Metazoa; phylum Chordata; class Mammalia; order Rodentia; family Sciuridae; genus Marmota; species Marmota marmota. The sequence goes on from NW_026000101.1 coordinate 15,051,401, forward strand.
ATAATAGGGTGACCTGAATTGCTGAATGGACTCTGAAATCTAAGTACTGAGTCCACATGACTGAGAAAGAAGTAAACCTGTCTGATTGGTGTACATATTTAAGTTACAGACTTTACCCTATCTCAAAACATGAAGTAGCAGAAAACAATCTCCACAACTACTTATGTTTTTATTTCACAAGATATGTAATCTACAAAACTAAGAAATGAACTAGAAGACATTTCCAAATATGTGCAAAACGACTATATAGAACCAAACAAGAACATGTATGCCCACATCTCTGAAGAGTACAATGAAGTAGTCTAATGGAGCTGAATATGAATTTCATTTCTACCACCTGCTATATATATATGACCTTAGGTAAGTCGCTTTATTTGAGTTGCAATTTCTCTATTTCTTAAAACTGGTACAATATCTGTCTTACATAGGAACACTCTAAAGAATGAACAAAATAATGTATTAAAAGTTCTTCCCGGGCTGGGGTTGTGGCTCAGTGGTAGAGTGCTCGTCTTGCATGTGTGAGGCACTGAGTTCGATCCTCAGTACCACATAAAGATAAATAAATAAAATAAAGGTAATGTGTCCATCTGTAACTACAAAATTAAAAAAAAAAAGTGCTTCACAGAAGGTTTGGTTTATAGTAAGATCTCAAAAAACAAAAGTTAGTATTATTAATAAGTAACGCACACTTCAGCTCATGCATCAGAAGACCCCTTCAGACCCTCGCTGAAAACTCTTAAGTTAGATGTATTTCTAAACAAGCTTCAAAATCCATTTTTCTATTCAACAGATCAGAAGAAGCAGATTCAAATTCGTTGGCATGGGGTGCTGTGGCAGGCACATAATGACAGCAGCAAATGAAAGCTGACATTGACAAAGAACAAATTTTAACAGCAGATTAGTCAAAGGTCATTTTGAGTAGGGGCAAACATCTTGATAAAGTCTATTCTTTTTGAGATGAGAAAAATTTATATGGTAAAATATTAGAAACACAGAGAAAATTATTAATAATATAGCAAACATCTGTGATACCCACCACCCAGCTTTATCGAATTTTAACATTTTGTTATATTTCAGGTTTTTTTTTTAACATTATGAACACAGTTGAAGTATATTGTGTATCCCTCCCCAACCCCATTCCCCTCCCTCCCTCTCTCCAGAGGGAACCACTATCCAAAATTTGTTGTTATTCCCCATGCAAGTTTTTAATATCATGAATTCATATATATGTATCAAGCAATAATTTAACATTATTTTGCATCCAATTTATTCTGTAAAAGTTTAATGAGCACCCACTCACTATGTATAAGGCACAGTTCTAGGTGCTAGAATAAAACAGAACAAACACATGCTTTCATCAAGCTCATGTTTGTGAAGTTTTCAAACTTTATATAAATGGTATCACACTGTATAGTTTCATTCTACAATTTGCTTTTCTGCCTTGATCTTAACATTTCTGAGGTATGTATCAGATGTCGATGCTTTTAGTTCATTTAACTGATGTATAGTATTCCATTGTAAAGTATATCAGAATTTATTTATGTTTTCTCCTCTTGATGGACATTCAAATTATTCTTAGCTCTTCTCTACCACTAATGATGCTAAAATGAACTTTCCGTTCTTTACATACCTTTGTTCACAAGTGCATTCTCTTAAAAATAATGATCTTCAATTTTACAAGATATTGCCAAACTGCTTTTCAAAGTAATTTTTACCAATTTATACTCCAATGATATCTAAGAGTTCCTATTTCTCATCATCTTTGCCAATACTTGATATTTCTTCACTGTTATTTTTATTTGTATTTCCACAACTAGTAAATTTGAATATCTTTCCATATTTATTCTCTTATGTGATTCTCTATTTTTGTTATAGGGTTATTGTCTTATTTATTCTAGATATTAATCTTTCTTGAGTATGATATTGAAAATATCTTTAACTAGATTATATCTTCTCATACTGTTATATTGTCTATAGTAAAATAGAATGAAGTCTTAAATTTTTATGTAGCTGCGCTTATCAATCCTTCTGATTTGTGCTCTTAGTGTCTCAACAATCTTTTCTCACATTTAAGACACAAACATATTCTATACTTTCTTCCAAAGCTTTAAAGGCTTGCTTTCATAATTAGGTCTTTAACTGGAAGTTATTTTCACTTATGGTATAGGCAGAGATCTAATTTTATTTATATATCTAAGTCATATGTTTTATATATTTCAACTTTTCTATTTTTCCTCCCATCAATTTGTAATGCCTCTGCTATCATATATAAATTTTTCATATATCCATAGGTCTGCTTCTAAGAGCTCTATATTCTAATATACCATCACTTAATCTATCCCTGTCCTGAGACTACATTTGATACCTGAATGGGGTGATTACTTCCATCTTTTTCCCCCCCTTTTTCTTTTTTGCAGAACTGAGAATAGAACCCAGGAGTACTTTACCCAATGAGCTACATTCCCAGTCCTTTTTATTTTTTTGGTGTTGGGGATCAAACCCAGGGCCTTGTGCATGCCAGGTAAGCACTCTACCAACTGAGTTATGTGCCCAGCCCTCCTTTTTATTTTTTAAGATAGGGTCTTGCTAAGTTCCCCAGGCTGGATTTGAACTTGAATTTGTAATTCTCCTGCCTCAGCCACCCAAGCTGCTGGAATTACAAATATGCATTATTATGCCCAGCTCTTACTCCCATCATCTTAAGTCCTCCAAAATTCTCTCAGCAATTCTTGGCCCACTGCTGCTCAATATGAATTTTAAAATTAAGCTTTATGAAAAACTTTGTTGAATTTTGACCCTACACATGCATGAGGATTGGTCTATAGTAAGATAATCACAAAGAAGATTTTCTGACATCACTTTACCCAATGCCAGTCTAGATGAACAAAATGGCTTCTTTATAGACTGCCTTTATGTTGAAAGTGAACTCTTTGGTGTCTTATGCAGAGTTTCCTGTTAGAATCTTTATTTTGAACTGGCCCTAAAATTAATTCTCCTGTTCCCTGTACTTCTCATACTTGTCAAAACAGAAGCTTTGCCAGGTGTAGTGGAGCACACCTGTAATCCCAGTGGCTCAGGAGGCTGAGGCAGGAGGATTGGGAGTTCAAAGCCAGCCTCAGCAAAAGTGAGACCCTAAACAATTCAGTGAGATCCCATCTCTAAATAAAATACAAAATAGGGCTGGGGATATGCCTCAGTGGCCAAGCCCCTGAGTTCAATCCCTGGTCCTTGCCCTCCCCCTAAAAAAGCTTTGAGTTTTCGGGTCATCTGCACTTGGCAGATGCTTCTGGGCTAAAAGCTAGTGGAACACCTGTTTAATCCTTTGCATTCATTTTTGGCATGAGGAATTCTTTGTTATCCATTCAACTATATATTTTAAAATATATGTATATGCACACACGCGCGCGCACACACACACACACATATGGATAAAATATTCAGCATTTGCGTTTTTACTAGGAAAGATTATTTAGGATATTTAACAATTTTCTACAGGCTAGTTTTCATCTGGTCAATTTATAAGTATTAGAACTGTACTAAAGCCAGGCACTGTGGCACACACCTGTAATCGGGAGGCTAAGACAGGAAGACTGAGAGTTCAAGCCAGCCTCAGCAATTTAGTGAGGCCTTAAGCAACCTTGTCTCTAAATATATATATATATAAAAAAAAGGGATATGGAGATACAGCTCAGTGGTTAATGCCCCCAGGGTTCAATCCCCCACCCCGCAAAATAAAACAACTTAAATATTTCACTATAGTTTGGCACAGTGGCACACACCTATAATCCCAGCAATTTGTGAGGCTGAGACAGGGAAATCAAAAGTTCAGGACAGCCATGACAATTTAGCAAGACCTTGTCTCAAAATAAAAGTAAAAAGGATTAGGGATGTTAAACCATGGTAGAGCACCCCTGGGCTCAATTCCAGTACCAGCAATAAAATAAAATAAAATATTCTCATTATGACTGTAAACTTTTAATTCTTAATATTGGTTTTGCTCTGTACATTTAAAAGCTATGTTTACGGTACATAAATGTTCATGATTATTTTATCTTTTTGGCAGATTTCTCCTTTTATATGTACTGTTGTTTTATCCTTATTAATGCCTTTGTTGTTTCACCTGTCTCATAGTGATAATCTCCTACTTCTGGTTAGTTTGGTATCTCTAAAATGAATATATAATGATTTTGTTTTTTATTCAAATTGTTGACTATGTGTTTTTTAATAAAGAATATCAACACATTATATTTACTGTGAACTATTCATATTTTTGGAACCCTTTCTTTTTTTTTTTCCTTTCTGGTATGGGGGATTGAACCCAGCAGTGCTTAACCACTAAGCCACTTCTCCAGCCCATTTTTTTAAATTTTAAAATTTTGAAATAGGGTCTTGCTAAGTTGCTGAGGCTGGCCTCAAACTTGTGATCCTCCTGCCTCATTTAGGGCCCATTGCCTCAGCCTCCTGAGTTGCTGGGATTATAGGCATGCACCACCATGTCTGGTCCCTTTCTACTTGTTTTCCATTTATTCCCTCTTTCCTTTGCTTTAATTTTTTTTTGTAACTTCTTATAGCTTTCCTATCTTCTAATGATCAAGTTTTCAATATTCTCTCCCCACCTTTAGCTTATTTTAAAGTTATAACTTTTATTTCCATCACTTTAGGGTTTTTTATGGTACATATTTAATTATGCATTAATTTTAAAGCATTTGAAATTACTTAATACTACTATCTTCTTCCTAAACATGGTTAAAGGTCTTAATATATTATATCTTCACACTGAACAAAACTCTCCCATATATTCAATCTATTTGTTTTCACTGTCTAGAGCTATACTATGCAATTTGGTAGCCATTAGTCAGTCACATGATGAAAAAAGTGAAAGTAAACTATCTCAATAATTTTTACATTTGATTACATGTTAAAAGGATAATATTTTGGACATTTTGAGTTATATGTTATTAAAGATTAATGTTGTCTCTCTTTTTTTTAACATAACTACTATAAAATTGATAATTACATGTGGCAAACATTACATTTGTATTGGATATTGCTAAATCCAGAGGTTTGGTTTTTTTTAATTATTGTTACTGTTTTGCAGTACTGGAGATCAAACTCACAGCCTTGCACACACTAGGAAAGCTCTCTTCCTACTGAATTATATCCCCAGCCCCAGTTTTTTTGTTTTTGTTTTATTCCTCTTTGAGATAGGGTATTGCTTAGCGGTTCAGGCTGGCCTTGATCTTTGGGGTTCAAGCAATCCTCCTGCCACAGTGGCTCCCTCCTTGCTGGTACTACAGGCCTGCTCAACCATGCTTGGCTTTGAGTTTTAGTTTTAAATGTACTCCTCAAAAATCTCTAAATTATATTCTTTATGCTATTGACAATAACATTTAACCTAATTAAAATTATTCCATCTGGATTAATAGTTACTTGGAATATAATATGGTACAGAACATTATTTTGCTTCTCTATTCAGGCTTCTAATCTAAGTGGCTTTTAAATTTTTCCCTTGATCTTTGATATTCCCAAGTTTCAGCACAACATGTAGATTTATCTTTATTTAATTTGCTTTGTCTAAAGCTAACTTTCTTTTTAAAATATTTTTCTTAGTTGTATATGGTCAAAAATACCTTTATTTTTTACTTATTTATTTTTATGCGGTACTAAGGATTGAACTCAGTGCCTCACATGTGCTAGGCAAGTGTTCTGCCACTGAGCTACAACCTCAGCCCTAAAGCTAACTTTTTTTGGTACTGTGGATTGAACTCAGAGGTGCTCAACCACTGCAGGACATCCCCAGCCCTATTTTGTATTTTTATCTACAGATAGCGTTTCACTGAGTTGCTTAGTGCCGTGCCATTGCTGGGGCTAGCTTTAAACTTGCAATCCTCCTGTGTCAGCCTCCAGAGCCGCTGGAATGATAGCATGCGCCACTGATAGGGGCCCTAAAGCTAACTTTTGATTTGAGAAGTCTGGTCCCTCTCCAATACTAAAAATTTTATGCCATTATAAAATTAATTTTCCACCAATCCTTGAAAAAAACTTTTTTTTGCAATCCTTCCTATACATTGGAGTCTCTCAATTAATGCTGTCTTTTAACTGCTTACATTTTAAAAAGTTTTTTTTTCGTGTGTGCCTGAAATTTTTAGTACTATTTTCTAACTCATTAATTAATTCATCTATCATATAAAGGGTAAAGTCTATCTCATCTACTGAGGTTTTTTGGGGGGGTACCGGGGTTTGAACTCAGGAGCACTCAACCACTGAGCCATATCCCCAGCCCTATTTTGTATTTTACTTAGGGACAGGGTCTCACTGAGCTGCTTAGCACCTCATTTTTGCTGAGGCTGGCTTTAAACTTACAATCTTCCTTAGCCTCCCAAACCGCTGGGATTACAGTTCTGTGCCAACACTCCTGGCTTCTGAGTTTTTTATTTTTAATTTTGGTGCTAAGGATTAAACCCAGGGTCTCACATATGCTAAGCATGTTCTCTTTCTCTGAGCTATACAACCCTACAATCGGGCTTCCAACCCTACAATTGAGCCAGCTCTAAATATACCCTTGCTACTCAATGGTAGGAATCAAATCGAGGGCTTTGTGTATGTTACGCAAGTGCTGTACCATTAGCTACACTCTCAGCCCCTCTCCCTCTTTTTGAGTTTTTAATATACCAACTACATTTTAAATTTCCAAGTATTCTGGCTGGTTCTTTACTACATTGATGTGTTCTTGTTTAAGCTGTTTGTTTTATAACTTTGAATTCTCTTTGAGAGTATCCTTTAATTCATTTCTTTGAGCATCCTAAAAAAAAGTTTCAAAGTTTCTCCCAATCAATGGAATACCATGCAGCTGTTAAAAAGAATAAGATCATCTCATGGATACTAATATGGAATGATCTCTATATTCAGTGAAAAAGACAAGGCATATAATAATGTAGAATGCTACCATTTATATAAAATATATGTACGTATATATTTATATGGTTGTACATGCATAAACTATCTTAGAAAGGAGAGCAAGAAATTGGTAATAGTGGTTGCCTCTGGGGAGGGAAACTGGGTGGCTAGGCGACAGAGGTGGAAATAGACTTACTTTTCACTGTTTACCCTTTTGTACCTTTGAATTTTGTACCACGTGCATGTATTACCTAGTCAAAGAAAAAATAAATAATTTATTTTTTAAAATAAAGACTTTGTTGGACTACTCCATAAATTAATTTCATCCAGAGACAATGCCTGTTCTGGTGGTTGATTCTGTTATAATATTAATTTTAGATGTCTCCATGAATTTTGGAGTTTTGGTTATAGGCCAGAGTAGGAAAAGTTTTTAACTTTTTTCTGTCTCCCTATTTAATGTTTTTAAGAGTGTCTACACTTGGCCATTTGGGGTCCATGTCTACAGCCAGGGTTTATAATGACATTTCAGGGCTTCAGTTTCAAGATATTGGAAATATCACACGTAACATTCAGTCACTGATAGGATAAGCGGCTTTATTCAATTCTTGTTGATGAGGCTGAGTATTTATCAGCTAAAACCTATAGCACCAACTAGTAAAGAACTTTTGCCTTTTTTTCAGACTTTCACCAATGAGACAAAGATTCCAACTAAACCCTTGGATTCATGTACTAATTCTGACTCTGGTTCCTGCCTCACAAAAAACTAGCATTTTTAATTCTTTTACCTGAATGCAACAAAACCATTAGATATCAATGCTAGAATGAAACCCATTAGGCCTATGGTTTCAGACCAGCTCAAAGTTTATCTGTGCTCCATTCCTGGCCCACAAAAATGTTTATATTATTTCAGAACCTGGCTATATTTTTTGTGCTATTTAATTTTAATTTACTGTTCTATTGTGTTTGGAGCAAAGCGGTTATATCAAAACTCAGTATGTTACCTTGACTAGAAGTAATTTCCTCAATTTTTTCATTTATAGAATATTTAAATAATCATAAAAGTAACACAATCTCATTTCATACAGTTTATAAAATTAAAGATAATCCATCCATTCCAACTAAACTACTGTTAGCACTTTAAAGCATTTCTTTTTAATCTTTTTCTTCTGCTTTATTTCATATTTGCACAATTTTATCATTATTTTATTCTATATCATCCCAACCATTTGACTATGTTGCTATGTAGTCTCTACAACCATTGATGACTGCATATTAATCCACCAAACCATTCAATTGTAATTTACTTCCCACATTAATGAGAATATAAGGAGCTTCAACAATGCTACAAAGAAATTCTCTATGCATGTCTTTCTTCCTCATCTGGACTTAAGGGGTAGTGGTGTGGTGAGAAATGTTAACCAACAGGATTGCCATAATTCTACACAGATTATTAGCACAAAAGGCATTACAGGACTAGCATAATACATGGCGAGGTTCATAATGATGGTCTTGATATACAAAGAGAAAAGAAACAACAACAACAACAACAACAAAAACCACCATGGAAGTGAACAGTATATTTCAGAAAAATTCCAATCCAAAATAAATAATAGTAAATTTTATAATTAAAGGAATAAACTTTATAAGGAATTAGAATCACAATTTACACACGTGGATCACTGAGGGACAAGGCATGACATATTTTCACTAACTTATAAAACAACACTTTGAATCACACTTATCAAGTTCATATGTTCACTATAATACTGACCTGATATTATTTACACAGTCTTCGTGAGCTTCAGAAAGTGTTTTTATGTGCTTTGAAGATATAGGGTCAAACAGGAGAACTTCAGTCTGTTCACAAGCAACAGTCAGAACTGACCTGAAAGCAAGTAACACATTTCTCTTGTTTAGTTTTCTAGCATTTGCTGGTTATTGATAATCACATCCACTGTGAGAAAGAATAATAGGAAATGGTACTCTCTCTCTCATACATGTGATAGGATGTAAAATAGTAGACCTAATGTTTGCAAAGTACCTCTAGTACTCGTATATATCAAAAATTTAAATATGCACAATTTCTGACAATATTTTCTGAAAATTTAAATCAAGAGAAATAATCATTATAAATACAAAGAAAAATTAATACTAAGACATGCTTCACTTTAAAATGGAGAAACTGAAAGTAATCTAAATGTACATGAAAAGAAAATGAAATACATAAGCCATGGTATGTAACAGCACTCCTCCCTCACCCATAGAGAATACATTCCAGGACACCCACACTGGATGTCTGAAACTGCAGATAGTACCAAACCCTATGTATAGTTTTTTCATACACACACACACCCCTAAATAAATTTAATTTATAAATTAGGCACAGTAAGAGATTAACAACAATTACTACTAATACAATAGAACAAAAAAAATCGTAAAAATATGCTTTAGTAAGTTATGTGAATGTGGGCTTTCTCTCAAAATTTTATTGTACTGCACATCTAGCAACCTTAGCATATGATTTTTTTTTTTGTCTTTCCTTATTGAGAATTTTCACCTTTTTACTTAAAGGCCATATTTTATGGTTTGTCACTGGCATATCCAAATTGCTAGCATTGCTACTCTTGCACTTTTGGGTCATTATTAAGTAAAATAAGAGTTACTTGAACACGAGCACTGTGATGCCATGACAGTCAATCTAAGTGCCTAATGGGTGGGTGGGTAGTATATGCTGTGTGGATGCTAAGGACAAAGGGACCATTTACATACTAGGTAGGACAGAGATGGCTGATGAGATTTCATTAAACTATGCAGAATGTCGTAAAATTTAAAATTTATTAGTTTATTTCTTGAATTTTTTATTATAATCTTTTTGAACTGTGGCTTACTATGGGTAATTCAAACCTCAAAAAGTAAAACCATGGATTCAGAAAACTAGCATACCATGCAGAAATAAAAAAGAAAGAGTTATCTTTACCTGGATATGAAAGAACTCCAAAATACATTTAAAAAAATAGATAAACATGCATATATGAATAAACTCAGTGAAAAAAATATACGAACAAATAATATGTCTCTTCATCGGTTTTCTATAAAATGTATTGAAAAAGGTCTGGCTTACATCACCAGGTCTATTAGATATAAACTTATCAGACTTTTCCTTTATAATTTTTAGTTTTCTTCCTTCTGGCTTTCCCTATTGTAAGTTATAGTTTTACAAACCTTTTATCAACTCAATTTTGATTTGTGAAAATCCAATGTCTTTTATTTAAAGTTTCAATTTTCTATGGGCACTTCTCCTTCAGATTCAGATCTAGCAAATGAAATCCTAAGTTTTTGAAACCTCAAGTCTTCCCAGTTTTCAGTACCAATAACAGATTTTTTTTTTTTTTGAATAGGATCTTGCTAAATTATTGAGACCAGCCTCAACTTGAGATCCTCCTGCCTCAGCCTCAGCCTCTCAAGTCCCTGGGATTACAGGTGTGCAGCACTATGCCTGGCTAATGGAAATGTATACACACAAGATGGAAGTGCATAAGACAAAATTTTAAATAGTCAACTGTTTCTATTCAGAACAAATTTTTTAGATAAAGCCGGAAACAGAAAAACCTCTACTAAATTGAAAATTTTTTCTTTATTTAGTAATCATGTAATTGTCCTTTAAAAGATATTACCAAAAACACTTTTATGAGATATACGAACTTCAAAGTTTAATAATACCTGATGGATTTTGCCATGGTTTGAATGTGTTCTCCAAATTTTATGTGCCAGCAACTTGGTTCCCAATGTAGCAGTGTTAAGAAGAGGGACTTCTGGGAGGTGACTGAATCATAAGGGCTCTCTGTTCCCATGAATGGATAAGTCCATTCATGAATTAACAGGTTACTGTAGGAGTGGCTTTGATATAAAAGTGAGTTCTCTCTGGCATGCTTACTCTATCTCACCACTTGATGCCCTCTGCCATGTTATGATATAAGCAAAAGGTTCTTATTAGATACAAGCACCATGCTCTTGGACTTCTCAGTCTTCTAGAATCATCAGCTTAAGAATTCTCTTTCTTTTGGTGCTGGGTATTGAACAAGACTGAACTACATCCTCAACCCCCCACAATTCTATTCTTTAGAAATTATTCAGCTGTTGCATTCAGTTTTTGCAACAGAAAATAGACTAAGACAGGTTTTTATGCTAGTTAATCAACATGAGTAAAAATATTCAAATTAAAATATATCATTTTTAGAAGCCACTTTTTTGTTGTTAATTAGAAGAGCCATGGAAGGAACTTTCCCACCTTTTGTGCATAAGTAAATGGATTAATGATTCTAAGAGATTCTTAAACATTATAAATAAAGATCTATAAAATTAATAGTTATTGTTTTAAACTAGTTACATTTTTATACATGGTGTGATATGTAATTTTTCTAATAGAATCTACTCCAATATCAAATTCTACACTTTTCTCATTTATAATGCCATTTTTATCACGTATTAAGTTTTGGTTTTTATATTGTGTTCTGTGCAACACCACACTATCTTTTTTTCTAAAAGATTTATAGTATATTTGCTATATGGCAAATCAAGATCTTTTCATTGTTTTATAAACATTATTTTTCTTGGCTAAATCATTTTTTTCCCCAAATGAATTTTATATATAGCATGTCAAGTCCTACTAAGAAATACTGTTGGGATTTTTTTAATGGGATACAGTGGCTACAGGTTAATGGGGTAGTATTTATAACAAAAATATTGAATCACCTCATAGAGTAACAATGTGTACCTTCTCTATTTCTAGTTTAATTGTACTCCCATTAAGAATATACTCTGGTCAATTTCAGTCCTTGGAAATTACATATTTATTTTTTGTGTGGCCTGATATTAATATAGCATATCATCTTTCATTTTGTTAAATCTAGCAGTAGTATGCCTTGACATCCTTTTACTTTAAAAAAACTTCTACATTCTTATTTTCAGTAAGAAGTTTTTAAAAAATCTAACCAGGGCTGGGGATGCAGCCCACTGTAGAGTACTTGCCTAGCATGTGTGAAGCCATAGCTTCAATCCTTAGCACTACAAAATAATTAATTAAAAAAATCTAACCAACAATCTGTCTTAATTGATTTACATTTAACATAATTACTAGTAATTTTTGAGTTTGAATCTATTATCTTAGTTTTTGCTTTCTATTTGTTCTGTTCTAGGTCCTGCTTCATCTTTCTTGCTTTTAAAATTCATTTTCACTATTCATATCTCACCCTATACTACTTAGTATATTAAATATACATTACCTTTTCCCCCAGTGTATACCTAAGAGTTTATAACATGCATCAACTTTTTAAAAAAATGAAGTATGAATTATTAGTTCTATCACTTCCTGTATGATATAAGAACTTTGGTATATTTCAATTCCTTTTATTCCATTCTAATATTAAAAAAATTTTTTTTAGTTGTCAATGGACCTTTATCTATTTACATGTGGTGTCAGGGTCTCATTAAGTTGCTCAGACTGGCCTTGAATTTTCTGATTCTCTTGCCTCAGCCTTCCAAGTAGTTGGGATTACAAGTGTGTACCACTATGCCTGCCTAAGGTATACTACTTACCAGTCTTAAAATTTGTGGCCTTGTAAGTGAAAATGAAAATTTTGTACAACTGTCACATATAGTTAAATGTAGTATTCAAAATTTAAATAATCAGTGATAATGTGAGTAGCTTATTTTCTAAATAAACCTACATAAATTATAAAAATACTCACCAAGTGATATTAGTTGTAGTTCAAATTGTTCAACAAATTATTCTAGTAATTTCCAATCATTTATTAGTTTTGGAAACTATAGCCATAATCTTTTATTTGTCTTTGATATCCTTTTCTGAACCATGAATAGGAAACTGGATAAAGCTCCTCTAAGAATTTTCAATTTAAATTGATAGTCATGAATTAACCTGTAGTCTTGATAAGTTAAAAAAAAAAAAAAAAATCACTCTTAACAGAATAGTGGCACACAACTAATCCCAGCTACTCAGGAGATTGAGGCAGGAGTATCCAGCCTCAGCAACCCTCAAAATTAAATAAAAAGGGCTGGGAATGTAGCTCAGTGGTAGAGTGCCCCTGGGTTAAAACAAAAAAACAGAATCAACAGAAAGTTATCACTGGGGCTAAATTTTCTTTTTAGCTTTTGGGGCAGTAACAATAAATATATTAAATTTATTTAGCCCTTCAATGTTTTCTATTAATTTTACATACTATTTAACTGTAGTAACAAGTAACAGATAAGAGATAATGTAGTACTGCAGTTAAGAGCATAAGCCAGGATATAAGTCTTTTGTATTTAATGACCTTTCTGCTTTGAAGTTCCCCCAACCAAATGCAACTATACAGAGGGGAAAAATCTATTTTTGTGATCATTTTCATTGGTAAAATGAGTATTATTAATGCTTATGGAGGGCATGGAATCAGTGGATTTTGGCAAACTTATCCCACTAAATAATGATAAAAATAAACAAGAATGATAAAAATTAGGGATTTGTAGTTCAGGAATTATTCACCCATAAACCATTCCCATAGGCTTTATTCATCTGCTGTAGATTCTACTCTGCCATGGGAATGTACTATGAACCTGTAGTAGTACTACTATTCTCATCTGATTGCTTTTCGTCTCTCTGGATCTCCCCGGGGCTGCAGTTCCCACAAATGACTAAGAGACAATTATAGGGAGAATGCCTCGAAGTAGGCTGAGCTACCTTTAGGGAAGCCAGATGATCACTGGACATTTAAGCATTTTCTGTGTGGGGGAAGGTACCAGGCAGCAGTGAGGAATAGTTAGAATAGATGCTGGCCTGCAGTTCTCTAGTGAGATGGTTGTTGACAGCCCCTTGCTAGGCCATTTCTTAACACTGTAATCAACGCTGAGGCAGTCAGATCTAAAATTTAAGGCCAACTCAAGAAATTTAGAAAGGCCCTGTCTCAGAAAATAGTGCTGGGGATGACTCAGTGGTAGAGCATTCCTAGTACTGTAAAACAAGACTAAAAAAAAAAAAAAACTTGGTACAGTGGAATCAATATTTATCAGCTTGATATGAGGCCTGACTGAATCCAGCATCTATATATACCCTTGAAAGCAAAATTTTAAGTGATGCTGTTCACACCTTTTATATCCTTGTGTTTGTCTAACTGAGGCACACTAAACTCAGTTTAACCTTCTATGAGGTAGTGTATTAAAATCTTCTATGATAAATTTGCCTGTTTTCTCCTTGAAGTTATTGAATCTTGATGTTTATATTATATTTAAAATATAAGACTCATTCAAGGCCAGGTTCATTTAAATCCATAAGCAAATACTCATTCAAGCTTCCAGGTGAACTGAATATTTATCGTTAATAATTCTATCTCGGGCTGGGGATGTGGCTCAAGCAGTAACGCATCGCCTGGCATGCGCGGGCAATGGGTTCGATCCTCAGCACCACATAAAAATAAAAATAAAGATGTTGTGTCCACCAAATACTGAAAATAAATATTAAAAAATTCTCTCTATATAATAATAATTCTATCTCTAGTAACTTTTTTGCATGAAGCCTATTTTATTCTGATAATATAGCTTACCAGTTTTCTTTAGAATGTGTTTTGTTATATTTTTCTATATCCTTTAACATTTTTCTCTATAATAGTCCCTTTTTTTTTTTTTTTTTAAAGAGAGAGGGAGAGAGAGAGAGAGAGAGAGATCGAACCCTGGCCACACGCATGCCAGGCGAGCGCACTACCACTTGAGCCACATCCCCAGCCATCTTAGCTTTAATATCATTTCTCCTCCATGGTCTCTGTTTTCCTCTCCTGTGTTGCTGTTTTGCATACTATATCAGTGATATCAATGGAATACATCTCCTATAGCACTGCATTGTATTGCATCTCTTATGATTAGCTTTTTTTCTGTTTTTTAAAAACTATATCCTGCACTCTTAAATGGTGATGTCAGACCCCTTCTCAATTAGGTAAGTACAATCTTTAGCTTTTCCTTATAGTGCACAACTTCTTCAAATATCTCAAGACTTTTGATCATCAAGGTTGCCTTCAGTGAATTCAACAATAAACTAGAAATTATTGTTTATCCATGACCTACCTTTTTAAGGTGGGAGAGCAATTTCAATGTCTTCTATACAAAGCAGAACAAACAACAAAAAGAACTACCACAATAGCCGCCTGAAAGCAATTGTTTTCAAAGACATAAAATATAATTTTCTGAGCTTAAAAAAAAAAAAACAGAATGGACAGACTGAGAGAGCTCCCCATGGTCTAAGTTAAAAAAAAAAAAAGGAAAGAACAATCAAGACTATGTCCATATTTTGTAAAATTTCAGAACTTCAAAGATAAAGAAAAGAAAAACAAGTCAGTGTTAAATATGGTAGGTGGGATAGGAAATAACAGAGTATTTCCAGAGGAACATAAATCAGGCTGACCCGAGNATTCTAGAGACTGAATGGATTCAAAGGAAAATTTTTTCTTTGAGACAGGATCTTATGTTGCCCAGGCCAGTCTCAAAACTCATGGGCTCAGGTGATCCTTCTACCTAAGCTTCCTGAGAAGCCAGAATAGGGGCATGCCATACCTCACTTATCTTTGTTTTTAAGTTGGAGTTTGTGTGTCTATGGGGGAAGGAAGTACCAAATATGAAACCCAGGGACACTTCAACCATGTGCTGCATCCCAGCCCAACTTCTTTCTTTTTTTGAGACGACTTGTTAAATTGCTGAGGATGGCCTTGGTCTTCCTAGTCACTGGGATTACAGACATGTACCACCACCTTTGTACTTATTGTAACTAGTAATATTGGGATTTATTTTCAGCTATTCTTTGAGCTTTTATGTCTTGCCTTACCCCATTGCTTTCCCTTTCTTACCTTCTTTTGGAACCTTTTTCCTTATTATATGCTTTTTGTTCTACTTATCTAGAAATTTTATATTCTTTCTTTTGGTTCCTCAAAATTTTTAATATGCACACTTACTGAAGTCTATCTATCTATATATATGATTTATATAATATTAATATGTGTAACATTATAATATACAATTCTTCCTCAAAGAACATAAGTAACTTACAATATTCCCTCATAATGTACATGCAATTGTTGTATATTTTACCTCCAGCTTTATTATTCTCAAAGTACATTTTTGGATTTAGTTTTATGAACATATGTAACACATTCTCTGCTCTTCATTCCTTCTGGCATCTCAGACTTTCCATTTGAAAACACTTCCCTTCTCTCTGAACTTAGAATTCATTTATTGATGGTCTGCTGGCAAATTCACTAAGCTGAATACGTATTTCATCCTTGTTCTTGTTAAGGACAAAAAACTGTTTTTACTGGGTATAAACATCTAGACTGCAAGTTTTTCTCCAGCATATTGAAAATAATTACCACTGGCTTTTGTGTATGTGTCAGATTATTATTGAAGACTAATCAGCTGTTATTCTTGTAGTGTTTCTTTGAAGGTTTGTTTTCCTCTTTTAAGATTTTACACAGCTGGGCACAATGGCACATACCTATCTGTAATCTCAGTGACTCAGGAGACTGAGGCAGGAGGATCACAAGTGCAGGGCCAGCAACTCAGTGAAAGCATGTTTCCAAATAAAAAAGGGCTGGGAGCATATATAGCTCAGTAGTAGAGTTCCCTGGGTCTGATCCCCAACACAAAATAAATAAATATAAACATAAAGAAAAGATTTTATATTTATTTTCTTGAAGTGTCTAGGGAGGATTTCTTTTCTTGTTTTCTCTTTTGGTACCAGGGATTGAACCCAGGGGCACTTAACAACTGAGCCACATCCCCATTTTGTATTTTATTTAGAGACAGGGTCTCACCGAGTTGCTTAGGGCCTCACTAAGTTGCTGAGGCTGGCTTTGAACCTGTGATCCTCTTGCCTCAGCTTTCCCAGCTGATGGATTATAGGCCTGAGCCACGGCACCTAGCTCTAGGGAGAATTTCTGCTTGGGTTAGTTGTGCTTCTTAAATCATAGCCTGGTGCATCTCTTTAATTCTGCCTCTCTTCCAACAGCTGCCCCTCTCCATTAATCTCTCGTTTTCTTTAGGAACTAAGTAAATGTATGGGCTTTTCTCTCCATGCTCCATGTTACTAAACTTTCTTCATATTTTTAATCTTTGAATTTCTATTTATGGTGTAGATAAATACTTCATTTCTATTTTTCAATGTACTAAATTCTTATGTGTTGTCATACTATTATCTAATTTCATAACATGAAATTTACTTTTTCAGAATGTCACCTTAGGAGGTAATATACTTATTTTGACAATTTTGCTGTCACTTAAACCATTTTTAAAATTCTTTTGGAAATTACCTTCTAGTCCACATATCCTTTCTTTTTAAATACTAAATCCCTTCTAATCTGGTCTCCATTAGATTAATAAACTTGATTCTTACAGTCTATGTCATTCCTCCTCCCTGTATTATAAAGTCCTTGTAAATGGCAGTGGCTATCATACTTGAGATATGAGAAATCATCTTTCTTACTACAGATATGTCATTGTCTATAAAATTACTTCAGCTCCTACACAAATGTTGGGCACACTAGTAGATAAAGTAAAAATACTAAAAAAATTGAAACACTGAACTATTTCACCTTGACAAAGATAAAAAAGAATGGCAATAGCAGTGCTGGCAAGGGTATCCGGAGATAGGCACTTGCATATGTGTTTGATAGGAATGAGAACTGGTTCTTTCTTCAGAGAACAATTTAACAATGTTTCAAAATTCCTTATAACTTTTGACTCATTCCAGGGACTTAGCTTTAAGGACATAAATTTAAATTATTTTTTGTTCACAAAGTATTATTTAAACTTATGAAAAAATTAAATAATGCAGAAATATTAATGTGTTCACAAATTTTAGGAAAAAAGCAGGCTACAGAATAGTATGCTTACATGTTTATATTAAGCTAAATATACAAAGAAAAAATTTTCCTTGGAATCCATTCAGTCTCTAGAATAAGTGATGTTTACCTCATTTATTACCTAGGCTTTCCACAACATACTGGCAATGAAAAATGACTGAATTATTTTAAGTATATCAAAGTTCCTAACAGATTTTTTTTAATTTTATACATTTATTAATTTTTATGTGGTGCTGAGGATTGAACCCAGTGCCTCACATGTGCAAGGCAAGTGCTCTACCACTGAGCCACAACCCCAGCTCCCCCAATCAGATTTTAAAAATTCTCTTGGAGGGATGGTGAATATGGCTCAGTGGTAAAGCCCATACCTTGGGTGTCCAAGCCTTGAGTTTGATTTCCAGCACCACAAAATAGATGAATAAATAAATTAACAATAAATGTGTGTACATATGTCTGTGTCTGGGAAAATGCAGTCTGGATTTAAATAAAAACTATGAATAATATATCCTTCATTCTAATATCCCTGGCAACTTAAATTCAATATTCATAACTCATTCTACCATTGCCTCCACCTAAAATTTCTCTCACAAAGAACAGAAACAGCTACTTCTCAAAGTCCTAAAAGTATAGGTAGGAAGTTAAGAGGAGAGGGGCCAGGATATAGAGAAGAGAGAAACTGAATGTTGACAAGGAACAGACCCTCAGTATTGGAATAGGTTAAGAACAGGACTTGTAGGAAGGAGAGAAGCTTCTCCTTTAACCAGTTTTCTCCCTTTCTCAGGCACATTCATTGCTACAAGCTCCACCCAACTGCTATGAGAAAACCCAGAGATCCCAGCACCAGGTGTGATAACCATGGCATTTACATGAGTGAAGTGGAATAGGACTTACCAGCTCAGAGTAATTCCTGATTCTGTTCTTTTGCATCTTCCTTAGTATACTGGAGGTCTTTCTTCAGAAAAGTTTTGCTTCACTGTTTCTCAGCTTTTCTAACATGATATACTGCCTCTCTTCTACCATTGGACCTTCAACATATCAGTTTTCATCTGAAATATTTCTACCCTCTCTCCAACCCCATCTTGACTCAAGATATTTACTCCTACTAATTTTTCTGAACTTGGTTCAAGTGTCAACTTTCTCTGGGAAATCTCAAACACCCTAGTCCACAACTAATTCCTTTGAGCCTTTATCCAATTTGTAGGTATACATTATGCATTATTAGTATAGTTATCTAACATCTAGTTGAACTGATGAAGTTCCAAGTTCAATAAAAGCAGTACCATTAACTAATTTTGCTCACCACTGCTAATCCTGTATTTAGAACATAACAAGTGCTCAAGAGGCATTTGTTAAAGGAGGGAATGACTAAATGAACAACTAAGATAATTAGCAACCCAGAGGTCTTGAAGTGGTAAGAATTATATTAACTACACACAATTATACATGGTGGAACTTTGTACAAATTTTTCCTTTCTTTGCTGTTAAACTTGAGAACTCACAAGACATAGTTTTAAATATATACAGCATATTATTTTGACAATTCCTAGAGCCCAAAAGTAAACCAAGACCAGATATTAAATATCTAATTAATCAAGAAGAAGGCTGGTTTCCCTTAGCAAAAGTAGGTAGTCCAGCCTGGGAACTTCACAAATGGCCTAAATCATGAGAGCTGCCTCTCTGAAATGGCTTAGTATTTCTTTTTATTTTTTTAATATTTTTTAGTTGTCAATGGACTTTTTTTTTTTTTAAAGAGAGAGAGAGAGAGAGAGAGAGAGAGAGAGAGAACTTTTTAATATTTATTTTTTTTTAGTTCTCGGCGGACACAACATCTTTTGTTTGTATGTGGTGCTGAGGATCGAACCCGAGCGGCACGCATGCCAGGCGAGCGCGATACCGCTTGAGCCACATCCCCAGCCCCGGACCTTTATTTTATTTATTTATAGGCTTGCCTCACACGCGCTAGGCAAGCGCTCTACCACTGAGCCACAACCCCAGCCCCTGGCTTAGTATTTCTTGAGCAAACGAATGCACACTTGTCTCTTTCTGGCTGGTTTAGGCACAGGGGTACAGAGATTCTATAGGCTCTCTACCCTTAACAAAAGCTTAGATGAGTGAAAAGCAAACCTCGGATGACAGCGAAAGAATGAGCATTTATTAAAGATGTATTTACTGAGCACCTATGGTGTACCAGAAAGCCCTAGTTCTGGGAATTTTTCCTTCAGTCTCCCGAGCCTGAAGAGAAGCATCCCAGGCCTGCCTACTTCAAAAGGCCAGGATGGGGGTTCCGTAACGACTACGCGCTTCTGAAAGTACCAGGGGGCAGAAAAGCCAGAGGCCGAAAAAGGTCTCCAAAGCCCGGGCCGAGCGAGCGAGCTCTGGATGGCTGCGCATCCGGAGCAGAGCTGGCGGAGGTGGGGACCTACCCTCCGGGGGACCGCGCTTACCCGTCGGGCGAGTACTCGAGGTTGAAGACCGCTCCGTGGGTGCGGGTGCTGAGATACACCGAGTCCGCAGGGTGGATGGAACCATAGAGGTTAGTCATGGTGCGAAAATTGTCTCGCGCCGGGTCCACGAACAGCCCGCGGCCCAGGCTGCGTTCTCTCAGCCACCCGAACAGTCTGGCGCCAGGGCCGCCCAGGCCCGCGCTGACGCCGTGCCGACCCCGGCTCCCGGCCCTGCAGTCCTGCCCGGGACGTCGGCGTGACGGGGAAGGAGGTGAGGGGCCTCTCCCAGGGCGGAGGGCGGCAGGATGATTCANGACATTTGGGAAAGACTAGAAGGCAAGGGAGGGAGGGGGAGGGAGAGGGAGAGAGAGAGAGAGAGAGAGAGAGATAGAGAGAGAGAGAGAGAGACTGACTCTGTTTACTAGGGACAAATATATACCCCAAAGGCATGCCCTTAATAACCCAACTCCTCCAGCCACACCATCTACCTAGAGTTACCACTCAGTTAATCCCTCTCAGTGGATTAATGCACTGATTAGGTTAAGGCTCTCTTAAACCATTTCACCTCTACTTTCTTGCACTGACTCACACATGCGCTTTTGGGGGACACCTCATATCTAAACTATAATATTCAGTAAACCATTGTGTGACAACACATTCTATGACCACTTGGGAGAGAGATCCTGGATGAGCAAAAGTTGGGTGTCGAGGCAGGATGCACTCAGCAGGGCAAAGGGGATGATCATGAAATCATTTTTAGGCCAGCAAGAGATACCTTTAGGGAATAGTTTACAAAGTCTCTATAGATCAGATCAGAAGAGAAGACTGGGGAATAGTGAAAATGATGAACCTCAACTCTGAGAATAAATGCAGAGAACAGATATTTCTGTTCTCCAGTCTTAAGGATCAGGGATTTCACTATAGGGTTCAGTAGGACTTTGTAATGAAATAAACATAGTAATGATACCCAAAGGGCATGACTTTGGACAAAGTAAGGACAGGATAAGTTGTTGACTGAAGAACTGATGGGCACCCACTTGAAGCAAAGTGTGAAAGATGATATATCAAGAACTATGTAATGTTTTGAACAACCAACAATAAAAAAAAAAAAAAATCAAAGAAAAAAAAAAAAGAACTGATGGGCAAGAGCAGGTGGAGGCAGTTCCAGAATGAGAAGCAAACTGGCCAATGCCTGGGGTCAACAGTAAGAATTCAAAAGCCTAAAACATTGGTTTGGGCCCAGAAGGAATAATTAGTGGATGGACAAAATTCATACTGGAAGTGCAAACAGTATAATTAGCAGAAAGATGGCAAGTTTTGAAAAGAGACTCTTGCCACATTATAGTTATATATTCCATACTAAGTTAAATCTCTGAACCTTGAGTCTAAAATGGTTATAAGGCTTGCCTTGGACAGGTAGTTATGTGCATCTGATAGAATGTATGCCAAATAACCACCACTATGACTGATATTAATCTGGGGCATAGCTCTTCCTAATACTAAACATCACATACATGCAAAAGCAAGTGGGCACATAACAGGAACTGGAAGGGAATTCAAGCAATTAGAGATTTTGTTCCCTGCACCATATCATAACATGGGCTTTGTCCATTCCTCAGTTAGAAAGGCCCTGAAACTGGAACAGGAGAGGTGGGCACTAACCTGGTCAGAGAGCACTGGGTTCTTTGAGTAGACCCTGTACCAAGCACTATGGACAACCACATGGTATAAGCTCCTGTTGACCAGGCTGGTCACTACAATGATGAGTTCCTTATCTGCTCTGCTGAGCTGTCCTGGGGAGGAAGAGGAAAGAAGACCTGTTCATAATTCCCGGGCAATGGCTTAGAACCTAAACAGGTTTAGCTATATTTTAGCAACAGGCTCTGCCCACCCACCAACTTGCCTGCCATTCACTTATACATTTATTCATTCATTCATCTCTTGTCCCTAGCTACCAACTGACCTATTTTGTTTTTGTTTATTTATATGGTGGTACTGGAGATTGAACCCAAACCAGGATCTAGTGCATGTTACCAAGCACTTTACCAATTACCCACATCCTCAGCCCTTTTTGAATTTTATTTTGAGGCCCTAGGATGGCTTCAAACTTTTGATGCTTGGCTTTAGCCTCCTGACTACAGGCAGGCCACCATGCCTAGGCTATTTTACTTTCTTCACAGTATGTAGTACTTTCTGAAATCAACAGACTTCTTTCTTTCTTTCTTTTCTTTTTCGTCTCCTCCTCCTCCTCCTCCTCCTCCTCCTCCTCCTCCTCCCCTCCCCCACTTCCTCCTTCCATCTTCTTTAGTTGTTCACTATTCACTTTCTCCTCTTAAGAGTATGTTCAAGGGGCTGGGGTTATAGCTCAGTGGTAGAGCACTTACCTAGCATGAATGAAGCACAGGGTTCAATCCCAAGTACAACATAAAAATAAATACATAAAATAAAGGTATTTTGTCCACCTACAACTAAAAACTATATTTTTAAAAAGCAGTATGTTTGAGGGGCTGAAGATGTGGCTCAGTGGTAGAACGCTCACTTAGCCTGTGCACGACCCTGGGTTCGATCCCCAGCACCACATAAAAATAAATAAAATAAAGATATTGTGTCCAACTACAACTAAAAAATAAATATTAAAAAGGAGCATGTTTGAAATCCCATTTTTTCTCCCAGGCATGCCCATAATTATGATGATCTGGGAGGCTGAAGCAGGAGAACTGAAAGTTTGAGGCCAGCTTCAAAACTTAATGAGACTCTGTCTCCAAATAAAAATAAAAAGGGGTGGTGGGTTCAATCCCTAAAGAGAGGGAGGAAGAAAGGGAGGGAGGGAGGAAGGAAGGAAATCCATTTTTTTAAAATTTGTTTTTTAAAATAAAAATCATATCCTCAAAGAAATACCTGGCAGATAGTAGTTGCTCAGAAAATGTGTTAATAAAATACTAAATTCAAGAAATATTTTGTGAGGCCTATCAGGTACTAGGCTAACACTTAAAAGAGGAGGAAAGAAGTGGGTGTGGTGGCATAGGCCTGTGATTCCCAGCTATTCAGAAGGCTGAGGCAGGATTGCAAGTTCAAGGCCAGGATTGCAAGTTCAAGGCCCTGTCTCAAAATAAAAAGGGCTGGGGATGTAGCTCAGTGGCAGAACATATGCAAGGACCTGAGTTTAATCCCTAGTACTGTAAATAAGTAAATAAAGTAGAAGAAAAAAGAACAGACTTCCTAACTTCATGGAAGCTACTATTTGAGATAGGGATAGGCAGAAAAGGGGAGAACCCGCTTTGGTACCGGGCACAATTCTGGGAACTTTACATATGTAACCTCATTTACTCCTTACCTCAGCTCCTCAAGTGGGTATTATTAATGCCATTTTACTAGTAATGAAACTAAGGCTCTGAGGTGTTCAAGTACTTTGCTGAAGTTGCTTGGATTATTTATGGCAGAACTCACATTTGAACACAGGATTGGTCTTTTTCTAGTAGGATAGAGAAGCTGCAGAAAGATATGATGAAAATAAAAGGCAGACAGGACTCTGTATGCCATTAGAAAAGGGCAAGGAGCGGGTTGTAGGCAATCGGACAAGGAATTCTTCCTTATACATGAAGGAAGGTGAGATGGACTTTGAAGGAAAAGTCAGATTCACAAAGGCATAAATAGGAGAAAAAGCATCCCAGGGGCATAGCAAAGTTAGAAGATCTAATGAGATCAAAATGCTGAAGGGGACAAAATGTAGCTCCCATTTTGACTTAGAACATAAAGAGGGACTGAGGGTAGGAAGCAGGCTGTGACAGACCAAAGAGAACCACCCCATAACTGCTGGCTGTCTTCCAGTATCTGCCTTCTTCCTTTAGTAACAGAATCTCTTCATTTAGCTGGGCACATGACCAATCAGCTTCCCTCATAGCTAGATGTGACAGTGAGACAAAGTTCTACCCAATGGGATATAAACAGAAGTGATATATGCAACTCTTATGTCAGGACCTTAAAGAGAAAGGGCTTGTGCCCACCAGTGATGCTCCTTTCTGCTGGTACAGTGGTGATCCAGCTAAGCTTGTAGGCAAGGGCAGTCCCAAACTGTAAACAACACTTGCCAGCCCTTAGCAGCTTATATAGACTATCAGGTGAGAGTGAAAGAGTGAGAGAAAAAAATATTATTTAAACCAAAGTCTTTGTCTCTGAGTAGCAGCAGCCTAATCTGAATCTAGTATCACATCCATGGTTGCCAGTTTATTTCAGTTATATATCTATAACCATAAAGCTGGATTCAGTCCTCACAGACTCAAAATCCAGAGTTGTCACAGAAGCCAAGGTTTTCCCTAATCTCATCAATCTGGAAGACATGGGAAGCGATGTTGGCAAACAGGCACCTATATCTCAACCAAGAATGATTTAGCATTGTTTCTCTCTTTACCTGTTGTTTTGTTGTAGATGGCATTGTAATAAGCAAAGAAGGCTCGGAATTCCAATGGCCGGTAAGACAAAACTTTCAATATATTTGGTAAAAATCCTGTCTGCTGGGAAGAAAAGACAGGGTCACACAAAATGAAAACTAAGAGCAGAATAAACAGTAATCTGGTACTCCCCATATTGTCTGAATCCAGATGCACTCTTGGAAAGGTCATAGCCTTTTTATACATATCTTAACCTTTCAGGGTATTATAATTGTTATTTCTAAAGGTGTATAAAATGTCTTTTTGATACACAGTCTGATGAAGTTTAGAGAGTGAATGTAACAAATAAAACAAATGAGACTTATTTGAATTTAGATTCTACTGTTTAGGTCCTACCTTTTACAGATGGGCTGGTGGCATTCATTATTTCTAAGAATTAAGTTAGTAACAAGCCCCAATATTAGTAAAGTATTTTGTAAGGTTCTTTCACATATCCAATCTCATTTATCCTCTAAACCTTGTAAGGTAGGCAAGGGAGATATTATTATCCCTGGTTTACAGATAAGGAAACCAAGGCCCAGAACTGAAGGCCATACCTTGGGATTTTGAGTTTTCAGATGGCACGCTATGGCAAACAACTGTCCATTTCTTCCCTCTTGACAACAGAACCTGGATGTTGTTCAGATATGAAGTTGTCATGGATTTCAGAACAGGTTAAACCCTTCCCCACACTAATGAGTGAATCCTGATTGTTCTAAATAAATTATGGTGATTTCATTCCACTTGTCAGTGATAGGCTGAGAAATGGACATGTGACACCATGGTGGCTACTGAGAAATGAAGGGAAGTCAGCTGGGGGCCTTCCTGGCTCTCCAAAAGGAATATAAGGAAAGGGTATGCCCTCCTCACTCCTGCTAGAAGTTGTGCAAGGATGTAATGTTTGCTGATACTATAGTCATCTAATGACTATAGGGAATAAGTCTAAGCAGCTATCACACTGAGGAAGATAGAGCTCAAAAAGGAAAGAATCTACTGGATACCTGCCTGTAATCCCAGTGATTTAGGAGGCTGAGGCAAAGGATCACAAGTTGAAGGCCAGCCTTGGCAACTCAGCAAGACCCGATCTCAAAATAAAATATAAAAAAGGGCTGGGATAGAGTGCTTGCTTAACATGTGTGAGGTCCTGAGTACCCAATTCCCAGTACCACACACACAAAAAAGGAAAAAAATCTAGTCCTTGATGGTAACAGTAAGCTACTGAATTTTAACAATATAGGAATTTCCCTACCGCTAGACCAGCAATTAAGTGTGACATTGAATTATCCTTACTGTTAAACCAGCTAAATTGGATTTTCTATACAACTATAGCTGAAAGCACCCTAGCTGATAACAGATGCTAAAGGTTTGTTAGTGGTCTAAAAGACAGAGCATAAAGAACTATTTGTACTAACCAGGGAGAGTCTGGGGAGAGGGTTGGGAAATGGGAGAGGTGTGGAGAGCTGTTGATGGTGCCAAGGGCTCCAAACCTTTCCCACCAGAACAGCCATATTTTAAAAAAATATTTTTTAGTTATAGATGGATGCAATATCTTTATTTCGTTTATTCATTTTTTTTTATGTGTGTGCCTCAAATGTGCGAGGCAAGCGCTCTGCCACTGAGCCACAACCCAGCCCCAACAGCCATATTTTTATCTTTATATAATGGATTTCCATGCAATATTTTGTTTGGAAAGAAGTGCCACAAAATTCTACTACCAAGTTGGAACAACAAAGGTTTAGAACAAATGTATGTTTAAGGAAGCATCTTATAATTTGGCAGCATAGATCACACGCTTTAAAACTACCATCAGGGGGTCGGGTGAGTGGTCATGCCTGTAATCCCCAGTGGCTGGGGAGGCTGAGACAGCAGTTCAAAGCCAGCCTCAGCAACAGAAGGTGCTAAGCAACTCAATGAGACCCTGTCTCTAAATAAAAAACAAAAAAGGGCTGGGGATGTGGCTCAGTGGTCAAGTGCCCCTGAGTTCAATTCCTGGTACCCCTCCCCCCAAAACAACTTCCATCAGGAAATAATATACAAAAAGATATATGTATAAACATAAATATGTATATATATGAAAAATATATATATACAAAAATTGTTACAAGTCCTAAAACTCTAAGATTTGGAGATTGTTGAACTAAATTACAGTATCTCTGTTATATAATGCTATATCATGTAACCCTAAATAATGTTTTGACCTAGAAATCAAGATAACATGATCTCATTTTAAAAAGTACAAATGTATTTTTTTAAAAAAATATTTTTTAGATGTTGTTGAACCTTTATTTTATTCATTTATTTTTATGTGGTGCTGAGAATCCAACCCAGTGCCTCACACTATAGGCAAGCACTCTGCCACTAAGCCACAACCCCAGCCCTAAAAAAGTACATATATAGATTTATACAAACAAAATAGGGAAGAAGAAAACACCAAGATGCTAATAGTGGTTGACTTTGTATAGTGAAATCATATTTTTATTCTTTTTAAATTTTCTGCTTTTTGTCTACTTTTTCAATAATTTTTCTTTTTTTTTTTTTGATATTGGGGATTGAATCCAGAGGCACTTTGCCACTGAGCCATATTCTCAGACTTTTTTATTTTTAATTTTGAGATGGTATCACTAAGCTACTTAGGGCCTTGCTAAGTCGCTGAGGCTAGCCTCAAATTTGGAACACCCTGCCTTAGCCAGCCTCAAATTTGGAACTCTCCTGCCTCAGCCTCCCAAGTCACTGGGATTACAGGCGTGCATCACCATCCCAGGCTTCAACATGGAATTTTTTATTTTTTGTACTGGGGATTGAACCCAGGGGCACTTAATCACTGAATCACATACCCAGCCTTTTAAAATATTTTATTTAAAGACAAGGTCTTGCTAAATTGCTTAGCACCTCGCTGTTGCTGTGGCTAACTTTGAATTTGTGATCCTCCTGCCTCAGCCTCCGAACTACTGGGATTGCAGGCCTGCACCACCACATCCGGCTCAACATGTAATTTTTTATTATAATTTTTTAAAAAAAGAAAAGATACCTGTCACACTTGTTTAAGCAACTCCTCATATTCCAATGGTTTTATCTCAACACTACAGTGCTAAACAGAACTATAGAGTGCACCTCAGTCACTGGTGGGTAGAGAACTGAATGATAAAGAAAAGTCCCAGAACCCAAAAGGAAAAAAGAATGAGATATAACAGGACCCAAAGGAAGGGTCCATCCACAGTGGGGAAGTTGGACAGTTGGACAGGCTGCGGCAATTAGTACCAGGGGATTTAATTTAGGTAGACAAAGGTCTGCAATGGCTGTGACTCCCTGCACCAAGTGTGTCTCACCTTCTTTTCTATCTCCTCCATGAGCTCTACAATGTCAAAAGGCAGGTCCTTCTTGTAGGGAATAGGGTAACGACTGATGGGTTTGGACTTCTCTTCCTGCTGAGCCTCAAAAAGACGCAGGTTCAGGGTCACCACAGGCAACCTGTTCCAAACTCTACTTGTCACAAGGCGAAGAAAAGACTGAAAGGAAACAAAGACAGGTTGAGATGAGTTACTGAAGGAATGGCTGTACATCTGGGCTTAAAGGAGAGATGAAAAACAGGTTCCATCTCTTGGGCCAATTCCCACTGATCAGAAGTTACTGCCTTGAGAATCCAGAAAAGGATCATGGGCCCAACCTGAAACAATGCTGTAATCAGTTAGGAATGTCTGATGTGGGAATGGGTTATGGTGGCCCAAGTAATTTATATTTGCAATACTTGGTTAAAGTCCAGCCTAGTACTTCCTATTAGTAACATAATCTCCTGGGGTTCTTCATGGCTCTAGTGGCTCTTTTAAAGTCTATCAAGTGATTGCCAGGATTTTGTCATCCTCTGTCAAAAACATTAACTATTATATAATGAGCACTTAATATGTACCAGGTGTTTGTTTTGGTACTGGAGATTGAGCCTAGGGTGCTCCACCACTGAGTTACTTCCCAATTCTTTTTACGTCTTAAAATTTTGAGACAGGGTCTCACTAGGTAACTAAGGGTTTTGCTAAGTTGGCCAGGTTGTTTCTCAAACTTTCAATCCTCCTGCCTCAGCCTCCTGCATTGCTGGGATTACAGGTGTGTGCCACTGTGCCCACCTATACCCAGTTGCTTTTTTTCATATATTCTCCAATACTCCCAGCAATCCTGCATTTTACAGATACGAAAACTAAGAATGAGAAAGGCCACACAGAGCTCAATGTTTGAGTTAGATTAAAATTCAGAACTGCCTAACTCTAGAATCTATGTTCTTCCCACTATGTAGTCCTGTCTTTTAAAAGGAAGAAAAAAAGTAACAAAATCACATTATTCTAAGTGAAAAGGGTGAAACAGAAAAAACCTGACTAGGCAGCCCTCTCATGCCTTTTATCATGTAAAGTTATAAGAATGCTACAAGAAAATCAAAGATTATGCCTTTCTAGAAAGCTCAGTCTAGTTAGGTAATCCAAGGCTGTGAAAGATAATATAACAAAGGGCTTTCTGAAGCCAGGCTGCTTGGGTGAAAACCGTTTCTGTCCTTTTAGTTTATTCTTTGGTAAAGTGTGGATGAAATAATACCAAATCACAGAGCTGTTGTGATTATTTAATGAATTTATTTATATATATATATATATAAAGCTTTTAAAATAGATCTTTGGGGCTGAGGATATAGCTCAGTTGGTAGAGTGCTTGCCTTGCATGCACAAGGCTTTGGGTTTGATCCCCAACACCAAAAAAAAAAAAAAAAAAA
>NW_026000101.1:15081282-15091321 GCF_001458135.2 Marmota marmota marmota
CCAACTTAGCAAATTCTATATATTTATTAAACAAAATGTTATAGGTTTAGAATAAGGGTGTCATTTTTTATTATTTTTAAATTTTCTGCTTATTTGATTTTTCAATAATTTTCCTTTTTTTGGTATTGGAGATTGAATTCAGAGGTGCTTCACCACTGAGCCATATTCCTAGATTTTTTTTATTTTTAATTTTGGGACAGTCTCATTAAGTTGCTTAGGGCCTTGCTAAGTTAGTACACTGTGGACCTATCAAATGACATCTGCTTACATATTTAAATGCTAGGTACACAGAAAAGATCTGGGCAGCTCCCCTCACACCCTTGTGACAGTTACTTTTTTGTGTGTCAACCTTACTGAGCTAAGAGATGCCCAAACAGATAGCTGTTAAAACATTATTTCTGGGGGCTGGGGTTGTGGCTCAGTGGAAGATGCTTGCCTACCATGTGTGAGGCACTGGGTTTGATTCTCAGCACCACACATAAATAAGTAATTAAACTAAAGATCCATCAACAACTAATAAAAATATTTTTAAAAAACATTATTTCTGGGTGCACCTTTTAGGGTGTTTACAGAAAAAAATTGCCATTTGAATAAGTAGATTGAGTAAAGAAGATCCATCCTTACTAACTTGAAGGGCTCATCCTATCTGATCCCTAACAGAACAAGAAGGCAGAAGAAGGCAGATTCACTCTTTCTTCTTAAACTAGAATGCCCAAGTTCTCCTGCCCTTAGGCATCACAGATACTGGTTCTCAGTGGCTCCCATTCTCAGTTCTCAGCCTTCAGACTTGGACTGGGAGTTACATTATCAGCTTTGTTGGTTCTCAGGCCTTCCGACTTATATGAAATTATGCCACCTTCTTTCCTGGTTCTCTAGCTTGCAAACCACAGATAGTGGAAATGCTCTATAATTGTGACCCTGTCTCAATTTAGGTGTCCTTTTATATCTATATCTGTCTCCTATTGGTTCCGTTTCTCTGGAGAATGTTGAATAATACACCACGTGAGAACTCTCCATGAATGCCACCTACTGTAAGAGCCTGCCTCTTTGATGTTCATATCTGACACTTCATCTTTGTGCCAGCAATGTTCTCCCTACGAGTAAAGTCTAGGCTATGAAATTTTATAGCTCTGTTACCTCAGCTTTCTATATCCTCTAGCCAGTGTGGTGCAAATATCCAAGTCACCAGGCCAAATCCACTGGTCTCTGAAGCTGCCAGGGAAAAAAGCTCTGCTTCATACTTTTACTATAGGGGATTTGGACTGGGAAACCAAAAGTGAGGCAGTTGACAATGACATCTGGGGCTGAAAAGTCATAAAGCAGAGTAAGGCCAGGTGGAACCATGATGTACCATGAGCATATCAAAGGAGTGAGAGGCAGAAATTGTTCGAAAGCAGCAGCTATGATGGGGAGAAAAGACTCAAGGTAGATGGGAGGAAGAAAGTTGTTAAGGACTGGGCCTGTGGCTCAATGGTAGAGCACCTGCCTTGCACATGTGAGGCACTGGGTTCGATCCTCAGCACCACATAAAAATAAATAAATAAAGGTATTGGGTCCAACTAAAAAAAATATTTAAAAAACAAGAAAGTTGTTAATAGAAAGAGATGCAGATAGATAAAAAGATACTGAAATAGGAGACAAGACTTGTTCCTGGCAGATTTCCTGGGGCCTTGCTGCAGCGATACCTGGAGGTATCAGAACAACTTGGCGGTTTCAGTTTCCATGTGGAATGATTTAATAATGCCTGAAACAGAGTCATGCACTGACAAGAAAAATCAGAATGAAACCAAGAAAGCAAATGGGTCCTTCAACTTCTATAATTCAAAGGAAATAATGGACTTAAGGAGTAAAGCACTCCTACCATATAACTTTTTTTTGGGGGGGGGTGGGGTGGGTACCAGGGTTTGAACCCAGAGTTAAACCCTGGGCTTAACTAACTTAAGCACTGAGCCATATCACCAGCACTTTTTGTATTTTATTTAAAGTCAGGGTCTTGCTGAGTTGCTTAGGGCCTCACTAAATTGCTGAGGCTGGCTTTGAACTCTTGATCCTCCTGCCCCAGTCTCCTAAGCCACTGGGATTACAGGTGTGTGCCACTGTGCCCAGCCCATATAACTTTGTTTTAAAAATAAACAGAAAATACTCATATAATGCTTAGAACAGCTAAGAGTATTCTAAGTTGCTTTATATATATATATATATTTACTCAAAACTCAAGTTAACTTGGTACTGTTATTCTCTCCACTTTAGAAATGGGAAAGCATAGGCATAAAAAAGTTACCAAGTGTATAACTAGTAGAGCATGGATTCAGAGCCAGGCATCCAGCTCCAGAGTTCTCACTCAGAATCATGTACAGTACTGCCAAGGATGGTAACTCAGCACTATTTCTTTAAAACCTCTAAATCCAAGTCCATCTATAAATCTCAGGTCTTGTCCCCACTTTCCCCTAAATACTTTTTAACATTTTATTTCTGAACTGTGAGTAACTGTAATATCAATAAAAAGTACAACTTTTATTTGTTGAGTGAGTACTTCACTAGGCTTATTGATGGAGCCTCACAGGCGCTGACTCTACTGCTATAGTTTGGATTTGGAAGTCCCCCAAAGGCTTATTTGTTAAAGGTTTAGTAGTCAGCCTGTGGCACTACTGGGAGGTAGTAGAACCCTTAGGAGGTGGGGTTTATTGGAAGGAAGTTCGGTCACTGATGGCATGCCCATGAAGGACGCATTGGGACCCTGGTCCTTCCTTTTTTTTTTTTTTTGCTTCCTGGCTGCCACAAGGTGAGCAGATTTTCTCACAAAGTGCTGCCTGCCATGAGGTACTGCCTCACCTCACCACAGGCTACAGATTGAAACCTCTGAAATTATGAGCCCTAACAAATCTTCTTGAAGTTGATTATCTCAAGAATTTTGTCACAGCAATGCAAGGCTGAAGTAACAGAACTACCATCTCTCTCTCCACTGGGGGAAATCATGGCTCAGCTACCATGAAGGAATACAAGCTTATATATTTTCAAGAGAAGCTGAATGTGAAAATTCAAAATGTGGCTTGTGGTCACCTACTTTGAGGGAGGTTGCAAGTTTGAGGCCAGCCTCAGCAATTTAGCAATGCCCTAAACAACTTAGTGAAACCCTGCCTCAAAATTGAAAAAAAAAAAAAGAAAGAAAACTGGCTGGGATGTAACTCAGTGGTGAAAGTGCCTCAGGGTTCAATCTCCAGTATTAAAACAAATTTAAAAAAAATAAGACACACAAATGGCCATTAGGTACAAGAAAACTTGCTCAGAATCATTTGAAATTAGGGGAATGCAAATTAAAATCACGAGATAATATTTCATACCCGCTAGCATAGCTGTAATCAAAAAGACAATAAAAATTGTGAGATGTGGAGAAACTGGGCCTGTATACAATGCTGATAAAAATATAAAATGGTGCAGCTGTTTTAGAGAAATTTGATAAGTTTTTTAAGAAGCTAAATGTAAATTTATCATATAGTCCAGCATTTCTACTCCTAGGTACCTATCTATCCAGTACAAATGAACATATAGCTCTCCACAAAGACTTGTATAAAAATAATCATAGCATTAATAATAAAAAAGGAGAAAGAACCCAAAAGTCCACAGACTCGTGAATGGATAAACAAAATGTGGTGTACTGATACAATATACTACTATTCAGAATTTAAAAGAAATGAATTAATACATGCTACAAATATGTACAAAATTTAAAAAATTAAAGAAGCCAGACCAAAAACTTATTATTCAATCCCATCTATATGAAACACTTAAAAGAGGTACACTACAGAGACAGAAACTAAATTAGCAGTTGGGTAAGGCTGGGGTAGGAAAGGAATTGATTGCAAATGGGTACAAAGGATCTTTTAGAGTGACAAATATTCTAAAACTGTCTTTTTTATAATTGCTTCCTAGTGGGGTTGAGACAGTTTCTCATTGTGGTTTTACTTTACATTTACTGGATGACTAATAATATAAGCATATTTTGTGCTTTTATTGGCTATTTATCTATTATTTGAAGAAATATCTTTGGTCCTTTCCCCATTTCTAAATTGAGAAATTTATAGCTTTATTATTGAGTTTTAAATGTTCTTTATATATTCTAGATACATGTCCTTTATCAGTTATGATTCTTCATATATATTTTCCCATTCCATTGGGTTTTCTGTTCTAATTTTATGAAGTCTAATTTTTCTATTTTTTTCTTTTGATGCTTGTGTTTTTGGTAGTGTCATATCTAAGAAACTACCATCAGAATTGTCTCTATGTTTTCTTCCAAGAGTTTTATAATTTTAGTTCTAACTTTTAGATTGTTGATCTATTTAGAGATAATTTTTGTATTTAGTTTGATATAGGTCCAACTTTGTCTTTTGCATGTAGCTACCTAGTTTTCCAAATATCATTTGTTGAAAAGACTGTTTTTCCCCCACTGAATCATCTTGGCATCCCTGCCCAAAATCAATTGAACATTAAGTATAGAGTTTATTTCTATGATCTTAATTCTTTTCCATTGATCTATGTCTAATGAGTATTCCAGGAAAAACACTGTCTTGATTATTGTAGACTTGTGGTAAAATTTTGAAATCAGAAACGTAAATCCTTCAACTTCTTAAACATTGTTTTGGTTATTCTGGATCCCTTAAATTTTCGTATGAATTTTAGGAATACTTTGTCAGTTTCTGCCATAAAGCCATTTGGGACTGTGGCTGTGACTAGGTCAAATTTTTATACAAAGCTGGAGAGTATCATTGTCTTAACAATATTGACTCTCCTCATGTATGAACATAGGGTGCATTTCCAGCTATTTGCATCTTGTTTATTTCAACAATGTTTTGTAAGTTTTCAGAGTATAAATTTGGTAGGTCTTTTTGTTAAATTTATTCTCAAATGTTTTATTCTCTTTACATGCTACAAATATGTACAAAATTTAAAAAATTAAGTGAAAGAAGTCAGACCAAAAACTATATATTATTCAATCCCATCTATATGAAATATTTTATAGTAGTATTTATTATACTACTATAAATGGGATTTTAAAATTTCATTTTTGGGTTGTTCATTTCAAATGAATAGAAATACAATTGAATTTTGTATATGTTCTTGAATTCTAAAACCTCAGTGAACTTTTTAATTGTAATGTATATGATATTAGCTGCGGGTTTTTCATAGATGACCTTCATCAGGTGAAGAAAGTTCCTTTCTAATCCCAGTTTAGTTTGTTTTAAATCACAATTTGTCAAATGCTTTATCTGCAACTACTGAGATTTTTTTTTTATTGAACTTGGGCATTAGACCACTGAGCCACATCCTCAGCCCCATTTTGTATTTTATTTAGAGAAAGGGTCTCACTGAGTTGCTTAGTGCCTCCCCGTTGCTGAGGCTGCTTTGAACTTAGATCCTCTTGCCTTAGCTTCCCAAGCTGCTGGGGTTGCAGGCATGTGTTACTGTGCCCAGCTAGAGATTCTTTTTTAAATGTGTGATATTATTCACCAGTGAAACCATCTGGGCCGGGGCAGACTTCATTTGATTGCTGTTACTGATGAGTTGGCTCATAAACCTCACCAGTGTACTGCCTCTCTACACCAAAATCACCTTCACTGCCTGCTCTAGAAAATGCATTTGAGCTTTAAAATAATTTTTCAGTGCCTGCTTCTGCTTTGCTTGGAAACCCAAAACACCCAGCAGCCAAGTTTTCCCTGGCACTCTATTGGGCAGCTTTGTGGCAGAGGCTTCCAGGAGCTCCCTTCCAATGAATAACTGTCTTCAGCAAAGTTCTGGAGGGTAGACTTGTGTAAAGTTTCGCTGGCATATCCCCAGTCACTTGCTGCTATTTAATGAGCCATGGCCGGCCATACCTGTTCCCAAAAGATCTTGATCACTGCTACTTGGGGAGGGATAGAGCTCTTCTTTGCATATTACATCTCCACAACAGAGGTATAATAGTCATTCTCTTATATCTGATATTCCTGTTCTGTTTCTTTGTAGTATTGGCGATTGGACTCAGGAGTGCTATACCTCTGAGCTACATTCCCAGTCCTCCTTAATTTGGCTGGCCTCAAACATGATCCTTCTGTTTCAGACTTCCAAGTATTTGGGATTACAGGCATGTGCCACTATACCTGGCTCATTCTTGTACTCTTTAATGCTCCCTTTAATTCTTACTAGCCATTCCCTCATTATTCTAATGCCCTATTCTAGTAATTCTTTAAATTAATCTTTCCTTTTCAAAGTACTGTGTTTTTTTTTTCCTCTTGAATATATTCTGACTGATAGACACTATGCTTTTTCATGTCCTCCTATATGTTTGGGCCTGGTATATAGAAAACACTTTATGTGTTAATCCAACAATAGGATCATGACCCATGATGTTCATAGGCAGTTTTTACTATTTTAAGCTCTCTTTTAAAATTTTTTTATAGTTGTAGATAGACAGAAGGCCTTTATTTTATTGGTTTATTTATTTTTTATGTTTGTTTTTAAATTATAGGTGGATATCTTTATTTTTATGTGCTGCTGAGGATCGAACCCAGTGGCTCACACATGCTAGGTGAGCGCTCTACCTCTGAGCCACAATACCAGCCCTTATTTGATTATTTTTATGTGGTGCTGAGGATCGAACCCAGTGCCTCACACATGCAAGGCAAGTGCTCTGCCACTGAGCTACAGCCCCCAGCCCTTTCTTTCTTTTGCCTCCTTTAGGACACATATCTTGACCCCTAACCCCCAAACCCAGGTATGTAGAGAGAAGCATTTCATCCTCTGTACTGGGTGTGGGAGGATGCTCTAATCTGTTTTTTTTTTTTTCCAGCCCCATAGCACCGGGTATCTGCTGGCAAAGATAATGAACTCTCCCAGGGCAGGGACCAGGATTCAGCTGCCTGCCCAGCTCAATTTCTAATCGGAGCAAACGCGCAAAAAAAGCTTTGAAAGCAAAAAAAGCCCAACTTCGCCAGTAAGAAGTGAAAAACAACTGTGAGATGTCATCTTTCCAACTCCTAAAGTAGCAAAAATTTCTGAAAAGTAATTTCTGGAAAAGAATCTGGAAGGTTTTGGTCATTCCCTGCAGGAAATACTCGCTATAAGTAGATGAAGGCCAGAGGTATCGGGGCACATTGGTCTTGACTGCAGGGCTCCAAAACCACGAGCCTCTAGGAGAGAACAGGCCTAATCCACTTGGGCCATCCACCGGCCAACAGCCTCAGATTTTCTATTTCTCAATCACCGCGGCCACTTTTACCACCAGAAAAGGTAACACGTGTTGTTCCAAATGTGAACTATAACTGCGAACCCATCGGAAAATAGGGCAGGCCTACGCGACTTTAAGTCCAAGGAGGCAGCCCGGAGCCGCCCACAGATCCCAGGACCTCGGGATCCCACCTGCTGCACGCGGGAGGAATTCCGCCTCCCCGCCCCACGCGCTCCCACTCACCGGCTGCCTCAAGGCGCCGAGGCAGCGAAGCACCGACATGGCGGTGCTTGGCACTCGGCACTCTAGTTGAGCAGGCAGCCTTCCGGTGTGATGGACCCTCTGGGCGTCAGGGTGGGCGGTGCCCGCGAGGCGCTGGTGCTCCGCCCCCGAATTTCCGGTCTCGGGTGACTCTGCACCTGCTTTGCCTTCGAAGCTAGCTGGGTAGATCACCCGGTGCCACAGGACTGTGGGCTTGATAAGGCTCAGTCTCCACTAATAACCTTGGGGGGTGGGGGGAGACGCTGAGGGACAATTCAGGGAATATTACCGACCTCCCTTGTTTCCTCAGTGGGACTTGAGGTTATTGCCTGAGGCATAATTTTTAATCAGCCTTAATCTATGTGAGCTTGGTCATCAGTACCTACCTGCTGGTTCCAGGCCCTCTGGAGTTGAGATGGAGTGGGGAAGTAGACGAGCGCAGTTCATATCATCTCTGCCCAATGAACTCCCACTCCTACCAGGGTGATTAAATAAGAACAGCTATTTCAACAATCTGATTGCAAAACAAGTTTTATTTCAGTTGGCCTTTTATTACTCCAAGAGAAAATGGCTCTACAGCATCTTGTCAAATTTGGAGGTGTTAGTGATGTCTATCTTAAAAATAAGAAAGAATCTAAAAATTCACGTTGGAAGCAAAGATATGGACAGTAGCTAAGAGACATGGGTCAGAGTCCCGCCCTCTCGATCTCCAGGAGCTCTCACCACTGCGGGGGAATTTGAGCAATTGCTCACGTGGGCAACTGAAGTGTGCTGCAGAGTACGAAGCAACAAGGCTTCGTTACTTTCTCAGGCCATGTAGGGTTAACTCATGTATATGAAAAGGTAACATGATATTTTATTTATATTTGGAGAGGGTCTAGCGAGAAAGATACGTGTTACACCAGTCAGGTATTGTCTATTCATGTCAGACCACCATACAAACTTAGAACTACTGCTGACAGCACAGCAAATCAAATGGGCAAGACCAATAAATCATTTCCTTATTTTATTGTTTTCCACTCTGGAAACAACCAAAAAGGTTTTATTTTGAAAAAGAAAAAAAAAAAATTGTGGTGAAAAGCCAGCTGCCTTTCTGAGCGCGAAGTCGACAGGCAGGGCCTCTGGGCCCAGCCAACTTCAGTTGACTTCGTCCCTCTGCACAGCTCCTGGGATTCTCAATCTATTCGAGCTACGCATTTCTTCTACCGGTCCGCGGACAGACTGCAAGATGGATGAACGGTTAAATACACAGTCACTACCACTTGGAAGAGGCGGGGGTGGACCGCCAGGCTGACAAAGACCAAATTTCATAGACTAAGGTCCAAGACCCAGGGATCACACTGACGGAAACGGAAGACCCTGAGGGGGTTGGGGATTGGAGGAGGGGCAGGAAACGGAAACGGGGTACCGGAAGTGGCGGTTGGTGGCCGCTTCAGAATGGCTGAAGCTGTGCAGTTTGCGGCTGAATCTCTCGCGGGTGGCAGGGCACGAGCTGCGCGCACAGTACTCGATCAGGTGGTGCTCCCGGGTGAGGAGCTGCTGCTGCCGGAACAGGAGGATGTGGAAGGCCCTGGTGGTGCGGGGGAGCGACCGTTGCGCCTTAATGCTGGGACGCGCTCGCGGTTATGCGTAGTGTGTGGCCCCGGCTTGCGGCGCTGCGGCGACCGCCTGCTGGTGACAAAGTGTGGCCGTCTCCGTCACAAAGACCCCGGGAGTGGCAGCAGTGGTGGTGTTTACTGGGTGGACTCGCAACAGAAGCGGGTGAGCTGGGACTTCGGAGGGGCAGTGTGGTAGTGAAAGTCTAATCCTGCGCCTGGGAGACTTCCTGGAAGAAGCAGGGCCGGGGCCCTGGAGCCCTCATTTTGTCAAGGTTCGCTTAGAGGCATTGTAGTCTTTTGCTTACCTCTGTCCTTTTTAGAGGGACTACGAACAATAGAAACGTTGCTTGAGAAGAGCGATCAGGAGAGAAAGCCTCTAGAGACCCTGTGTCATGATTGTCTTCAAAACCCAAAGGTCAAGAAGCTGTAGGCTTGCCTTTGGAATCCCAGAGGGCAGGACCAGCTTCAGTGAATGGAAGTCACAGGGAGTTAAAATGCTCTTAGAATAATTAAGAACTTTTATATAGAAAAAAATATCTTGACAATGGAATGGTCTTCCTTGGCTTTAAGCATCCCTGTGCTACTTACTGCTCCTGTGTGCAACAGAAGTTAGGGCTTTCTGTAATAATGCTTAAGTATGGGATATTGCCTCAAATTAACAGACTATCAGAGACTGCAAAGCCGGGCTGGGGGCACGGGCCTGTTGTCCCAGCTACAGAGGAGGGTGAAGTATGAGGATCACCGGAGCCAGGAATTTGAGATGAGCCTGTGCAAGGTAGACCCTGCTAGGTGCTGTAGTGCACGCCTGTAATCCCAGCAACTTGGGAGGCTGAGGCAGAAGGATTGTAAATTTCAAGACCAGCTTCTGCAACGTAGTGAGACTTGGCCTCAAAAGGGGGTGAAGATTGCCCTGGGGATGTAGGTCCTAGATAAAAGACCCTTGCACTTGATCTCTAGTACTATGGGTACTAGGGGGGGG
>NW_026000101.1:15091328-15152706 GCF_001458135.2 Marmota marmota marmota
GGGGAGGAGAACAGAAAAAACAAAAAACCCTGCAAACCCAAGGGTTCATGTTGTGATTTTCTTTTATTGAAATAGTATCATTGTTTTATGTAAGACTTACATGAGTTTGTAAACTTGAATTTTAAAATATTTTAAACATCTCTTTAATGAAAAACAAGGACTAAGGACTTAATGAAGATATCTTCCATTGATTCCTTGTTGTTTATGGCTGTTTGTTCTGATGTTTTTTGTAGTATGTACCAGTGAAAGGAGACCATGTGATTGGCATAGTGACTGCTAAATCTGGAGATATATTCAAAGTTGATGTTGGAGGGAGTGAACCAGCTTCTTTGTCTTATTTGGCATTTGAAGGTGCAACTAAAAGAAACAGACCAAATGTGCAGGTAATGATGGGATTATTTGGTTTCAACAGTAAGAAAAATATCCATTTCTCAGAATACTTATCTGCCCCAAAGGCTACCTGAATTGTCTCCAAAGCATGAACTATTTTCCTAGTTCTACAGGATAGACTCTAAGCATCTGCTTAATGTCCTAGGCTCCAAGAGTTCTTCAGATGCTCCAGTGCCAGACCAGAGCCACTACATTGGTTCTTGTGATATTTGATCTCTAGTGAGTTAAAAGTTTATATCTGTTTTCTCCATTGTTATATGTCATGTCCATATCCATTGCACAAGGATATCAGCCATAGGCTTCAGGAGGAAAGGCAAATCATTAACATTGTCGGCCATCCATCTTGCTTAGAGGTCCTTAGAGCTGATTTAGGAGTAAACTTGTTATTGCAGATTTTCAATTTGGGCTTTTTAGATACTATAGCCATATTCTTATGTCTACCCAGCCAGAAATTTTGACTTCTATGCACCTTTCCATTCACCTTTTATAAGTTTAACCCTATTTTGATTCTCTTTGACTCTCTGATCTTTATCTCCACTTCACAAGTTCAGATGTCAGCTTCCTTTTGGCAGGACTCAGTCAGTAGTCTCCTCATTAACATTCCTGCTTATATACAAGATTCTTCAAAGCCTGCAGAACTCCTTGGCATTACACGCTTCTCTCATCCATGTTATATCCGTCATACAGCCATGCTTAACCCATACAAACATAAATGAATTATTTCCTACTCTTGTACATTTGCTCATGCTGTTCCCTCTGTCTGGATTTGATTATCTCCTCAATCTGTAGAACACATGCTCATCCTTTGAGGCCAAGGCTAAACATACCACCTCTGTAAAGCTATCGCTAGTTGTTACTTTTATATCTGCCCCGGCAGGTAGACATTTAGCCCTGAAGGGATTTTGTTGTTTACATGTCTATTCCCTCTGTCCTTCAAGATTAAATGCTTCTGAAAGACAAAAGTGTTTTGTTCCTCTCTGGTTCTTGTAGTCATCAGCAAACAATAGGTACTTAATAAACATTTTGAGAAGAAAACAATTCATTTTCCATTTCCTTAGTTTCTTTTTTCTTTTTTTTTTTAACCATACGATTTATTTTTATTTTTTTAGTCATACATGACAGCAGAATGTATTTTGACATATAATACATACATGGAATGTACATACATCAATCATATTGTCTATTCTGCTGCCCTTTCTATCCTCCCTATTCCTCCCCTCCTCTCCCATCCTTTCTCTCTATCCAATCTAATGTGACACACTCATTTCCTTAGTTTCATTATTTTGAAATTCAGTTCTGTGAGGTTTTTAAGCAAATCATGTATAGAGAAGTATCTGTTAATTACCACTATTCTATAATAATTTGCATGCCAGGTTTTTCCTTCTTCTCTATAAATCCATAATTATTCAGAATAGTGCTAATAGAACTTTATATGATGGTTCTATTTTACATCTGCACCAATATGGTAGCTCCTAGTTACACAGGGCTGTTGAGCATCTGAAATGTGGCTAATACAACTGAGGGACTGAATTTTAAATATCTAATTTTAATTAACTTAAATGTAAATTTATATAAATACATGGGTACTGGTTACCATATTGAGCAACACAATGTTGAAGAGTATTCTTTGGCTTTGAGATGATTCCTACTCTAATGATTTCTTGGAGGGTGAAGGAAGGGTTACATGTATTAATTTTGCCTTTGAAGACTCAACTCCAATGTGGAATCCTAGGGTGTAATCAGCCCATTAGCCACAAAACTGTAGGTTGCTGGTATTGCTGCCTATGAAAAAGAGCCAATAGCAGCTTTTGTAGCATGGTATGCTGAGAGGATTCAATTATTCTTTTAATGTCTTGTAGGTTGGAGATCTCATCTATGGTCAATTTGTAGTTGCTAATAAAGATATGGAACCAGAGATGGTCTGTATTGACAGCTGTGGACGAGCTAATGGAATGGGTGTGATTGGACATGATGGTCTGCTTTTTAAAGTGACTTTGGGCCTAATTAGAAAGTAAGTCCTAATGCCTTCTAGCTTGCCTGTGTTCTTTTATTTTTACTACACCTGCTTTGAAATTTGGATTGTTAATAACATCCACATTTCTTCAGAGTTAAAAATCAATATCCATTTAGCCTATTTATAAACTCATAAATTTAGTTCTGCCCTTTTTTTTAAAGTCAGTGTTTCAAATTTAGATGTATTTGGCTGTGTTGTTTACAGTGTGGTGATCCATCCTTCATGTTTCAACTCTGTCCTTTTCATTTCTTCTCTACCAGAGGCCCGCTGCTCCTTATAACCAACATACTCAGCCTAAATGTGAAAACTGGCCTTTCCTCATTCTAAGTCACTTGAATACAGGTGTATCTGCATTTGTACAAAATTATCAGATTTCACTAAGGGTGGCCAAATGCAGCTAGACTGATGGATCCTCAGTTAGGTATCATTTACAGAAGGTTCCTGTTATTCTGACCTGGTAGTTCCCACTCAGGAGAGTCTCTTCATTAGGTGTTTGGATCTTTATCTGCCTAGCTGTTTACTTCTATAGGCACTGAAGTTCAGATCTATCTTCTATGCCTTTCCTTTCTACCCATTCTGCAGATTGGAGATTGTTTGGGGTGACGTTAGAGAAGCCTGTTATTTAACTAGATAGTAGTACCTTTGTACTTTCATAGAGCCAGTGCTTTTCTCCAAGCATTAAATTTAATACCAGGGAATAACTTACATGATCAGGAAAACAAATTTAATGTGTTCTCTTAATAATAAATAAAAAAATAATAATAAATACTGTTGGTAATTGGAAAAAAAAAAAAAAAACTAATTACTCTAAAGTCCAGAATTAAGTGTTCTGACAATCTCTGGGAAGAACTTTATATATTATGCTATGTTGATGACAGAAGGAGTTTGACATCTTTGTAGTGAGGTAGCTCATTACTGTGACCTCTGGTATACCTTTGAAAAGTGTTAAAACTTCTTCGAAGAAAGGGGGCTGTGAGCTGGGTATAGTGGTACATGCTTTTAATCCAGTGTACTCAAGAAATTGAGGGCAAGAGGTTCTTGAGATCAACGAGGGCAACGTAGCAAGACCCCATCTAAATGGGGTGGGGTGGTGTGTAAAGAGGACAGTAAGTGTCATTTTATGCCTTATTCTTAGTGTGATGATGACAGTGCCTTAAATAACTTAATAGTTCAGAAAAGGAGTCTCCTTCTGAAGGATATCTAGAACACATCCTACCTTTTTATTAAATTTCATTTTTATTCCTCTTTACCACTAGGTTATTAGCTCCAGAATGTGAAATCATACAGGAAGTGGGAAAACTCTATCCACTGGAGATTGTGTTTGGAATGAATGGAAGAATATGGGTAAAGGCAAAAACCATTCAGCAAACTTTAATTTTGGCAAATATTTTAGAAGCTTGTGAACACATGACAGCAGATCAAAGAAAACAAATCTTTGCCAGATTGGCAGAAAGTTGATACATGTGGACTTCTTCAGTGGGTCATTTGAGCCAAGAGAAAGAGACTATGAGTTTCCTGGGAAGTTTTTTTTTTTTTTCAGGTTAATCTCTCCCTATTAAATCTTCAGAAGACAAGATGTGAATTTTGTCTTCTAAATAAAATATTTTTATAAGAAAGTTACTGGTTTTCACTCATGTTCTTGTGTGGGTGAGAAAAATTTTTTAAAAATCATGTTTGTATGTTCTATACAATAAAATTTACTAAAAAGTATCATGGCTTATTTGAAGTCAAGTCCCTTCATTTTGCTAGAGGCAGCTTCAATAAGAACAAGAAGTCGGCATTAAAATATTTTCTGATCATTATGATAAAACTTCTTACCAAAGGAAATGTAGAATACATAAAAAAGTATATAGAGGTAAACACAGGTCTCCTGTAATCCCATTAGTAAGTGGAAGAGTAAAGCTAATAATGTTTATCATGCAGCATGTATTGTTCCAAGTGTTTTCACATGGATTAAGAAAGTTATTCCTAGTAACTATAGAAGACATTTATCCTCATAGTTGAAGAAACTGAGGCACAAGATTAAGCTTGTCCTACATTCCCAAGCACTAGGTGTATGTATTTTTTCAAAGTGGAATTAGTTACAGGGTATTTTCTTAGACTGAAAAATTCATGATTGTTAAAATTCACCCCGTGCTGTGGCACATGCCTGTAATCCCAGCAAATCAGGAGGCTGAGGCAGGAGGATCTCGAGTTCAAAGCCAGCCTTAGCAATTTAAGCAAGGCCCTAAGCTACTCAGTGAGACCTGTCTCAGAATACAAAAAAGTGCTAGGGATGTGGCTCAGTGGTTAAGCACCACTGGATTCAATTTCCGGTACAAAAAATTAAAATCCAACAACTGTATATTTCATTTTCATGTTACAGAATATTTTGGACATATTTGGCTTTTTTGTTACACAAATTTCAACATGATGAGGATTTCTGAATTCAAGTCTGGCCAAATTTTGACAACCATTTTCTAGAAGGCAAACAAAGTATACCTGCTTGGGTTTTGCATAAATGGGAGAGGTCTGTGATAGGGTTGATGAGAAAATTCTTCCATGCTATTTGGTGTACTAACCAATGCCCTTTTAGGTTAAAACGAAGACTGGCAGATGATAAAAGCTCAGTAGTTCTGGGGTCAGACCTTTTAGAAGAGCTATGGGCTCCTTGAAGCCTACCTACATAGTCCCTTTAGGATGAAAGAGATTATAGCACTTATTCATTATGTTGGTACTGATTAAGAAGCATTATGTGTTCATAAAGATGTTTTTTGAAGGATGGCCT
Organism: Marmota marmota marmota; assembly: GCF_001458135.2. Taxonomy (NCBI): domain Eukaryota; kingdom Metazoa; phylum Chordata; class Mammalia; order Rodentia; family Sciuridae; genus Marmota; species Marmota marmota. Next base: position 15,096,500 of record NW_026000101.1, read on the forward strand.
ATTTTAGTTAAAAAAAAACAACTGATATTTATCAAATGACCATAATTCACAAAGAATTAAATGGTAAGGGATGCAGACAAAGCAAAATAATCTTTTGGTTCTGAGATAAAACATTTTCTGAATTTGCTAGCAGGTTAATTAACCCCAATTGGCAAGAGTAAATGAAGCAACTGTATATAGGACACAAGAAAAGGAAGTATATTTGATAAGAGGTAGATTAACATGCTTGCATGTCAGAACGCAACATTTTCTAAGATTCATCAATACTTTGGTTTTGTTTTTAATTTGTTACAAATATACATGAAGAATGTAGTTTGTACAAGGCTCAGAATGCAAAACTATTCACACAAATTGGAAGAGAGAGGCCCTGCATTCCTATATTCAGAACAAGGGAGTACTGGGTGAGAGCCACAGGCGGGAACAAAGTGTGCTCTGGGGGCTCAAAGTAGATAGGTCAGGTCAGGCAGATTCTGCAAAGCTTATGTGCAGCATATCACTCAGCTGGAAAAATCAGCATACTCAGAGGCAGTTGGAGAAAGTCATACAATTTAATGCCAGTTTAGTATATATAAAATAATTGATATAACAATTATTTTGCCACATAAACAGTCTTTAAAAGTAGGGTCTTTCACAAGTAGAGAAGTATAAAAGATGAATTAACATATCCAAAGTCATGTAGTTTTAGAGCTAATCCTTGTTACATAATTTTTTTTTTAAAACATTGATCAGGGCACTTCCTGTGACCCAGGCACTGTGGACAATGCAAAAGCATAAAATATGGTCCCTGTCATTAGTTTATACTATGAAGATCCAAGATATCAAGTAAAGGCAAGTGTATGCCACTACTACCCTCTGCCCTTTTCTTTGGTTGAAACACCTCAGGCACTTCATCTCCTGCAGCTGCAATCTTAGGCTGCCCGTTATTCCACTGAATTTCGAAGAACATAGCCTTTTCCCGAAGAAACTCCTTTCTTCAATGCTTCAGGCCAGTTGTGAGTCTCCAAGAAAGTGGACAGGATATCAAACACTGTTAAAAGGTAAACAGAAGACAACAACCATATGAGAAAAGAGAACTAGTAAATAAATAATGAGAAAAATGGGTGTTCCAGTATATTTTATTGAACATATGTCCTCTGCATCTCACATGGTACCAGGACGGAGGCAAAGACACAGCCTTGCCTTACCATAAGGACCTCATCCTACACTAAGATACAGGCCTGTCAATGGGCAATACTGCAATACAGAAACACAGTCAACAAAGAAGGGGCCCTGACATGGCTTGGGAGGGGAAGGAAAGTTAGCTTACATGTTCTTGAATTGAACTCTGAGGAACAAATAGGAATTCATCAATCAATAAAGCAGGTCATAGGCAAGGAGAACAATTTCAACTATCCTTAATGTAGTTGGGAAGCAGGAAGAAAATGAAAAATGCCTCTTGGTGGCCAGAATACATGTCACAAAATGCACACGATGAAGTCCAGGCATATAAGTCACAGGAGACTGAGTCAAAGGGCATTATACTTAATGCAATATAGCAGCCTCAGAACTAATGTATGTTGGGCAAGGGTCACGTAAGCAGTACCTTGATTGATAGCCAATATCTCTGAATGATAGTTTTTCCCATTCTGGAGCCTGACCATGTATTCCTGGATTGGTAAGCGGGCTGTCTTGACAGAATACTCCTGGGCCTTTTGAAACGTCACCTTCTGTAAATCAAAGTTAAATACTTTTCATATTACAAAAATTATAAATGAATTATTATCACACATATGGACATGAATGGTAATCATGTAATATGCAAAGCAAACTGTGAGATCCCCATTTATGCCTATGCTAGTTTCCACCAGTAATCACAGAGACAAACATTAAAAATATGTAGTCTAGGGCTGGGGTTGTGGCTAAGTGGTGGAGTGCTTGCCTAGCATGTGTGAGGCACTGGGTTCAATTTTCAGCACTGCGTGTAATTAAACGTCCATTGATAACTGAAAAATACATATAAAAAATAAGTATATGGTAGAATGGAAGAAACTTCAGAAAATGAAGAGTACTCATCCCAAGTAAGAAATGGCAGCAACACCTCACTTTCTGGGGACCATTTATTCACAAGCTTCCGTTTACTACCACTTATAAGACAAATAAAATAAGCAAAAGAGGCAGATCTATAGCTACAAGGCTTCAAAGAGCCTAAGCAGTTTAACCAGAGACTGCTCCTGGCTCGAACTAAGTAAGACTTGATTCTGGATATCTGGTGTTTTAAGCTCAGTCAATTGACAGCAGCAAATGAAAGAAAAGGAAAACCGGATTCAAGAAAATTAGGCAGCTGGCAATAAAGCAGCACTGAGGGGCTGGGGCTGTACCTCAGTGGTAGAGCACTTGCCTAGCATGGGTGAGGCACTGCGTTTGATCTTTAGCACCACATAAAAAAATAAATAACATTTAAAAAAAGACAGCACTGAAGTGTAAGTTTCAACAATCCCATCAAAAGGAAGGGCAGAAACTGCAAAACGGAGTCATAAGAATCAAAAGAACTTAAAAAGTCCAACCATCTAAAGTTCCCCAGGGTCAGTGCACAGAACTGATGACTCTATGAGATGCCCCTGGGCCACAACTGAAGCTTCACAACATTCACTACCTTGTAAGAAATACAGGAAAGATATTTTTTTTTTTACAATCTTTTTTAAGATATCAGGATTAAAGAGAAAGGTTTAGATCACAAGGATAATCTTCAAATTTGGGTTTAGAGGGGGCCTCAGCCATGTTGACTTTTATTTTACTTTTTATATTTAAAAAAAAAACTTTTAGTTGTCGATGGACTTTTATTTTATTTATTTAAATGTGGTGCTAAGAATCAAACTCAGGGCCTAACACATGTTAGGTAAGTGCTCTACCACTGACCTACAACCTCAGCCCCTATGTTGACTATTTCACTTCAACCACCTACCCAGTGTTTGTCTATCCTTTATAACCTCTTTCCCATTGGCTATCTGGCCTCTAGATGGACAGCCATCATGACAGAGTTCATATACCCTGGGGTGACCCATTTCAAATTGATGGTACCAGATAGCAGGAAATTATCCTTTTTTTTTTTTAATATTTATTTTTAGTTTTCGGAGGACACAACATCTTTGTTTGTATGTGGTGCTGAGGATCGAACCCGGGCCGCACGCATGCCAGGCGAGTGTGCTACCGCTTGAGCCACATCCCCACCCCAGGAAATTATCTTGATATTGAAATAAATTTTCCATTTGCCTTTAGTCCTCTACTCATTTATCTAGGTCTTTTATCCCAATTAAGCAAGTAAAATGGCCCTGCCACAAGATGGCCATTCAGATACTTTAAGTCAGGGATCATTCATTCCCTATGGATGCTCTTGTCTCCAGACCGATAATTTCAGTTCTGTCACTCTTCTTTGACTATAACTTAGTTTCAAGTCCCTTCATCATTCAGGTCAGCCTCTTCTGAACTTGTTCTAGCTTGTCAACATCCTTTAATTTATGGTCCTATAACTTACTGGTCAACATGAATTACAACCTTGTGTATAAGGAGGTCTAACATCTACTCTGCTTAGATGTTGGATGTGATGGCCAATCCTGAATTGTCAATTTGATTGGATTAAGTGATACCTAAGATTAAGAGGCTTCTGAGTGTGTCAATGAGGGTGTTTCTAGGAATGATTGGCATGTGGGACAGTAACTCGAACGGGAGACCCACCCTAAATGTGGGCTGCAAGATCCAGTTGATTGGGGCCCTGAATAGAACAAAAATGCGGAAGAATGAGGAAGCAACAGTGGATGCAAACTCTGTTCTTCTTGAGTGAGTGCTTGGATTGCTGTGCAATCACCTGAGGATATCAGACTCCAGTTCTTTCACTCTTCCAAAGCAGACTCTGACCAGTAACTCTCCAGGGAGTTTCCAGGCCTTTGATCCCGGACAGAAGCTAGACCACTGGGCCCTTTTGTTCTGAGACTCCAGATTCTTGGACTGAGCAGCTACTGGTTCCTCAGCTCTCCAGCTTGCAGACTATCACTGTGGCACTATCTAGTTCTGCAATCTAGTCTAATAAATTCCCTTTTTATAATCCTAAGAATATAGATTATAGACATCTAACCAAGGCTCACTGTATTTGACAATTATTTTTATCCATTCTCATATATATATATATTTTTTTTGTACTGGGGATTGAACTCAGCAGCACTCAACCACTGAGCCACATCCCCAGCCCTATTTAGTATTTTATTTAGAGACAGGGTCTTACTGAGGCTGGCTTTGAACTCGCTATCCCCCCAAGCCATTAGGATTACAGGTGTGTCACCACGTCCAGCTATTCATATATTTTTGAGATGGACTTAACTATATTTCCCAGGCTGACCTCAGGGCTCTAAGCTCATGTGATCCTCCTATCTCATTCTCCCAAGTAGCTGAAGCTATAAGTGACACCACTGTGCCAGGCTATGTTTTTTGTTTTTTAAATCTCTTTAATTTACAACAGATGCCTTCTATTTTAGTTTCTATTACATTGGCCTTTTTTCTGCAAGATTTTTTGTCTTGCAGAATGGCCCCCAGTCTGGATTTGTCTGTTTCCTCATCATTAAATTCAGTTTAAACATTCTTGAGTAAGAATATATCACATCACAGGTGAGATTCTATCATACCAGGAGGCACACAATGTCACTATTTATGATACTATGTTTGATCAAATTTGGATTAGACAGATTGCTTCAATTTAATAGCATATTTTTGCCTTTATAATCTGTATTATGGTACTTTGAGACCATGTAAATGGTTCCTCCACAACTTTTCATTTATCAATTGCCTGAGTTGATGACTACATTGGGAGTGATAAAAACATTAATATTCTAATTCTATTATACATCCCTTATTTATTAGCTGTGTCTTCTTTTTTAAAAATTTTTTAATACGTTCTTTTTAGATATATATGACAGTAAAATGTGTTTTGACATACTATACATACATGGAGTATAACCTATTCTAATTAGAATCTCATTCCTGTGGTTGAACATGATGTGGAGTTACACTGGTTGTATATTCATATATGAGCATAGGAGAGTTATGTCTGATTCATTCTACTATCTTTCCTATTCCCATCCCTCCTTGCTTCCTTTCATTACCCTTTGTCTAATCCAATGAACTTATATTTCTTCCCTGCCCCCCTTATTGTGGTTATTAGTTGATATTCTATAAGAGAGTCCTGCATTATGTTATAAGTTAATGCATATAAGTTAGCATTATGAAGTCATGGAACACTAATGTTTTAAAAATAAATGCAATTAAATTGAGCTATCATTTGAGCTAAATATATTTCATATATGTGCATCACACATATGGAAAAAATATAAAAACATAAAACCTACAAAAACATTTATATAAAATAAACCCACCAACATATACTTGTGGGATCACAAAACATATCAAAAAGGACACATGTTGGGGCTGGGATTTTGGCTTAGCAGGAGAGCACTCACCTAGAATGCGTGAAGTGCTAGGTTCGGTCCTCAGCACCACAGAAAAAATAAATAAATAAAATAAAGGTAATGTGTACAACTAAAAAATTATATATATATATTTAAAAAAAAAAAAAGAAGGTCACATGTTATGGTTTAGATGTGAGGTGTCCTCAAAAAGCTCAAGTGTGACACAATGCAAGAAAGTTCAGAGGATAAATGACTGGCTTGAAAAAATGTCAACACAACCAGTGAATTAATCCTCAAAAAGGGATTCACTAAGTGGTAACTGAAGTGGGAGGGTGTGACTGGAGGAGGTGGGAACTCGGGGCTCTGGGGTATATATTTGTATCTCGGCAAGTAGAACCTCTCTCTGCTTTCTGATCACTGTGTGAGCTGCTTCCCTCTGCCACACTCTTCTGCCATGATGTCCTACCTCACCTCAAGCCCCAAGGAATGGAGCCGGCCTTCTATGGACTAAGATCTCTGAAACTGTGATCCTTCAAATAAACCTTTCCTCCTTTAAAATTTTCCTGGGCAGATCTTTTAATCAGAGCAGTGAAAAAGCTGACCATAAGAACACATAAGAAAACAGCGATTGCCTTGGGGAATAGGGAGAGAGAGACTTATTTTTCCCTATACTCCTTTATGTACATGTTAACTATTATATCCATTATAAAATTTAATAGCTACATAACATATATTATTTAGTAAATATAAACAAAGAAAATTATCTTAGAAAATATTTGTATAGTAGAAACAAAGTTTAAAATTTTAATAACACCCAAATTATTCCAATACAATTCCAGTTAACAATAACAAAAAAAAATCTGGACAATTTTACTGAGTTTGAAGTTTTGGAATAAGATACATATTGGCAGGGAAATTAGCCAAGAAAAAAAATGGCTGATAAAAATATTGTATCAATGCTTACTTAGTCAAGATCAGAGTTACCCCTGTAGATCTGAAGAGAAGACAGAAGAAAGAAACTCAAGAATGACTATTTCTGTAACTGCCACACACTACCTATATTAATTCCTGCTTCTGACTTTTGTGAGGTTCAGGACCGCCGAACTGCTGGTGAGAAGAAGGAATGCACTGATAGAGAGCCAGGCTCTTTCCTTCTGTCCCTCTAAGCTCCAAGACTCTTTGGGTAAAATTACAACAGGGCAATCATCTATAAAAGTAAGCACTACTTTTCAAAATATAGATATTGGGGCCAAAATGTACACTTACCTTCTGAATGCTTTCATCCACAAGTCCACCAAGGATGTAAACTTTGTTTAGGTCAACATCTTGAAGAGCTAATGAAAAAATAAAGGCCATTGAGATCAAATCCGTTTTATAATTTCAAAATCCAAAGAAAGCAAAAGTAAAGAAATATTAACAATAAGTTGAAATTTAATGAATAGAAAATAAAGATTTTAGACTTGTTCAATGAATCCAAAAATTAATTCTCTAAAAAGACCAATAAAAGTCAGGCACAATAATGAATGCCTGTAACCCGAGCAGCTTGGGGGGCTGAGGCAGGAGGATCATGAGTTCAAAGCCAGCTTCAGCAAAAGTGAGTCCCTAAGCAACTCACTGAGACCCTGTCTCTAAATAAAATACAAAATAGGGTTGGGGATGTGGCTCAGTGGTTGAGTGCCCCTGAGTTCAATCATCCCCGGTACCAAAAAAAAAAAAAAAAAAAAAAAACCAAAAAAANGATTTTGGCTTAGCAGGAGAGCACTCACCTAGAATGCGTGAAGTGCTAGGTTCGGTCCTCAGCACCACAGAAAAAATAAATAAATAAAATAAAGGTAATGTGTACAACTAAAAAATTATATATATATATTTAAAAAAAAAAAAAGACCAATAAAATAGACAACCTATTGACATATCTAATCAAGAAAACAAGACAGAAGGTCTAAATCAATATCAGAGTCAGAAAGGACAAAATTAAAACTAAAGAGGAACATGCAATAATTAAAAGAGAACATTACAATCAACTTAATACCAATAAATTTGAAAACTAAGTGAAATGGATGATATTCTAGAGGAAAAAATATATATATGTTGAACACTGACCCAAGAAGGGACAATGAAGAAAGCTGACCAGAGGAACTGGACTGCCTGAGAATGGAGACCCTGAATCTGTGCGGCTGTTGATCAAGGCAGGACACCTGAAGAAGCCTCTGCTCAGAAAAGGTGTACAGTTCACACCCTCTGCAAAGCAGTTCAACAAATGCCTTTTTGGGTACTTCTTGAGTGGCATTAATAAATGGCCAGAGAATACTTAAACTAAGGGCTAGGAGCAAAGTGCTATACGAATCTGTGCAGTAAGATACATACCATGCTCTGAATCAGGAGTCAGGTATACAAGGGTTTCCAGGGGAAATAAACTAAAGCAGTCTTCTTCTGTTACATCCAGCTGGAAAATGCAAAGAACCCAATATGGTAGGAATGAGGTTAGAAGGTGGCCCACAGTTCAACAGCTAGTTACGTGGCATCTAGTTTCCATCAGGCACAGTTAGCTCTAAGTGTATCAAGGAGTGGCATGTCTGACAGTTTATTCTCAGAAAGTACTTGGTCAGGGAGCAAAGACACGTGAAAGGGGCTGGGGTTGTGGCTCAGTGGCAGAGCGCTTGCCTCACACATGTGAGGCACCGGGTTCGATCCTCAGCACCACATAAAAACAAATAAACAAAGATATAGCATCCATCTATAACTTTAAAAAAAAGACGCGAAACTATGAAGTGAGACAGAAAGTGACATGGGGCTCTCATGGAGGTAAAGGGATCACACAGGACTACAGGTGAGGGAGTAACAACACCAGGGACAACCTTCTGGTAAAGGAAATGCTGGAGCTGGGTTTCTGGAAAAACAAATGGAAGAAGAATCCAAAGCAGATAGAATTGCCTAAAAAAGCAGTAAGACAGCAATAAGACAGAGAAGTAAGGAAACCATATGTAAGTGAGTCTGTTCAGCTTACATACAAGAATTATTAAAAAAAAAAAAGTATAGGGAAGTAAATCTGGAAGTGGCTGTACTACACTAGGGACTGTTCAGACAGTAACAGCAACACAGTCAGCTGCACAGTACCACAGAGCACACCCTACACACTCACAGCCTCTATGGATCTCCAGAGGGAAGGCCACAAGTGCTCAGCCCCAGCTACAAAATGCAAACACATAAGGCTGTGTGTGTGTGTGTGTGTGTGTGTGTGTTGCTGGAAACTGAATCCAGGCCTCACAAATGCTAGGTAAGCACTCCAACAATGAACCACATCCCCAGCACCCATGAGGCATTTTTAGTGTCATTTCTTAGAAACTGATCTGGATTCTCACTTGCATATCTATCATTTATAAGATCCTAGGTATCATTTATAAGATCCTAGGATAAGAGTTTAAAAGTACCTAATATTCCCTAAAACTCATCTGGAATCTAAACTACTTCAAAAAATATTATTTCTTTTCCTCCAAAAATCATGTTTCCTAGTTTTGCACCTAAGAGCAAGAAAGAAGTTATGGCATTTCCAAAAATAATTCTGGAGTTTATAGTCTACCATGAGCTATACAGGTAGCAAAACAGTCCTATTAAGTAGTGGTGATATTAGCTTGCCAATGCAGTGGAAGAATGAGAAAAAAAATTAAATGTTAATAACTAATAAGTTCTGAATTTTAAATTGCAATAGTGAAAAGATGTAAATTACAGTGGCCTCAGTACCCATGGTGGACTGGTTCCAGGAACCCCTACAGATACCAAAATCCAAGGATGTTCAAGTCCCACATATGAAATGGCCTAGTATTTGCATTGAAGCTATGCATATCCTCCTGTATACTTTAAATCATCTCTAGATTACTTATACTGCCTAATACAATGCAAATGCTATGTAAACAGTTGTTATATTGCATTATTCAAGGAATAATGACCAAAAAAAAGTTCACACATGTTTGGTACAGAGAGAGACCAGCTGTATATCAAAATAAGAAAAATTTTAAAAAATTACTATTAATCCGTGACTACTTTTTAGATAATTCAAAGAACAAGCAAAAAGATTCTTACCAGGTAACTAGAAAATCCATCATTCATCCTCAAACATTCTTCATAGAGAGGACTATCTGTCATGAATCCAGTAAGGCAGATCCAAAAGGGTCTGTCAACTTTTTTGTTTGAACCATACAACCTTCGGATCTGTCCAGCCAGCCTACTTAATTCCTTCAAAGAAATAAGGACAACTCAGGGTGGAAACATGCCAAATCACTTTCAATTCACTATTGAACAATCGCTACACAAAATGCTATTCCAGAAAACCTCATGGACTAGGATGGCACCTTTATCTCTAGAAATAAGTACATGCAAGTGTGTTATACACCCTGTGATACCACACCTCACAGATGAAAGTTCAGATGATATCAACCCAGAAATGATGAGTGAATGGAAAAACATTTTCCCTTCTGCTGACCCCACTCTTGCATATTTAATACATAAATTGGTTATGTCAGCTTTTTTCTCCCCAATTATTTTTTCAAAAATCTGTACTTTTTAGTCATACATGACAGTAGAATGTATTTTTTTTCCTTTTTTTTTTTTAGTTGCAGATAGGCACACTACCTTTATTTTATTTATGTGGTGCTGAGGATCGAACCCAGTACCCCATGCATGCAAGATAAGAACTCAACCCCTGAGCCACAACCCCAGTCAGTAGAATGTATTTTGACATATCATAAGTACATGGAGTTTAACTTCCCATTCTTGTGGTTATACATGGTGTGAAGTTACACTGGTTGTGCATTTATATATTAACATAGGAAAGTTATGTCCAAATCATCCTATTGTCTTTCCCATTTACATCCTCCTCCCTTCCCTCATCCCCCCTGTCCCAATCTGATGAACCTCTACTCCCCACTCCACCCCTCCTCCTATGAGTCAGCACCTGCATATCAGAGAGAATATTTGGCCTTTGGTTTTTGGGGACTGACTTATTTCACTTAGCATGATAGCTTCCAGTCCTATCCATTTACCAGCAAATGCCATAATTTCACCTTTATGTTTGAGTAATATTCCATTGTATATATGTACCACGGTTATGTTAGCTTTTATCTTAAACTTTACCAATTGATATTTACTATTTAAGCTATTAAAAAGAAGCTGATTACTGAAATTTTTATACTTCTTCAGGAATATTTGGCATCTCTGCCCGTAACTTAGGGAGATGTCATAGGGTTGGAAGTTTTAACTTTCCACCCTCATTCTAGAATGGTTATCTTATAACCTAACTTGATTTGTTTGGTAGAGGAAAAAAGTCTTTGTATTTGATTTAATCTGCTATATCAAGTAATGTAACTAGCAGAGAATTCCTAGTTCACCTTTTCAGAGGGCTAGAGGTTCCATGTAAATCCCCAAATCTACAATTCTCCTAGTTTCTCTGAAAAACATGTTAAACACTAGCACATATAACAGGAAAGTTTGAAAACAAAGAGATTTGTTTAAAGTCTCCACTGCAGTATAAGGCCTAAAATTGAGGAACATTATATGCTGCCATGACTTCTGGTGAAAACAGGAGGACCTCAAATGACCTAATTCAAGTTCCCTTGCCAACTCTGCCCCTACAGATGAGATGAGGCTCCCTAGCTTAAAAACCCTTTTTATCAAGGGGATGCAGTATAATTCCTGTTTATCCCTGAGTAGCAGGTTTTGGTTCCCTGCCAGCTCAAGGAAAAAACTAAACGAACTAGTCATATCTTCCTATAGGAATCAGGAGACACTTCACCCCCTTGATACCACAGAGCCCACATCCCATCACCCTGGTTGCTCATTTTATTCTCAAGTACAACCCCTTTTGTGGCTTCGTGGGATGTGTAAAATACTCCTCCCTAAGGCAGTGAGTATATGAGACTAAAAAAACTGCTGTTAATACCTGTTGTCAAGTACACTTTTTGTATCTGACCATCCCCAGAACCCTAGGGTGAAAATCCCTCCCTCACCAATGGGATGAATGAGAAACAATTAAAACATACACTGCAAAAAAAACTTCCACCAGGTAACCACCCCACAACATACTACCAGGTAAATAGTCCTCTTCCCAGCAGAAGGCCAAAGATTTAGGGTCTGGAGAATTGAGCCTGAAAGGTTCCATCCAGACTAAAGACATCATGAACAGAGAGATAAAGGTGGTGGGCTCAAAACAGAAGACAAGGTGACATCTGCAAATAAACCAATGGATGTATGTTCTCTTTCAGATTCTTTCCAACAGCCATATCAGAACTTAGTAGCCCAGTGTAGAGAACACTTTGGCTGGATTACTAAAGAACTACAGAAGCTGATGATGCATACTGTTCATGAAGGCTGTACCCTTTGGACCTCCCTCAGGTAAGCAGGAATTCCAGGCTTAGTGCATGTTCTACCTTCTTTGACATGTGATGAGTCATACTCAAATCGATACACAGTCTTGGTCCTGAATGTTTGGCCTCCAAGAGTTTCTCTTTGGTTAAGGCTCTCAGAAATCTTTTGCTGTGCTGGGGGCAGATGCCTATAGCAGAAATATCAGAAAAAAAAAAGAAATGGGAAAACAGGAATAATATTCTGTAAAAATAGACTTCCCGGGGCTGGGGATGTGGCTCAAGCAGTGGCGCGCTCGCCTGGCATGCGTGCGGCCCGGGTTCGATCCTCAGCACCACATACAAACAAAGATGTTGTGTCCACCGATAACTAAAAATAAAATATTTTAAAAAATTCTCTTTCTCTCTCTCTCTCTTTAAAAAAAATAGACTTCCCTTTTATTTTTGCACATAAAGAGAATCTTGAGACTCATGAAAGGTATTCATTCATTAGATTTATGACTAGCAGAGTGGTGAGGAGTGTGGGATCTGGAGCAGACAGCTGGGTTTACATCCAAGTACGGTCTGTTCATTCATTAAATTAATTATCTTAGGCATACAATTCAATTTCTATGAGTCTCTGCTGCTTTTCTTACAAAATGGAAATAATCATTCCCTTTAGAGAGTCCAGTAAAATTTTTAGAACTGAACCCAACACATAGTACTGTATAAATGTTAGTTGCTGCTGGAATCTTTACTTCTGAGTTTATAAACACATATGTCAACCAGACTACTTATATTTAAAAAGCAGTATTCAATTTTGCTTTGATACTTTGATGTCCAACAAAATCAGATAATGGGTCCTACCTCCCAGATACTTGTTTTTCCTTAAAACATAATTCCTACTCTCCTAGGAACATGAGGACATGAGTTTGCTAAAAAATAAATGATTACATCAATAATCTCATTAATCATTACCTGGATTTTCTACACGGTTGGCTTTTCTTCTTTCTTTTTCTTGCTTTCTTTTGCTCTTCTTTGCTGCAACTATCTTTTCCCAGTGTCTCTGTTTTCTCTGGACATTTTTCTTATGTTATCCAGAAAAAAAATTGTTTGAGAACTTCATAAGCAACAAAAAGGAAAATGAATATTAGAAAGTTATATCATTTTTTAAAAATTATTATTTACAGGTAAAGTTAGGAGAGAAAAAAAGATCTCATCTTAAAAACAAACCTAGACTGGACTGTTTAGAGAAAATACAGCCCTGGAAAAGATATGTGACCTGGTCAATGTCAGTAAAATTCATCAGGGACAGGACCTAACCTACAGTTTAGATTCCCTGACCCTTCTCAGGTATGTAAAAAAATTTCTTTTGAACTTTATCTACTTTTCCCATGACTCAAATGAAACGGAAATATTATGATGAGCAGAAAACTAATTCACTATTTTAAACATACAAAAATCATTCCCAGTCTCTTTTTATTACTAGTAACTACCCCTGAAGCAGGGGTCTTGGGGACAATCAGTCCATCACTGAAAGCCCCCTGCACTCACCGAGCACCATGTTGCACTGCTTGTGGGGAGGGGCTCCCTGTCTGGGCAGTCACATTCCACATCAATCTGCAGAAGCTGGAAGCTTTCAGAGAGTCCATCTTCACCTATGTCTTCTAGGATGCCTTCTTGCCCCTGCAACTCTAGTGACTCTGTTCTCTGAACACTCCTTTCCAATTTCCAGTCCATGTGCCAGTCTCTGTCCTTTCAACCAGATTGGAAAAATACAAAATTACGTGAGATAATACACTATTTCACTTATAAGGCTAATTCCCTATATCCAAAAGATAAATAGTACTACTGTGCTGCTGATGGAGCAAACAGGTGTAAAATACTGACCCCTATTTATTGACCCAAGAAAAGCATGTGTCTTTCAGAGAAATATCCAGCACAGAAGCAGGTAGTAAGGAAGCCAAACATACTTTTTTGAGGACAAACATATTTCCTGACATCTCCAAGCAATGGGTGATTATTCCTTTTTACTGTGACACAGACAGCCAAGTTATTTATTGTGTGGATGTTCTTTCTGAAATACACTGTATGACTATGCTTCAAACAATTTACTTTCAAACCAGTGATTTAACAAGTACTTATTAAGCATCTACTACATATAAGGTCCTATACTAAAAACATCATGGGAGAATGAAGAACCAGCCAAAAAATATGGTAAAAGGTCATGAAAGCAATCAAGAATTCTTCTAGGTTTTGGTGACTATCAAAATTCTTCAAACTATATACCACCCCCTCCAGCTGTGTGTCACTGCAGCTGAAAGCCAGTCACCAGTGTGACTGTTTAAATATCCCTTAGAAATGCTTTGTTGGAAAATATGGAGAAGCACTGTAACAGCTCACTTAAGAAATGATGTCATGATTCGGGTAATTTCTGATCTGAGAGAAAACAGGTCAGAAATGTTCTATAGTCAAGTGTCAGAGACCAAGAGTGGCACAAATAATGCCCCTGGCTTGTTCAATATGCGATTTATGTATATGATAAAAAGACTTATTTCTGATGAAAAGTAATGATCTTCCGTCCCACCTGCTTCCACCTCTAGTGGCAACCCTCGTTAACCAGTTATTTTTAGTTCTAACTCCTTAGCCTTGAAACTATATGCTTACACATGACTTCTTGATTCATCTGCTTTGAACTTACCGGCTTCGAATGATACTTCAAATCACTTAAGCAAATCCCCCTCACATTTTACATCTTTTATTAGTTTTGTTGGTTGTTTTTTTTTTTTTTTTTTGCTGTTGTTGTTGTTATTGTTTTTCTTTCTTTCTTTTTGCGGAGCTGGGAGTGGAATCTAGAGCCTCGCGCATGGTAGGTAAGCACCCCACCACCACTAGAACACCCAGACTCCAGACCCGGGAGCACACGGGTCCCTCCTGCCCCGCAAGAAGGGGAAGCACTAAGAAGGCAGCGTACCGCGGTCACTCGACCTCAATGCCGCCACCGGCCAAGAGCATGCAGGTGCTCGCATGCTGAGCCTCTTAACTCCTATCCCACCGGAAACCAGCCCCGAACATACCTGGGACCAACGCCTCGCGCAGCAGCAGCGGCGCCCATCTGGCCCCACCCCGAGCCCACTTCCGGTTCCGGATCCCGCTCCGAGCAGCATCCTGGGAATTGTAGTTTTCAACTTGGCAGCAAGATGCGCAATGATCTATTTTTTTTTTTAAAAACATTTATTTTTTAGTTGTTGGTACACAATACATTTATTTTATTTTTGTGTGGTGCTGAGGATCGAACCCAGTAATTCACGCATGCTAGGCAAGCGCTCTACCTCTGGGCCACAATCCCAGCCCTTTTCAAAATTTTTTAAAGTGGTAGATGGACACAATACCTTTATTTTCTTCATTTTTATGTGGTGCTGAGGATCTAACCCAGTGTCTCACACGTTTTAGGCAGGCTGTCCAACACTGAGCTACAACCCAAGCCCCGCAATGCTCTTCAGAGCCTAGATTTCCTCATCTGTTAGTCGAAGATTACGATCCCAGACACTTGCCAAAGGTGCAGGGCTCCTGTAGGTGACCAGGAGCCTTGTTGGCTGTCAAGGGCTGATCATTGCAAAACAGGTGAAACCATGTCTCGAATCACCACCATCTCTCAGCCTAGCGCTCCCCAACTCCCCATAGCCAACAGGGTCCACAAGCTGACACCGCCCTTCTCTGAGCACATACCCTCTGGTCACTCTCCCTCCTCCATTTCCCTTCATACATCCATGGGGACACTGAGACTCCAGAGACATGAAGTGACTTGCCCAAGCCTTGTCTTGATAAAGACTGCTAGCTACTCTTTCCTTCACTCCTGCAGTCCTGGGGGAATGCCCTTTCAGAGAGACCCTACCATAAGCAGGCCAGGAATATCTCCTCAAGAAACTAAGGCCTAGCTGGAGCCCTCCTTGGCCCATTTTCTCCTCTGGATTTCATTTGCACAGTTCCCTGCAACCCATGCTTCAATCCACTTTTTAACCACGAACACAAAACATTGCTCCCCAACCCCCACCCCCATTAAGTCTTTTTCTAAAACCCAGTGCTATCAGCTATTTGCTCAGAAGCTGGCCCTGGCTTCCTACTGCCTGCTTGCAGTGCCTCAGTGAGGCCTGAAAAGTGGTTCAAATGACTTTCAATGATCCTTTCATGATTGAGCTCACACCACACCTGCCTGTCCCTATACCTCAGACTCAGCCATATTGAATAGACCCATCATCACCACCACCAAGCTCTTGTGTCCCTTCATCACTGAATGAGCTCTCATGGCTACTCTCCCATGGAAAACAAAGACATTCTGGCTGGTGTCACTGCTTTCCCATCCCCACCACGTCTGTTTGCTGGATGATTATGCATCCCCTGCTCCAGATCCCCCAGTGGCTTCCCAATGTACTTACATGTAAAATCCAACCATCTTCCTAAGGCCTTGAACTAATAGGTTCCTGCCTGCCCCCCCACTCTAATATCCTCTCTGTCTTCCTCCCTCCAGTTCCACTCACTGGTCTTGAAACGCCTGAAAAACACCAAGGGCCTTTGCACATACTGTTCCCTTTCCTCTCACATTTTCCATGGCTGGCTTTTATTTAGGTCTCAGCTCAAATATTTCCAGTTCAGAAGGGCCTTTCCCATCTACACTAGGTAAGACAAGCTCTTCCTATCCCTGTCTTGACACCTTCTTTGTTTTTAAAAATCACTTTTCAGTCAGTAATTTATTTATTTTTTTAATATTTATTTTTTAAGTTATAGGTGGACACAATATCTTTATTTTATTTTTATGTGGGGCTGAGGATGGAACCCAGTGCCTCACACACACTAGGTGAGTGCTCTCCCTCTGAGCCACAACCCCAGCCCAGTAATTTATTTTTTTTCCTCTTATTCCTTCTAACTATAAGTTCTTTGAACATGTCTGACATTCTCACATTTGTATTCTTAATGCCACTGCATAGTAAATATTTGTTGACAGAATAAATTACTTTTGTCCTTTCTTGATAGATCCAAATCCTAACTACCAAATCTGGGGCCTGATACATAGTAGATACTCAATAAATACTTCCTATTAGTTCTAATGAATGCCACCTCCTACAGGAAGTCTTCTCTGATTGCTGCTCTGCTTCTCACCCCCAAAATGACTTCTCACAGCATCTTACCTCCTCTCTTTGGTAACCTTGAGTACATTGTGCCTTATGTTTTCAGTCTCTTTCTCTATATGCCATGTAACCTCCAACAGGAGCTCTTGAAAATAGGATTCTCACCCAATTACTTACATCCATAGTCTGGCGTCAGGCATCACCTGGCATGGGTGTTCCATAAGTGTTTGTTGTGAGACAAAAATCAGTTGATACGATGGTGGTTGGGAAAAGAAAGGAGGGGTATACATGTCCAGCAATTTCTTAGTCATTAAACAAATGACTCTTGCACTGTAGGGTAGGTAGCTTCATCCTGCCTATCTCATATGTCTCAAAGAAAGGGCCGACTTTCTTTGAGACTTCTCCTGCATTACCTTCTCAACAAGCAGCGAAGAGTTCCCACCACTTCTGGGACTTAGTTCTTCTCATGGGAACTGTCCAGAAAAAGACCATCTCCATACAATTACTACCCAAGAAAGGTGAAGGATTTGAAAGGATAGGAGGAAAAGAAAGAAGAAAGCACATACTTCCTGAGTGCCTCAGCTGGAGGCTTCAATCCTCCTTGGCCTCCATGACTATTCTCACAAAAATGCTGAATATATAGTATATAACAATCCCTGGGATATTGGTCATGTTAAAAAATGTTTTCAGGCTATCTAAACGAAATGAGTTAGATATTATAACCCTAAGTATATGTATGAAGAATGGTGTGAAAACATGTTGTATACACTCAGTGACTTGAAAAATTGTGCTCTATATGTGTAATATGACATGAATTGCATTCTGCCATCATGTGTAACAAATTAGAATAAATAATTTAATAAAAAAGGTATTCAAGCTATCTAAATAAGGCATCTGTTCTACTAACTAAGTGGAGACTAGTATTGTTTCCTTTTGTCAGATGGGGAAACCGAGGCCCAGAGAAGTGCCTATAACACCACAGGCCACAGCCAGGATCCAAGCCCTCGTTGAGAGAAGTTCTAAGCACCTTCCCTAAACTCATGAACACATAGGCTCTGTTCACATAAATAAGTTAGTTGACTCTTTATATCCTTCTAATGGAGAAAGTTTCAAATCCTTTTTAACATCTTATGTCTAAAAAAATTAATGCCCTATTGTTCCTATTTTCCTTACCATTAAATTACTTCAAATTTGTGTTCAAGAGCTTCATCTAAATTGTATTCAAAATATTATGTGGAAAGAAATAGCCCTCTAAGAAAATAAATCTTTTCTTGGTGCAAGTACTGAACAGGTAGTTACTCGTTAACAAGTAACTGATAACGGTTCAGGAGAGAGATGTCTTTCTCTCTTCTTCCAAGTATTGCTTTTCTGCTGACTGCAGAAAGCTGAGGAACATGATCTAACATACTCATCCCTGATCTTGCTTTTGCTAGGTGAAGGGGAGGAACCAGGGAGCCGACAGAGGGGAAGCTCTGAGCTCACAATTGGTCAGGAGTACCAGAAGGACAATGGCACCCCTTTAGTCACCTCTATTAGCCCAAGGTGAGCCACTGAACCTGGAGAGAGAACCAGGGCAAAACATTTCTCAAAGGAGTCTTAAATGTCTCCCAGAAGTCTAAGAACAAAATGTAGGGAATGGTTTCAGACTAGAAGAGCCATTCATAAATGTTGAAAGTTATTACTAACATTGATTGAGAATCTATTTCCTAGATCAATGTCCCATAATATGGAAAGTGTCAGCATCTCCAATTATAGAGCGTAAAATCAAAACACTGAGAGGTTAAATAGCTTGTCCAAGGTCCACTGCCGTTTACTAGGATTAACTGGTTCAGCTGGGATTAGTTAGAAAGGTACTGAATGTATTTCTTTTGACCTAATATTATTATTTAAAAAGCACATCTAACTGGAGCTTTAGAATTTGCCTTTTATATATTTAAAAATGGAAATGGGGGGGGCTGGGGTTGTGGCTCAGCGATAGAGCTCTCGCCTAGCATGTGCGAGGTCCTGGATTCAATCCTCAGCACCACATAAAAATAAACAAATAAAGATATTATGTCTAACTAAAAAATATATATATATATATTTGTATATATAAATATATATATATAAATATTATATATATATATAAATATATATATGAAATAGATTCAAGATTCAGGGATGCAATTTCAGATCAAATACAGAATACACCTGCCTGTGGTTGGCTGTACAACTAAGGAACTTACTGTCACCTAGTGGCAACCTATGTTGCTACAGTGAGACAGCCAAGAACACCAGGCCTCCTTGGGTGGGTTGAAAACCTGGGAAGGTAATCCATCCAATATCACCCCATATTCGAAGTTTGTTGTCAAAACCAGTGTGACATGAGAATGTATGACTATGTTTTATAGTCGCCTCCATCTTTCTCCCTCATTCCTGCCTATTCGTAATTCTCAAGCTACTAATACAAGGCCTGGCACAAAATAAGTATCCTGTGAATGTTTGTTGAATGAATATAAGTGAGTGCTTTTGACCCATACTTGTTATCACTCAGTATGATTCAGGTCAAGATTAAGCAGCAGTTTATTTGAATACTCTGTATAGTAAACATTTGAATGGGGGCAGGGGGACTGGAAGGGGGTCCTTGGGGAAGTGTCCATGGAAGGGAAGGAGCCCCTGGGCAGTTGACCTGCTCATAGGGCAGTGGATGCCCTGAACTTCTGGGTCAAACAGAACACAGCAGCCGTGAGGGCTGTGCACTGACGGGCCAAGAGTTTCACACTCAGGTCATGATAGCCTCTCTCACAGGTCAATTTTGCAGCCTCCACGAACTGGTGGTAGGTGTACACCACATCCCTCAGGTTCCCAGCTGCTTCCCTGTGCCGGGCAGAGCAACGGCTGCAGTCTGTGAACTGGAAGCACAAGCCAGCCAGCTGGACCAGGTGCTGGAAGGTGTCACACACAGCACCCTGCATCTCTTCAGGGGACTGGTCCATTCTGATCACATGCTGACAGCTCGAAAGGAGCTTCTGAGAGCCCATGCAGAGGCGGCTCCGGCTTTCTGAAAAGTGCCAGGTGCACTTTTCTGGGGGGTGTTTTTTTCCAACCCCCCAGGAAGCTTCTAGGATGTCTTGTAGTTCCAGCAAGTTTTCCATGAGTTGGATGAAGCCCTCAGGGGTACTAGTAGGGGCAGCTTTCAGCTGTCTCAGTGCCCTGGAACAGTACTCAGGCCAGATGTGGCTTTCCCTTGACAGCAGTGCTGTGCTGCAGCTGTGAGACCGGGCAGGCCTCCAAGGCAGAGCCATCCTGCTTCCTGCAGAGGGTGGTGAGGTGAGCGGGGCCATGGGGTGTGCCTCAGGGCCCCTGTCTTCTTCCTCTGTGTCAGGCTGTGGGCCACGAAAGCATGTGGCATAGGAGAACTGGCAGCTACACTGTTCCATCCCAATCCTGGGGGCTACTACCTCCTCATTCATGCCTGCGAAACCCAGAGATGTGGCCTTCCCAAGACTGACAGAAACTGCAGGATGCCTTTCTGGGGCAAAGCAGAGGAAAGACTTCTCAGTAGGAAGGCAAATACTAGAACTGCTGTCTTTGCTTTCTGATAGTGAACAATGGTTTGATGCTTCATAGTGGGACTCCTCTTGGCAGGGTTGTGGCTTTGTTAGGGAAGGATTAAAACAGACCTGCTGAGGAGTGTCTCTAAGGGCTGTACTTTCCTCTATGACATGGTTAAGTGACTCTGCCTTGACCCCCTCTGGAGGGAAGGCTGATAGAACAGTCTGCTTCCCAAGTAAAAAATCAGGGTCTAAATCCAACTCTGCCAAGTGTTTTTGTTCTTGGGCCCGCAAGGCTTGGCTTTGGGCTTCTCTGCATTGTCCTTGGGGGTCTTTGGGAGTATGTAGTGGGGTCTGCTCAGTGCCTGTCCCAGAAGCTTCCAAGGAGAGGGAGGTAACTGTTTCACCATCTGCAGTACTAACGTCAAGAGCCTGAGAAACAACATTTGACATATCACCTTTCAGGCCACCTGCATTCTCCCCAGATTCCTTCTGAAATAAGTTGGTATCATATTTGTTTGTAACTTCACTGTCACTTTCCAAAAATAGTTGCTCCTCTTTTGTAGGGAATGTGGCCATCTCTCTTGAATTCATTCCACATTCATCATTTCTAGGTCCATCTCCAGGAGACAACAAAAGCTCTGTGTATTGGGTGGTAGTTTCTTGAATATGATTTGTTAAAAAAGATCCCAATCTCATTGCCAATGGGATGCCTCCCAGCTCCAGTGAGTCTCTTTGAGAGACATTATGTGGCCTTGGGCTGTCTGGGTTGGGGTCTGCACTGGAGAGGGGGAAGGAGCTGTTCCCAAGCTCTAGGATGAGTTCTTTGGGGGCACTGCCATCGGAGTCTTGAAATGGAGACAAAATTTGGAAAGGCCTAGACTGAGCAGTCTCTGGGCCAGAGGAACCTGGGTTGGAACCACGAGGAGTGCTTTCTGAGGAACTGTCAACAGTGGCAGCCAAAGAGGCAACCTCAGAATTCTCTTTATTGTTGGGGTCAATCCTGAACCGAATGGCAGAAATAGAACACACTCGAGAGTCAATGACCGACTTGGTTTCCATGGTCTCGGGCTCCATTTCCATGACCCTGGAGGCTAGGTTTTTGCTCTTGGTCTCCCTCAGGGGAGCCAGCAGCCCCAGGGCCTTGGTCTCCAGGAGGCCTGGTTCACCTTGCACGTCCTGCAGGGAGGACACAGTTGGGGAAGGTGCACTGACAGTCAGGTAGGGCTCCCTATCATAGTAGCACACGTCATCCACACTCTCCAGGGAGGCCGATGGCACCAGGGGGAAGGAGACCTGAGACGTGTAGTCAGTCTGCAGAAAGGACCTTCTTTTCCTCAGGGTCCTGGCATACTTCTTCGCTCCTCCCTTTCTACTTGGCTGTATTCCTTCTGGCCTGGGGTGTAGGCCATCATCACAAGTGCAAGTGTTGGCCTTACTCTGAAAGCCTGTGGCACTGGGTTCTATGGCAGAAATCGCTCTGGGTCCTGGGAGTCAAGAAAGAAAAAAATACATAAAGAGGAGAAAAAGAAAGGTTTATAGAACTTGAGCTCAGGACATGGGCCTGCCTGGATTCAAATCCTGACTGGGCTGTGTATCCTAGGCAGGTTAAATATTGATCTTCTCAATTTCCTCATCAAAAGATGGGAACAATAATTGTGAAAGACATTCTTTGATTTTTGGTTGTCTAAGATCTGTTTTATTGTCTTTTGGTCAAATCACTTTCCCCCAGGGAATATCCTTTCAGGGGATGACATCTTCCCAATAGTTACAGTCATCTGGAAGAATTACTATTATTAGGGCTGGGGTTGTTTGTAGCTCTGGTAGATTGCTTGCCATGGGAGGCACTGGGTTTGATCTTCAAGCACCACATAAAAATGAATAAATAAAACAAAAGTATTGTGTCCATCTACAATTAAAAATTATATTTTAAAAAAAGAATTATTATCATCATTATTTTATTTTTTTGCAGTGATAGAGATCAAACCCAGGATTTCATGCATGCCAGGAAAGTGCTGTACCACTGATTTATGCCCTACGCCCCTAGAATTATTAATGAAGTTACTCCCACACAA
Source organism: Marmota marmota marmota (assembly GCF_001458135.2). NCBI lineage: Eukaryota > Metazoa > Chordata > Mammalia > Rodentia > Sciuridae > Marmota > Marmota marmota. Next base: position 15,118,998 of record NW_026000101.1, read on the forward strand.
GTCAAGTGATCAGATTTACAGCCCAGTTAACTCAAATTCTCCAGGATTTCAAACTTGAATACATTGAGTAAAAACTAGTAATGCAAGTAAAGCCTATGCTTTCCAGCCATCATCTTCTGATAGCACAGATGAGGAATTCTGCTACTCAGATTCCTGGGCTGGTTGTTGTCCCTGTCTGAGCCCAGTTCCCCAGGCTTGCTGGAAATTCACAAGCTCTTACCTCCTTCTAACACTTTTTCTTGGTGCTCACATTAACCTGAATCAGTATCAGTCAATGCTGCCATGCAGGTTAGATGAAGCCATGTGTTTTTGTAACTTGCCTAGTGTAAGGCCTATGTCTAATAGGTATTCATGAAAAGGAAGCTGCTCTTTTTGTTATTATGGTCATTTCATGTGTGAGAGGTCTGAAAGAACTTTCTTTTGACAACAAGGGCCCCAACCTCAGTCACAGGCATGAGGGATTTTGAGGAAGCTGGGATGGATCTTTCCGAGGGAAAAAGCACTGCTGTGAAGAAGTCTTGGGAATCAGCCAGAAGGAATCAGGATCACAGATTTGCACTTAAGAATCAGAGGAATCATCTACTTAGATGAGTTGTTCCCAACCTGGTTGCACAGTGTTAAAAAAATCTTATCAAATCCCAGGCAATTCCCTAGACCTTTAAATAGGAATCTCTAAAGTTGAACCAAGGAAGGAATCCATAGTTTTAAAACAAGGCCCCTTGGGTGATTCTGATGGCCAGATATGTTCTGCCTAGGCTAACCTGTAGCCACTGATCAAAGGAGTTTCTGAGGCCCAGAGAAGGAAGGGCTCCCACAGCAAGTCAAGGCAAGACCAGAACTCAGGAGCAGGAATCACAGTTCTGGGATCCTGTTCAGGACCTCACTGGCTCCCTCCCTGTGAAAAAAAAGAGCATCCACAATGGAACTTAAGTCCCTGGCTAGACTCCTGTGATAGGGCCTGTCTGACAGTCTCTGTAGCACCCTTACCCTAACCCCAGCTTCATGGCTGGCCCAGTGAAGCAAAGTAGAGGCATGGAAGGCTGTTGTCTGGGCTCTTCAGGGACAGCAGTCTGGCCATAGCTATTCCTTTCTTTGGGGGCAGAGTCAATAACTGAACTCAGACTAGAGGGTGGCCAGTTCATTCATCATTTAGCAACAACTTTCAGGCTCTGTCCAGAGACACAGTGATGAGTGAAAACACACAGTAGCTAGGCTCAAGGAGCTCTCAGTCTTGTGGGAGAACAACACAGAAACATACAAATAAATATACCTCTACAGGCAGGGCTAAGTGCCAGGAAGGAAAGTCCCAAGTGTGAGAGAATATGTGACCAAGATGGGTAGACCTGCTATAGTTTGGGAAATCTGGGAACCATTTCTTGAGGGAGTGGGCCTCCAGTGAGACCTGATGGAGGGATGGGCGTCAGCAGCTGAAGGTCAGGGCAGACAGTAGCAGGTACAAAGCCTGGAGGTAGGAATGGGGTTGGTGTTTCTTAAAAATGGCAAAGAGATTTGTGTGTCACGAGTACAGAGAGAGCTCAGGAGTAAGAGAGGCAGAGGTCATGTCACAGAGGGCTTCACAGTGTCCACTCAGGATCTGGCCTGTCTTCCAAGAGCAATGGAAACTGCTGGGGAGCAGGAAGTGGTGTATCAGGGAGCAGCAGGAGAGCACTGGAGTAGAAAGAAGAGAGCTGCAGCACTCCCAGCTCCTAGGAGGTCACCCAGCCTGTGTGCTGTGAGTGTGATGGTGTGTGTGATGGTGTGTGTGTGTGTGGGGGAGAGAGAGAGAGAGAGAATGAATGAATGAATATACATATGCATGTATGTCCAGCTCTCAGGTCTAGTTGGAAGCCATTATATGTGGATACTGCACACTCTCTATAGAAAAACGTACAAGGAACCTGGCAGAAATGTAGTCAACAGATCCCCTACCTTCTGGTGTCAGGGTCCCTTGGACCCCAAAAGGCCTTGAGTGCCTCTGAGAGCCTGTCAATTACAGTCATCTTGCTTCAAGGCCTCATTTAAGGTAGCCTTAGGGTCAACAAAGACACAGCTACCTCCTCTGCTGGGTATTTCTGTCAAACCCTTTTCTTTTTTGTAAATTCTGTCAATCCACAAGACCCAGCACATCTAGCCCCTCTTCCTGGAAGTCTTTCCCACTGGGGAATGAGTCCCTCCCATCTCTGCTTGCAGTCCTGACTGGAAGCCATGATGCTGGTAATTTGGTCCAGTGAACCCAGGTCTACCTTCTTGAAAGTGGACAAGGGCCCCATTTTACTCCTGTGTTGTCTTCTCAGCTTGGCCCCAGCCCTTAGGAGCTGCCTGCTGAGCCTGCAGACCTGCAGGGGGCTCACCTGAGAGCACATCTGGGGGTGTGAGCTTATCAGCTGCATCATAGTACTCCTCATCCGAGCTGCCATCCTCAAAGGCCAGCGGTGGGCGCAGGGGCAGGGCTTCCAGTGTGGAGCTGGGCTGGGGCTCAGTCCAGCCCTGCTGGTTCCAGGCTGGCAGGATAACCCCCTGCCTGGAAGTTGTGCTCTCTGAACTGTCACTCAGGTGGCTGGCTGGGGAGACGCTGGAACACAGGCTGTAGTAGTTGTCCCGGCTGCCCTCATACAGCCTAGGGTCCAACCTGCCCACACTCATTTCTGGCCCCCAGCTGCAGTTCTCAGAAGCTAGCCGTTGGGAACACTCCATCTTCTGGCACTGAGCACTGGCACTCTGGGCCAGGTCCAGGAGACAGAGGAAGCCACTGGTCTCAATCCTGTTCCTGTCCTCTAGGCTGTCAGAATCAAGATCTTCCGAGAAGCCTGATGAGCCAAAGCGGAAGAAGTCAGACCTGCTGGAGGAGCAGGCATCTAAGTCATCCTCTTCCAGGGCATCCATGGACTCGCTGGAGCCACTGGTCCTGCAGCCGCGGCTCTCGGTGTTGGCTGAGTCGGATGCTTCAGACTCGGCACTGTCTGTGGTGCTGCCAGCCCCGCAAGTGCTCGCACCCCTCCTGGCCAGCTCGGGAGTGGGGCTGTTCCCAGGAAGCTGGTCCTCTTTGACAGACATTCTGCAGGGGCTCAGCTTCACCAGGCATCTGTCCGAGAGAGGCTCCAGCACACAGTCTACTTCAGAGGACTCCTCCGAGTCACTGCAGGCCCTGGACTCATAGCCTGCAACACAAGGGACAAGGGTTACAAAACAGCCTCCAGGACTGGCAGATGGCTGTGAGTTCTCCTGCCTCATCCAGTCAGAAGGGAAAACAGAGGTCTGGAAGTAGACGGGGCTTAAATCCCACTTTACTGACTGACACAGGATCCCCAATCCCAGGTTTCCCCACACTGTTGGGCTAACTGAGCCCCACATCTGAGCCACCCAAGGAGAGATGATTAACCCATACTCTCTTCTAAAGAGGCCTGTCTGCTCTGTCTGTGGAAACATGTTGACTATTGAATTAGATTTTACTTTGCCATGAGCAGCAGTACTCAGCTTGCCAAGCCGCTCCTCAAATCTTACCTCTGTCCTATTTGAGCATCAAAACCATATGGGGAATCATATTTAAAGCACAAAAAACATCTTTAGTCCTACTCCTGATGCACTTAGTCAAACTCTACAGAGAATCTATTTTTAGCAACTTCATGGGGATTCTGAGGCTGCTAGGCTGGTACTATCCTGACGCCTGGACTTGGGGACCCATTGGTGCTATGGGCCCTTCAGGACAGTGAAAATTCATCTAGCTGCAGGTAACTACATGGTGGGAATAGGGGCGGGGACACTGAGCCAGGTCTCTGGTCTTTCCCCCAGTGATCTTTTCTAAAACTTCTCTCTGGTCACGTCTTACTCTGCCCTCTCATGGAAGGGCTAAAGCTCTCCCACAGGAGTTAAAGATTCTCACATATGGACTTGCTGCCCCTGTCACAGGATGGACCTGACCCCCTGCACTCCTCAGCAGCCTCCTTGCTCTCCCTCACAGTGAAGTCACCTGCCTTCCAGGATAGCCCTCTTCCACAGTTCAGTCACCCTTCTCACAGTATGGCTTTGACCCTCCTCAACATCTTCCTCACCCACACCCTATCATGGTTTGGATAGATTTTAAATGTCCCCCCGCAAGTGTTCAAAGCTTGGTCTCCAGTTGGTGGTGCCACTGGGAGGCAGAGGAACTTCAGGAGGTGGAGCCTGGTTGGAGGCAGTAGGTCATATAGTCTGACCCTTCGCAGTCTGCCCCGGCACCTCTTCCACAGTCTGTTGCTTGCCTCACATTATGGCTTTGGTCTATCCTCAGGCTTGCTTGTCACACCCCCTCACAGTATGAACTGACCCCTCCTCAGCAGCCTGGTGGCCTGCTGCAGACTTCCTCACCACGTTCCAGCTGCACCCAGAGCTTCTGATAGACCACAGCCTTGTCTGGTGTTCCCATCTCCACGCTCCCTCTGCTCAAATGATTGTTCCTCCTTTTTTACCTGGTAACTTCAACATGTTCTTCAAGATCTATTTCAGGTACTGCCCCCTCCAGAATTTATATATCAATTCTAAACCATTTTATAGAAGGGGCTTGAACATCTGTGGATCTGGGTATCCCAGGGGGTTCTGGAACCCATCCCCCAAAGATAACATGGGATGACTACATTTTACTTTATTTTACTATTATCTGTTCTCTTGAGGTGATTTACACCTATTTTACCCACGTGGAGGAAACATTGTATAAGGTGTTCTACTGAGCACCTCGTCCCACCTCCACATTCCCTGATATCATGTGGGGCACTTGAAATTGGCATGGTGGGAGTGTTTATACCATGTTTAATATACATTAAGCAATTGTTTCAAGTCAGGCTGTTTTCCCCCTGAAGCCAACATTGAGTATGGGCAGGTTGGACCCCAGGCTGAATGAGGGCAGCCGGGACAACTACCACAGCCTGTGTTCCAGCATCTCCCCAGCCAGCCACCTGAGTGACAACAGTTAAACATTTATCAGCACACCACTGGAAAGTGCTGCAGGAACAGAACAGTGCTGACCCGAAAGCCTGCTGGAAGCTGGAGGCTGGAAGCTGGCCCAGAGTCTGCCTCCCACCTGCCCTCCAATTCTTCACTCCTTACAGGACACCACCCCTAGTCTTTTTTGTCTCCAGCTATCATTCCTAAACTCAAGGCTGAGAATTTCTATTATCATTCAAGAGAATGCAAAAGAGTGCAGAGGCCTGGAGGGGAAACAGGCCATCTACTTTCTGAACACATGACACTTCCTTTTGCTGAGAAATGATGATAAAATGCAGTGGATCTTAGGGATGATTTCAGGAACTACTACAGAGAATCAGAGCATTAGCATTCCTTGGCTTAGGAGAATTTAGGTACACAGAAAACTGTTTACTTGGAAATAAATGGAGAAATATCTTCATCACCTTGAGTGGATGTCTGGGTTCCATTCAATCCACCGCCTCCCTTTGGGCTGCCCTTACCTACAAGGTTGGGGAAATGGGCCTGTCCTTTCTGGGGAAAAACTCAGCATCTCACCTTCTTCAGCAGACACCCGGTGCACTTGTTTATTTCCAGGCCAGAGGAAAATGGAGGTAACTGGGTCGACAAACAGCCTGTAGTACCCAGCAATCAGGCAGGCTAGATCTTTTGCACTGTTGGATTCTAGCAGCAATGTTAGAACCTTTGAAGGCAAAGAGAACTCTTGCTTAGAAAAGGGCAAGGGAAACAAGGCCATGTGGGGCCAAAGAGAAATACCAAGTGAACCCAGTCATGGTTCACTGACAGGCCTCATATTTGTATCAATCGGGCTCTAACTGACTGTATGTGTACATAACTGCCCCTGCCCAGTGGGGTTTCCCACCAAATCTATACTATATCTCTTTTCTCTATCCTCCACCCCAGCCCTGGCTCCACCCAGCACATTCATACAATGGGGCCCCTTTGAGACCTGACCTAGAAAAAGAAACAGGCAAGAAAAAGTAGCAGAATGAGGGAGAGGGCAATGAGAAGAATACAGCACAATTCTTGAGCATATTAGGTTAAATCAAAAGAGGGAAGGGTAAGTGTCAGAACTTCTGAGAGGCTCAGGAGTACCTTGAACTAATTATCCATTTTAGTTTCTACCACTCAAAACTCTTGGGCAGCCATTCTGGTCCCATGCATGTGATCAAATCCTCTGGTGTTCCCATCTACCTTTTCAGAAACCGACAAACTTTGGGTTCAGAACTTCCCATCACAAAAGCACATGATCCATCTCAGTTTATATAAAAATAAACAAACTCTTCTACTCTCCTTCCTCCCTTCCTTCCACCCTCCCTCCCTCCCTCTGCAATCTCTTCCCAGCAGCTAGAACTGTAAGAAATAAATCTGTTTCTTATTGTAAAGCAAACAAAAATACTTTTAGGACCTTCTCAGGCTAATGTGCCCTGTTCACCCCTTGCCATTAGATGGGATAGGATGGATAATCCATCCTTATAAACAGATGTTGATTTTGTTACTGTTCAAAATTCATATAAATAATCCTAGAATAATTTAGCCCCAAATTCCAGAAGCTAAATTCAGAATCTCTTCCCCTGTATTACCTTAATGTCCTGAAGATACACTCTGACCATGCTCACTTTCTCAGACTCTTCTGTCAGCTCTACACGGCTGATGTTGGCAAACTCTGCCAATGAGGACATGATGTTGAGTTTACTATTGATAATTTGGCTAATCCCATACTTGGCTCCAACTAGAATGGCAATGTAGGATTCTCTATCCTGTAACTGCAAAAGGGAGGAAGGGGGATTAGTTTCCATTCACAAGCTAGTGAAAATACAGTCCTCATTCAAGAAATGAGATTTCCATCTGCATCCTCCTTGATTCCTATTTTAGGCCCTAAGCACGACTTTCTAAGACTATTTCTGAATATAGCCAGGTTAAAAAAATTTTTTAGGTGGGTGTGATGGTGCATGCCTGTAATCCCAGCAGCTCAAGAGGTTGAAGCAGGAGGATTGCGAGTTCAAACCCAGCCTTAGCAACTTATCAAGGCACTAAGCAACTCAGCCAAACCCTGTCTCTAAATAAAATATTAAAAAGGGCTGGGGGCGGGATATGGCTCAGTAGTTAAGCACCCCTGGGTTTTATCCTTGATGTTAAAACAAACAAAATTGTCTCCCATAAAACCCCTTCCAGTTAGAGGACTATTACCTGCTCCATAAACACAATCTATTCTTTCTTTATTTTTTTTATAGATGGACACAATATCTTTATTTGTTCATTTATTTTTATGTGGTGCTGAGGATTGAACCCAGTGCCTTACACGTGTGAGGCAGGCACTCTACCACTGAGCCACAACCCCAGCCCATGTACTTTCTACCCCTATGCCTGTTTTCATGCTATGTCCTTCTCTAGGAATATCTTCTCTGCCATTGTTACCTAATGAAATCCTGGCCCTCCTTTAAAAAGTTTGCATCAAAACATATTGTCTACAGAGAGCTTCTACTTGGTCTCAGCCTCCACCTAGAACAGCCCCTTTCCTCCATATTCTCCATGTTCCCATGGTACTTTCTCTGGGCTTCTCTGATCAAACTGGGCATGTATGGCTTGTCCTAATTATTTCTATTCAAATTTTGTATTCATGGTAAGTTCCCTGACAAGAGGGTCTATATCTACTTATACTTGTAGGTACCCAGCAAGCACCCTGAGCCATTCTCTGTGACTGGGCTGCTTTCCCCATTACCAGTTCTTTCCTTTTTTTTTTTTTTTGAGAGAGAGAGAGAGAGAGAATTTTAATATTTATTTTTTAGTTTTCGGTGGACACAACATCTCTGTTTGCATGTGGTGCTGAGGATCGAACCTGAGCCGCACGCATGCCAGGCGAGTGCGCTACCGCTTGAGCCACATCCCCAGCCCACCAGTTCTTTCCTTAAATAAGAAAGGTAAAGAGAGACTGGGGACAGAACTCCAGCCCTTGGAAACTTTGGGAAGTTTTTCTTATACCTTTGAAAGCTTCCTTTCTGCAATCTAGACTTTTCCCCACCTTTTGGGGCCTCTACTTACACAAAACCTCCATCTATTTCCCTGCTTTTCCTAACTACCTGGCACTCTTCTTTTCTCTCAAAACATTGATTCTCTTTCCATCTACATTGTTCAGTCAGCTGATTAAATAGATCCATCACTGAAAATAACTAAGAGGTACAACAAATTCTCTAAAAAAAATTTGTTGATATTAAAAGAAAACAATAGCACACAAACAAAAAATAAGCAAAAACACTCTGATGGCAAGTTGGCTTTGTTCTGAGAGTTCTGGGGCTGACCATGTGGAGGGTAGAGTCCCTTCAATCACACCCTCAGATGCTGGTCTTCTGAAAAGCACGTGCTCCAGGCCTAGTACCAAAGGAAGAACAGCACAAAGCAGGGGGCTCTTCTGCTTATGCCCACCACTCATTTCCTCCCTTCTTCTGAACAATCAGGACCCCACCCTGGCAGTCAGTCTAACATTTCTATTTTCCTTCATGATTCCCAATTTTTCTTCTTTACCTTCGTGTACCCAAAGCTCCAGAGTACACTGCTTACAATACCCTTCACCCAGAATGCCTTTCCGCCACACTGACATCTGGCCCCACACAACCGTCTCACCTGTCCTTAATGCCTTCTCCCACCTAGACACACCCTATGTTAGCAGTGGTGCAACAGCCCTCTCCCTGTCTCATGCTTTGCTCTGTCTTGTTGGGTAGCTTGTTTTGTCCTTGAGGGCAGGATGATTCAGCTCCACCTCCCCGAGCATCTTCCATAGGGCTAATCCCAAGCCAGGGCATGATAAGTAGTTGCCTATGGCATGATATTTAGCTTCATGAATAAATTCTAGTACATGGCAGAATTCTCAGGATACACTGATCCTATTTAAGAGCATAATTCCACAGTTCTCTAATACATACCATTAAAGTAGCATTAAAGATTCTCCCACCATATGTCTTGAGCTCCCCAAGGATCTGTAGATAATTTAAACGTAGCTGAGCAGCAGAAATAAGTTGCTTAAATAGAAAAACAAAAACAAAAAAGATTGTTGAAGTCAGAGTTACTCTCGCCTAAAATCTAGGTAAGTTGAAAATGTTTTCCCTGAGGCTCACAACAGACAGCTGGATGGGGTGGGCAGAGACCGCAGCTACACTACCTTCTGTCGGGGTTCCAGCAAATTCTGGTTCCTCTTCATGTGGAAACTAATGGCCTTCTTGATGTCTTTGCCTTTCATGTTTCGGAGTAAAGTTGGAGATATAAAGTTCTCTATTCCCCAGTCTTTCCTGCCACGAGACATTGAAGACAAGCAGGCCCTTTTGGAAAGTGTACTTGGCTTTAACGAAGAGCATAATTACATTTGATTCAGTACTTATTGTTCCCATAATATAGCTATTATAAGCCTGCTTCTCCAGCAGAAGGAGTGTGCGTGCATGTGTGCGTATGCATGCGTGCTTGTGTGCTTCCCCTCAGTAGATATACATCAATACACATACTCCACACAAACCACCACAGATATTCAGGAATCAAATTCCATTGACCATTCTGGCAGCAGATGACTCTTGGTGTGGTGTGATACTCCATTAATCAGAGCAGAAGTTCACAATCTTTTTCACTATAACATATGACAACATGTGTGACACGATCACATATAAAGTACTTTTTTTTTTCTTTTTACAATGCTAGGGAATTGGAACCCAGGTCCCCAAACATGCTAGGCAAGTGCTCTTCCACCAAGTTACATTCCCAGCCCAAATATTAGTTGTGGGGCAAATAAGAGCACCTACGAATCCTCAAAGCCAAGCTTCAGAATGGTGTTAGCCTAGAAGCCTCAAAATTCCTCATAAACTTGTTAAAAAATAAAGCATCTCGGACCCCTCTACCCTCGAGTTTTGACTAGTATATTAGGGGGTAAGAGCAAGGATCTGTTCTATTTTAAAAATATGATTTGCCTGTATGATTCCGATGCCAAGGCAAGATACAGCTGAGATTTGGGGAGGGGCTTGGCAAACCTGGGTGATTCTACTCAGAGTGATTCTAAGCTCAGAATCAGGAGTTACTAGATCCTAGGACTTGAAATGCCCTAAGGGGGGTACAATACAATAGAATTTGGTTTACACCCCATAAAAAAAATAATTTCTGGGGCATTTCTGCCTTTGGAAGAGCTTTACTGAAGTTGTTCACTGATTGACCAGAACCTCTTTCCAGAAACTGGAAATTTACAAGGGAATCCTTTGTCATTCCCTTTGGAGTTGTCTTCCGCCCCAGAGGGAATAGGTGGGTTCTGACAGCTGGGCAAGAAAAGGGTACAGAGGATGGATGAAAAGACAAGGACAGACAGGCAGGTGGGTGAATATCAGCTTCCCATGGAGTCCGGCCACCTGCAGAGTCACAAATGCAGCACAGCAGCTGTCCCCTGTCACTCACTCAATGTACTTCAAAGAGATCTTCTGTGGCTGGGCACATGCGTAGATCCGCTCCTGGATGTGCAGGGCTGCGAGTCGGAGTGCAGAGCTGCATTTCATTTCTACAGCAAAACGTTCCTGGAGCACATCACTGCAGCTCTAGAAGAGATTAGATAGAGTAGTTGGAAAACAAGAACAGGAATATTGTGTCTCCTAGTTCTTTCTAGTGAAAGGCCCCAGGAGCAGGAGCTGAGTTTTGAGATGTGACTCTGACAGTTCTTGGCTGTGTGACCTCAGTTAAGTTACTAAGACTCTCTGAGCATTGGTGTTTTCCACTGCTAAATGCAGTCAGTCAGATCTACCTTACATGGTTTCTTTAAAAAAGGTAAAGTATAGGGCTGGGGTTGTGGCCCAGCGGTGGAGTGCTCACCTAGCAGGAGTGAGGCCCTGGGTTCAATCCTCAGCACCACACAAAAATAAATAAAAGGTTTTGTGCCCAACTACAACTAAAAATAAATATTAAAAAAGATAAAGTATAAAGAAGCAGGTTTGAGACATATAATTTCATATAAATAGAGCGCACTGACAATATTATTCCTGCTGTTTTTTCTGCCACTGTTTCTGTAAAACTTCGGGCAAGTCGATCCATTTGTATCCATTTGTTCTGTAGAATACTGATGACTCAAAAGATTCTTTCCATCCAAATGAGAATGGTGTAATAAATGGCACCTCAGGGGCAGCAGAGGGGAGGACCAGGCTAGGAGTCAAGGAACCAAGTTTTGGCTCTGCCACTAAGTCGGTCCACACCCCCCCAACCCCTGCACCCAAAACCATATGTCCTTCCCAAGACTCAGTTTCATTGTCTCTAAAATGAGGCTTTGAAGCACTAAAGCCCCATTTAGCAATAAAAACTGAAATGATAACAATCTTTAAATGGATTTAGAAAATGTATCATCCACATTCAGGACTAAGCCTAAATTTCATTATTATACTGCAAATCTCCTATTACAGCAACTCAATAACAGAAAAGGGAATTCTGAGGGATAATCAGGCCCCTCCTCCTTGAGAAAAAAGGAATCCCTACTAAAGAGTTGTTTAATTGCCTGGAGCTCATGTTCAGAATAACCCAATGTGCCATCTTTGAGGACAACCACCATTACTTCAGGAAGCACAGACCCAGTCACCTGCAGATAGAGGTACTCAAAGGCCACAGGGTCTTCTTTCAAGAGGTCCAGGGGGTCCTTTGGGACAAAACACACCCTGAAGAGGCAGCGGGAGTCATGTAACTCCTCCCTTTCTACCACCTGTCAAGGGTAAAGAAGATACTGTTAATCTAGCTACCCTTATAGCTATTCCATAAAACAACTTCAAAAAGGAAAAAAAAAACAATGAAAGATGGACCCCAGTTTCTATTTTAATGCTACCCAAGACACAGTCATAGACCTTCATTCCTGATTTGACTCTTTTCCCCATGAGTAGAAAAAATAAAAGGTTCAAAAGAGTGATGTATCCCAATGACCCATCTCCCAGATCCCCTTTCCAGAGGAAATCCCTTTCCAATTCCTTAAATGCCTCCAGAGGTAGTCTATGTATATGTGCCCACTGACACAGGTAAATTCTTTTCCATAAATAATAAACAGTCTAAACACCATTCTGCACCTTATTTTTTCCATTTAAACTATCTTAGAGATTTAATTTGGTTTTCTTTTTCACTGCAAATGCAATATAAGTAATTTGAAAAAGACGTTGCAAGCAGCAAACTTTCTAATGGGAGAGAGACGGGGCCAGAACTCACCTGCAATGAGGAATATCCAGAGCGATTCCCTTGAGGCTAGACCTTACTCTTGCTGTCCCCCCTGCTTAAAAGGCCCCCTCCTCATTTCTAATTGTTCAACTCTTTCCCACCTTACACACTCAGCAAGGATATGTTGAACTGACCAAGGATTTGTTGTTTGGCTTTAGAAAGTGGGTACAACAAATTACTGGTTGGCTGAACAACTGAGTGGTACCCAGGGACCAGCTGTGTTTGCTCTATCCTGAGAACAAGTCTCTATACTTGTTGGATAAGTCCCACAAAAAGAGGCTTGGACACAGGAACCGATGCTCCCTAATAGCTCAATGCAGCAGGTATAGGGGAAGCTCATAAGAACCTGGAAGCAAAAGATTGGGGCTCTCTCAGCTGTGTTACCTTGAGTGAGGGGTCATCAATTTACCTCTCTAAGCCTTTATATCAGCATTGGTAAAATGGGGACCTTAAATCTGTGCTCTGCCTACCTCAGAGGAGCAGATGAAAATCAGGCCTGATTCCCATCCTATTATCTCAAGCCAAAGGAGCTCTGAGCTTCTTGGGGCAGGATAAAGTATATCAAGCCTGAAGAAGAGCTGAGTCTTTCCCTGGACTGAGGTGTGCAGCCAGCCCAGGCCTCCCAGCAGCAAGTCTGTCCTCCCTACCTGCTGGATGAGCTCCTCCTCATGCAGCAAGTGTAGACGTGAGACGTTGTACTGCTCTTCCAGGGCCAGGGCAAAGTACTCAATACTTCGGATGGACAGCTTCTCCTTCACAGTGAGGATGATGTCCTAGCAGGCGCAGAGAGTCACAGGGTCAACTGAGGAGCAGGGAGGACTTCCCTAGCCTCATTCATTGTTCCTTGATGCAACCAGGGAAGGAAAAGCCTGTTCTGAGGGGCCCACTGCCAGGTCAGCAGGGCTCCAATTCCTGCATGTCAGGTCCTTGTGGCCCTGCACCCTGCTCTCCTCAGCCCCATGCTCCAATACCCTGACATGGCCACTTGCTCTTGAATGACTTGCAAAGCTGAAGCCACCCAGTGGAGGCGTCTCTCTCCTCAGTGACTGTGCTTCACCCTCTCTCGCAGCTTCCAGTCTGCATAGTCAACTGCTTTCCAGGCAGATTCCCACCACCCACCTGACACATGACTATGGGAAATTGTCCTGACATATCCAACCTCAGTTTCTTCCTCTGTGAAATGGAGGATAATGATGCCTACCCTCTCAGAGTGGCTGGCAGGATGGAATGATAATTATGGCTGTGCTGAGGTCTTTATAGTTGCTAGACCACACTCCCTTCATTTGTCATGGTGGCTTTCCCTCTATCATTGTGAATGCCTTGGGGGCACTCACACATTGTTCACTCTCATTGCACACTTTTCCCATTACTAATCAGAGGCTGCTTCTCTCCCTTCAAGTTTCAGCTCAAATGTCACCTCTTCAGAGGCCCTCTCTGGTCTCTGTATCTAAATGTAAATGTCCCTGTTATTCTCTGTTCCAGGGCCATGTTTATTTCCCTCATTGTTATTTAATATTAATTTTTAAAAAAAAAACAGCCATGTTTTTTTTCCAGTTACCTTGGAATTTATTTAAACTAAGAGGAAAAGGTCATAATGTTTTCATGCAATACACACTTGGTTCTTTAAATAACAATTGTGACAAATAGCAGAAAGAATTAAGGAATGCTGCACTGGTGATCCATACAAAACACCAACATTTTAGGTTGCACATAACTAAAGAAATATCTTACTTTTTGAAATACTGTAATAGCCAATACACAGATATATGCTTTAGGTAGGCATAGAAAGCAATTTTAAAAAGGAAAATAAAAATCACACTGGAACTACTCAATTTCTTTTAAACCACTGAGCAAGAAAAGCAACATTGAACTTCCATATTGATTTTACATGATTTATATACAGAACCTTGACTTAAATCCAAGAGCAAAAGTTAAGACTCTCCTCCTCTATTTTTGGTAAATAATTGCATGGTAAACTTATATGACTTTTCCCTCTGGATTTTACCTGGGAGTGGCTTTTTTAATATTTTATTTAAAAGAGGGCAGGTTTGGCACTTTTATACAGATGTCACCAATGTTAATATTTCTTAGGATCTCAGGAAGATTCATATTATTTACAGCTGATAACACATAGGCTGGAGCTCCCACTAAGCCAGCCTTAGGTTTCTCCAGTTTATTTTGTGCATCAATTTGTGTAACAATCTCATCCATGTTGGTCTCCAATACCATTTCCCCCATCACTATTTCTGCAATAATATTGTGAACCTTGTCTACTTGGAAAATTAAATCCAGTTCACAGGCATTTTCAAAACATTTGTCTAAGGTTTCCACGAATACTTGAATTAGATCTAAAATGCCAACTCACTTTCTGATCTGCACATAATCTAACTGGTTTCCCCCTATATGTAATCTGATTCCTTTCTCTTGTGGCTTTTAATATTCTCTCCTTATTCTGTATGGTAGGCTATCTCCACTCCATTCCTAGTCCTTTCCTGTAAAAAGCCCATCTACCTTTCCATGTCTGCCACAGAGGCCACTGTTTTCTGGAAGCCTTTCATTGCTACCCATCTGGAAGTTCTCTCTCCCCTGAGCCTGAATGGCACCATTTCAGGTATGTGTCTACTGTGTGTGTGTGTGTGTGTGTGTGTGTGTGCGCGCACGCGCACGCGCGCATGTGAGAGTGTATATTTTGGCTACTGCCAGTTATCTATAGCTGCATCAGCTCACCTAAACCTGCTGGTCTCCATGTTTACTCTTTCATGGTTTTTAATGATAGAAAAACTCTGTTTGCTTCTTCACTACAGCTTCACCCTAACACCACTTCCTTCTTTGTTCATATTAGAGTCATCTTTCATTGTCTCTGGATAAAATCCAAACTCTGCTGCCTGGCCATGTGAGGCCCTCCATGCCCACTCCCCAGTGACCCCTTAGCAAACAGCCTGTGTCCTGCTGCATGGTTCACTATTGCCTGGGCAAGGCCTGTTTTCCTGCTCTCTGCATTTGTTCACGTGACTCCCTCAGACTGATATGTGCTCCACTCCACAACTGCCTATCCCTGCCTGCACTTGTTGAAATCTTAGTTGCCCTTCACTGCTCAGTTCAGGTGCAGCTTCTTCCCCAGCCTTGGTCAGCATCCTGGCAGCATGGAAGAGACAGTACTCTGCCTTTTCCCTCTCTTTATAGCCCTTATTTCATCTTGTCCTAAATACCTGGAGGAAATCTAGACTGTTCACTCTCCCTCAACTAGACTTCAGGCTCCTGAAGACAGATGCCACCCTTTACCAGAACATCTCAAGTGGGTGCTTTTTAAATATAAGTTGAACTGACTTCAAGGCAAAACAGAGTATGCAGGGGCCTGGGCCTGTTCTCATATCTTGCCTGGGTTTTTAGCTGCTCTTGTATTTGAATAGTAGTTGGAGACGAGAGGCAGAGAAGCCTGATTACCAGTGAAGGCCTAGGAGTGTTAGAGGACCTTGGGCAAGTCACTTTACCTCTGAGTCCCAATTTCCTCCCTTGTAAGAGGTGATATGTATACTTGCTGAGGTTGTGTAACTAAATGAGATAACACAGTACCTGGCTGATCACAAGTGCTCAGACCACAGTGACTGTGAGAACACCAAGGCAGATGTAGGGCAAGATGCTACAGGTCCTCAGAGCCAGCCAATTCTCCCAAGAAAGAGGTTCAAGTTTACTCCTATTACCTTCACAGTTGTGTTTGCCTCAAACTTGAAAGCTTTGGTCTGTCCATTCTCCAAGTACAGCTTGAGCACATTGGGCATACACAGTAGAGAATTTCCCTGGAAAACATAAGAATAGGGTTGTCTCTCTGACACAATGTTCCTGCCCCTGGGTGTGTCAAATCCTTGGCTGCCTGGTTTGGAGAGTAGGATCTTCTCTAACCTCACCATGTCAGGGGTTGCTTCTTGGCATTAGGGAATTTCACCAAAGGTCAGTTATGCTTTGCCAATGGACACCCATGGGAACTGTTAGATCTGATGGACTGTGGAAAACAGTGACCCTTGCACAGCCCTCTGCAGTGTCTCATAACCAACAGCTGGCATTTCTCTGCTGGTTGCCACCTTTATGGGACAAATTTGGCAAATGAGACCACCAGCACACATGCTCTGCATATTGGGCTTTTCTGAGATTCTTGAACCCTGCAATGAGGGTCTGGCATGGAATGGGGGGTGGTGAACAGCTTCCTTAGCCTGAGATCCCTGTCATTTTACTGCTATATTCTCCATAATGAACCACTGCCAAAGGACAGAGGGATGCACCTCACCTCCACCCACCCCAGCCAATCACCCCAGATTTGTGAGATCTTTGAGGAACTATGCCACTCCTGCAGGATTTTTGGAAAGAAGACACAGGGCTGGTCTTGGTTTGATGACCCCATGCCAGTCAGGATTTCTGGGGTGGGGCAGAGCAGGGTTTTGGAGAATTCCCCCAGGACCAGTTCTCATAAAAAGTGATTTCTGAGTGTTCATCTACAAGTGAAAAGGGATCTTAGGGCTGGTGTCCTCTAGAACCACTGTAAGATTATAGAGCCCAGGATTTGAATAGAATTGCCCTTCTCTACAAAGGGTTTAGGTATAAAGCTCACCTGGGTAAAGAAGTTTATCACCTTTACTTTTTTCAAAATTCCTGCGGCCTTTTCTGATGAGAATCTTGAGTCTTCTAAATATAAGAGTGCTTGTATCTTCTAAGCAAGACTCACAATCCTACTATTCTCTACACCATTTTTTTAAAACCACAGTGTTTTGTAGAGACAAAAAAGAAATATGGTCATAGTCCAGTGTCACTTCACACCTGATGAGGACAAAGGGTTTCCCAATTGCTCACTCTGCTGTCATCTCACTTTTCTGGCTTTGGGTGCTTAGAAATCCTAATTTTTGGATTTCCCATGGGGGAAACTTTTTCCTTGGTACTTCATTATTCAGACTTATCAGGTTTACAAAAACATCCACAATATCACATACTTATCATCATCTAGTTTTTTCTACATTCTCTAATTTTCACTTGTATTTGTAAGTTGCTTTTAGAGAGATTCAATAACAGCATATATCTAATTATATGTTCATTTGTTTTATTTTTGTATACAATTTTTAGTGGGCTTAATATTTACACTTTTAATAGCTTTCTAATATTCTATCAAATTGAAATATCAGAATTGATGTAATTATTCCTCTTCCCCGAAGAGTTAGCATTTTTTTCTATTTCTTAGTTATTTAAAATATCAATACTATAAATATCTTTAAATATATTTTTAAATAGATTTTTGCATTTAAATTATTTTACATTCTAAATTAATAGGAAACTGGGCTACTTTTTACAGCAGTCATTAATTTGTGCTTTTTTCCTCCCAAAAATGTTGGAGCCAATTTATAAAGCCCCAGTTAGTGCAGACTGTAGTTATTTTCTCAGCATCCAGGTTTCCATTTTAGTGACATCAAGCACCAAGTGTCACTTTATATCTTCCTTGGCATTTCTTTAACTGTGAGCAAAGTTAAACATATGCCAGATGCTAGTTTACTACTTAAAATTCTTCTAGCGTGACTGGGTGTCCCTGAAGCTGCCTTATCATTTTTCAAAGGGAAAAGTTTAACAATCAGTTTTATCATCTTTTTAAGTATTTGAAAGGATGAATAGACAGGTCGCCCCATGAGGCCTCAGTGTTTCACAGTATCTGCCTCTTGTTGCTGATGCATACTCCCCAAGACTCTCCTTGGTGCCCAAACCTGCAAGTCTTCCCAGAGACATCATCTAGAGCCCTGCTCCTCTAAGCTCCCCATCCCCACCTAAACTCTGAGCCAGGATGACAGTAAGTTCAGGCCTCAGACCTTGTCCTTATCTGTCTTCTCAGTGAATGCCAGTTGTGGGGGAGCCGTCATAGCCCTTTTAACAAATTATTGTCTTGGCAATCTGGTCCACACTTGAGGTGACCCTATTCTCTACCTATTCTGTTACCGCCACTGCTCATTTCTGTGCACTGCTCTTGAAATCACATGTCAAACCTAAACTTAATCTGCTAAAGAGATTCAATCCACTTTCATAAATATGGACACCCAGAGACTCAAATATTGTTGACCAACAACATCATAGGTCTTTTCTGATTATTTATTTGGCTACCCTCTGGCTCCTTCCAGAAAAAATTCACCTTTCACTCAGGTCTAATGAAAGGTCTAAAAGACCTTTCTCTCAGGTCTTTTAAATGGCTGGACAGAGAGAGAATAAAGGCTTTGTAGATGTGGAGCAGGTCACCTGGATCCTTTGTTAAAAGGGCCAGGAATCCCTCCCACCCAGTACTCCTGCCCCACAATTTGCTGGTCTCTGTAGCAAGAAGACCAGATAAGAATAAATTTTTACTTCAAAGTTTCAAAATCTAATATTTGCCTGGGCATGACAGCATGCATCTGTAATCCCAGTGGCTCAGGAGGCTGAGGCAGGAGGATTGCAAGTTCAAAGTCAGCCTCAGCAACTTAGCAAGGCCCTATGCAACTCAGAAAGACCCTGACTCTAAATAAAATATTTTGAAAGAACTGGGGAGATGGCTTAATGGTTAAACATCCCAGGTTCAATCTCTGATACCTGCTCCCCCCCCCCAAAAAATCTAATATTGGCTGCTGTATTCAGAATGGCAATAGTTATAGATTATTATGTAAATTATGAATAAATGAGCCTTTATCCAATAATCCACATCAGAAACATCAAACTTTAGCCAACATTTTCACTTCCTAAATGGGTCTTCTGGCTGCAGATATAGCTCAGTTGGTAGAATGCTGGCCTCATATGCATAAGGCCCTGGTTTAATCCCCAGTACCACACACACTAAAAAAACAAATAGGTCTTCTGAATCTCCAACCCTGGGTCTTTATGTTTCAATGAGGACTAGATAGTATGTCATAATGAAAAACAGAAGAAATGAAGTCACATAGATCTGGGTTCCTGTCTTTTCTTACTATGTGATTTTAGTAGTTAATTCTCTTAATCTCTCTAAGCCTCTGCTTACTCTTTTATTAAAATACCTCGATTGTAGAGTATTATTGTGATTTAGGATTATGTACATAAAAAGTTTAGGTCACTTAATACAGGCTTAATAGATAATGGACTCCTAAAAAAAAGCAATCCCCACCATGTACATAACTGTTATCAATAAATCACTCTAGAGGGGATAATTAACTTGAAGGTTCATAATAAGAAATTAACTACTGGAATTTATTGAAATTACATGGGCAGAAGAAAGAAGCCTCAGGATAACATGGAGCTACACCCAGGACTTCTTTCCTAGTCCCACTCATAGCCCAGAACTCTCACCGGCATCCGTTGTTCAGGGCCTGCAGGTATCTGACTGAGGGTGCACGAAGCCTCTAGCAAAAGTGCTGCTCTGTGTCCTCTCTGTGCTATGGGATTCCAGGGTTTCAGAGAGTCTATGCTAGAAAGTGCTCACCAGTTTCATCAAAAGTAGTTTCTGTGTGTGTTACTAGGAAATGAACTCAGGGAGGCACACTATACCATCCCCAGCCGCCTTTTTCTTTTCATTTGAGACAAAGTATGGCAAAATTGCCCAGGCTGGCCTTGAAACTGTGATCTTCCTGCCTCACCCTGCCAAGTGGCTGGGATTGTCTGGCTTCATCATCAGTAGTTGCAATCCCCTGACTAGTGACACACCTGGCTGTGTCCACTGACAAGCACTTCCTCAGCAAAATGCACCTTCACAGGATTGGTCTTCAGCCTGGCCCTCTTCTCCTCAGTCAGGAAGGAAGATTTGGGAACTCCCTAAAAAACATCAACATGACATATTTTAGAACAGTGCTTCCATAAAAGCCATGTATATCTTCTCATTTCTTAAAAACACTCTGACAGCTATTATGGATTTAATTAAAACTTATAGGAAAAGATACCATTCCATTTCAACATCTCTTTTCCTAAAATCTAGGGATCCCAACACAGACAATGCTTTCATGTGTTTGAACAGCTGAAAATTCAATATGGCAGCAAAGAGGCTATGATATGATGAAGACAGAGAACTGACTTGTGAAGGAGGAGGACTGGGTTCCAACCCAAGTTCTATTAACTTGACAGTTGTAAGAACTATCTCAAACCTAAATTCCCATGAAAGAAAACTAGAGGTGTCTGCATGTGTAAAACAAAACAAAATAACTGTGTGCCTTTGGCCAAGTCCTTGCCCCTCTCTGGCCTTCAATCTTCCCATCTGTACAATGTGAGAGGTAGAATTCCCTGAAGGTCTGACCCCTGTGACTTAACCTTTGGCCCTTCTTTACTCTGTTCTAGAGAAGAAAGATCATTATTGGTTGGTATATATAAATGTTGAAGCCCTTGGACTAGACTGTATTAAGATAAACTGTAGCACTTGACAAGAAGAATCTTATATGATTTAGAGCAACAGGATGTGATCTTCCTGGATGAAATCCCAATACACTATTTCTCAGTCTAGCATCCTATGTTGCCCTGGTCTGAATGGCCCTTTAAGCCAGCCTCTAGGATGTTAAATGTGTAAGAGTCCTGATAGGGAGCTCTGTGTGATGTTCTGTGTAGCTGAGGGAAGAGATACGTAACAGCAATCAGGAAAACTGCTGGAGATAATGCTCACAGATTCAGATTTATCAACATACCAACATCATAAAGTATGTAACATAAGAAAATAACCCTAAAAATTTAATGCAGGAAGATATATAAATTTATTGGTAATTAGAATCTTGGTGTGACAATTCAGCACCTCAAATATATAATTTGCTTTAAAATAACAACAACAAACATTTAGTAGAAGAGAAGGGGAACTAGGAATGTTCCAAGAGACATTCACCTGTAGAAATTACTGGTCAAAAGGGATAGAAGAAATAAGTAAAAAAAGAAAATCACAATATAAGCTAGTGAGGAGAGTATCTGACTACTTTGAATGAGTTTAAAACTCTTTCCCAGGTGAATCTAGGGAGCTCATGGACAAGGTCACAAATGACATTCCACATGGGAAAAGAATGGAGGAAATATTAGGAGACTAAAGATGTTCAAATAGCAAGTTTCCCAGACAATGAATATGGAGGATTCAGAAAAACACATACTGGTAAACTTTGTCATTAATTCTTGGAGAAATCTAAGACAAGAGATGATCAGAGAGCTTTTAGGCAGCAATCACTAACAACTAATATGGAGTTACCAAGAATAAGTCAAAGTCAACCAAGTTCATTTTTCTTTTGAAGATAGGATTCCAGATTGGTAAGCCAGGGTCTTGTGGATATGGAAGTATTCCTTCATTCTTGTAAAGCATTTGATAATCTCTCCTATAATCCCCCTGTGGAGAAGGCCAAAGGCAGAGCCATTAGGTAGATTCAAAACTGGTTGACCTACACTCAAAATAGTCTTGATTTCTTTCTTTCCTCACCCACCCTTGACATATTGGGCATTGAACCCAGGGTTTTGCACATGCTAGGCAAGTGCTCTACTACTGAGCTACACCCTGATTTCCAAATGAGAAACTCAGGCTCCCTTTGGCTCCATCTTTATCAATGCTGTATAGCAATGCCTTAGTTGAGGTCAGAGAAAGTGAATTTATAGTGAATGACACAGAACTGCAAGGTTTTGTTCAGAAGATTTCAAGCAGCAGAAATTGAGAGGAAAGATCAAGGAACTGGGAATCTAAAAGAAGGCTGCACAGAAAACTTGAGAAGCTAAGGGTCAAAATCCAGGAAATCACCAAGAACAAACATAAGAGGGTAAAGAAAGAGCTGAAAGGAACAAGATAAAGTGAGCAGTCAAAGTGACTGGTATAACCATCCCCACCCTAGAGACTCAAGGGAATGAGAAAACAGGCAGAACAGAGGAGAGATGCAGAGAGAGGAGGAACTTGCAGGAGGCAACCATTGTTGTCTCTAACCTTAGGGAGAACAATTCTGAAAGACTTAGATCCAGAGCTAGATCATGCTAAAGAAAATTAACTGGCCAGCAGCTGGGGGAGTCTTGGAAGAGGAGGTTTCCTGACAGAAAGGGAGATGACTGCAGCTGGCAACTGTATAAATAAACCTTTCAGTCCCACAATTCTCTGACTATAAAATGTCAGCATGCCAGAACACCGGGCCAAAGCGACATGACCTGACAGGGATTAAAGTGAAGTGTGGCATTGAGGATCAAAAATATTAATTGCACAAGCATGGGATTGGGGGTGCTTGGCTTGAAAGCTATTCATTTGAAAACTAGCTCAGTATTTAGTTGACCACAAGTTTCACCCAAGCCAACAGTGTGATTGGGCTTGCCAAAATGTTAATCCAATCTCAGACTTCACTAGCATTCTTGGTGCATCTCAGAAGGGCACCCTCCATTTCCCATGGTCCTTTTTGGTTGCTGGTGGAACTGTAATCCTTTGGGGGTGCCACTATTTGGGAGAATCACCATGAAACTGGAATCCATTCAGAAAGCTACCATGGAAGTGAGAGTTCAGAAAAACACATCTATGAGAAGAGTTGATGGAACAGTTGTTTAGATTAAAGAAGAGAAGGCCACAGTTCCAGATCTGTGGGGAGCTATTTCATACCAGGTAGAGTTGTTTTTAACTAGGACTAATTGGTGGGAGTCACAGGGAAAAAGGGCTTCTCTTACATTTGGAGCTACCCAACTCTGAAACTGGCTGCTTTGAGAAAGAAAGAGCTCTCTTTCATGGAAATGTCCAACCCACAAGACCCACAGTGGTTCTTACATCTGAATATCAGTACCATGTACCTTGGCATCTAGAACATACTGTAAAACACCCACTTAAGTGCACTTGGGTTAGCTGGTGTTTTAAAAAGACAACTGGAAGAATATAAGCTACCCTTGATTCTAGTACTTTTAAGCTCTCCCAGGGCTCTGACCTAATTCATCAGAGAGAATTCAGCAGACACATGCTGATAACATCTCTGTGTTTTTGCTGAGGTAAGAGTTAATGCTTAAAAGAGCATTAACATGGACAAGTTGGAAAACATTTTTACATCTTTTTCGAATACCCACCCCCTGCCCTGAGTTACACAATGTAATTTTATGAAAACAGCAGGGGTTAAGGCATACAACAGCATAATGTTATCAAGTGTGTGTTCTGAAATCTACTACCTGGAAAACAACCCAACCCTGGATATGAGACAATGGGCGTGTGAGGCCCCATGTCCTCATCCATAAAAGGGGGATAATGAGTGTACCTGCCTTGGAAGTTTTCCTTTTGGAGACATTCACTATCAGTATTAATTTTGTTATAAATAATTAATATAGTATAAATTAATATCAACAAATACAGATCTTTAAAATTAAACCAAAAATATTTTTCCATAAAATTGTATGTCCTACAGAAGCAGTAATTAATTTCCAACTTTGGATTTTATCATTTCTAATTGATTTCAAGTCATCTGAGGATTCCAAGAATCTAAGTCTCCTTGCTGAAGCAAGACACGTATGACTGTTTGCAATGCTTGCAAAATGCTCCAGGACATTTCTGGTGAGAGGCCCAGTGTGGGTGGGGGACAGCCAATGTTCAGGGAATTTCTCAGAGGCACTGACAGCCATAAACCGGGCTGATACCTGCTTTCCCTTTAGGACCTCCAGAGAAACAGGATTCATATTACTCCTTTCCTGGAAATCTCGTGGGATTCTAAGAGTGGAAGAGAAATACAGCAATTTTCCTTTCTTTTCCACTTTTCATTTTTTAAATTTTTTTTTTAGTTTTTGGTGGATCTTTATTTATTTATTTATTTATTTATTTATTTATTTATATGTGGTGCTAAGAATCAAACCCAGTGCTTCATACATGCTAGGCAAGTGCTCTAGCACTGAGCTACAACCCCAGCCCCCTACTTTTCATTTTTTAAAGGATGCTGCTATATGATGTTTCCCACCCTATTTACGTAAGTGTTTTATTTTGCTCATTTCTTGGAACTGGAGTAAGGAAAAAAATTCCCACCTAATTAAGATTAAGAAGTTTCCCACTGAGATGATAATCAGCTAAATAAAAAGAATGTCTTAACACCTGCACCACCATTTATACTGATTAGCCTTCTCTGTGCTTTATTGGTTTCACATTATTTCATAGGTTTAGAATAGAAAAATCTCCACTTATTGTGCATAAAACACTTGGTTTGTCATATACCTGGCAAACATCTTAATCCTAATTAGGTGGATATTTTCCTACTCTATTTCCAAAAAATAACACTTGTCGAGTAAGGAGGGGAGATCATTTCTTTGCTTGTGAAGTGTTTAGACTACAGGAACTTTATATTTTCACATAATGAAATAGCCATTTGTCCCACTGTACTGTTCCTATTGCCTAGGTACTTAGGAAATCTTTCTAAAACCTGTGACCTTATACATATCCATCCATGTTGTTTACATTTCTATGGTTTGTTTTTTATATTTAAATTCTGTAAAACCGTGTAAGTCCAGACTGTATATTTTCCAAATGTCCAAGTATGTCTTCTTGAATAATTGTTTTTTCTCCTCCTGGTTTGGGATGTCATGTTTATCACATACCTAAATTCCATACAAGTGTCTGTTTTTTTTGTTTTGTTTTTGTACTGGGGATTTAATCAAGAGGGGCTTTACAAATGAGCCACATCCCCAGCCCTTTTTATGTTTTATTCTGAGAGAGAGTCTCGGCTAAGCTACTTAGGTCCTTGCTAAATTGCTGAAGCTGACTTTGAACTTGTGATCTTCCTGCTTTAGCCTCCTGAGTCACTAGAATTACAGGCATGCACCACCACACCTGGCTACAAGTATCTATTCTTGGCCTTTCTATTTGATTACATCCATATGTTCAATATTTTACAATATCTTACTGTTTTAATGATTGTGGCTTTATTAGTTTTAAAATCTGTACATCAAAGTCATCCTCATTGTTCTTGTTTAAAAATATCTTCTTGATAAGTCTCACTTTGGTATATTTTGTTAATACACAAATAAAAGTTCCATGAGAGTTTTTTTGAATTTGCATCAGCATATACATTAATATAAGAATAACTGATGCACTAAGATAAAATGAGAATACTTCATCTCCCCATCAAGGAGCTTGGTATGGATCTCTTTTCATATTCAAGAATTGATTTTTTACATTCATTAATAATCTTCCTTCCTTTCATCCTTTCTCCCTTCCTGCCTTTCTGTGGTGCTGGGGATCAAAACCCCAGGGCCTCACCTATGCTGAGCACGAGCTCTACCACTGAGCTCCCCAACCCTTTTGCCCCCTTCAGGGAAATTTTAGTTTTCTTCACAAAGGGCCCACATATTTATTTTCCCTAAGGTTTTCCTATTTTTATATTTTTCCCCCTTAAAGAACTAGTTCTTGAATTTATAACTTTACAACTTTTCTGTTTTCTAAATCATTATTTAGATTTGGATTATTTTCTTTAGTCATATTAGTTTTATTAGTCTTATCTACCTACTTCTGGTGCTGATTATTTAATTGGTCTATTTCTTTTTAACTAATTAAAAACAATAAAGGCTATGAATTTTACCCTGAGAATTGCTTCAACTGTGCTTAAGTTTTAAGAAATAGGTGCATGCCTGGGAGCAGTGGATGCATGCCTGTAATTTCAGCTGCTTGAGATACTGAGGCAGGAGGACTGTTAAGATTGAGGCCAACCTGGGCAACTTAGTGAGGCCCTGTTTCAAGATTAAAAAATAAATAAAATAAAAAGGACTAGGGATATAGTTCAGTGGTAGAGTAATTCTGGGTTCAATCCCCAGTACTTCCAAAAAAACCCCATAGGGTTCTAATTTATAATTATTTTCTAAACTATAACAATAGCTTTGCTTTTCTACTTGACGCCATCTTTATTTAGGAAACTGCAAATTCCAAAGGGTTAGATGCTTTTAATTAAAGTTTTGGCAATTATCAGTTTCTATTTTAAATTATATTCAGGAAAAGGAACCTATACAATTTTTCATTTGGGGAACTTATTGCATTTTCTTGGTAGCCTGGTGTGTGGTCAATTAGGTTAGATTATTAAATTTATCTATGTCCTTTCCACCTTTTTTGGGGGGGGTGTATCTGTATTAGTGTATTAGTCACTCACAATGAGAATTTTCTATCAACTTTCCTCCTTGGTAGTTGTTGCCCTTATAATTTGATCATAAACTCTCCCTTGAATAATAATAAAAAGTGCCTCTTGGCCTGTGGTGGTTCAGGATTGCCAGTTCATTCCTGTGCTCAGATCTGCCACACCTTGTCTTGTGAGCCTCAGAGTCAGTAAAACACTGTCACATTCAACAGTTCATTTGGTCCTCAAAACAATCCATTAGACAGACAAGACAATCATTGTCATAAACACTAATTTAAAAAAGTGAAAACAAAAACTAATAACTTGCCCCAGGTCATACCACTCAAAACCCATCTCTCGACTCTTAGTTTGGTGCCCTTCCTGTGGTCCCCTCTGCAGAAGCACAGGTCTGTCTCCTTCACTGGGCCATAAGTCCTTGAGGCCCAAACCATGTTCCTCCAAAGCACCTACAAGCAGGGGGTCTTCAAGCCACCCACTGCCCAGCAGCTGTTGCCTTCTGCCTTTTGACTTTCCTGCTGATTTTATGAGAGATCTCTTCCAGGGGCTCCAGGCCAAGAAGACTGAGACTAATACACAGGACAGAGAGAGATTTACCGATATGCAGCGAACAACTGTGATTGAAAGAGACTCTTCGGCTTCCCTGAAAGAAAAAAAGAAAGAATAAAAACAAAAACATTCAGTCATTCTGTATGATATGTGTGTGTACGCATGCACGTGTGTGAGAAAAAAAAACTGATGGCATAACTATAAAGCAGCCTCTTCCACATCGATTTCTTTGCTCAGCAAAACTGAGGAGGGCAGTGAGGAAAGCAGCCACCTGAAAAGGAGCTAAGCTGGCCCCAAGTGCTTCTTCTACCTCAAGGGAATTTTTAGATACACCTTCACCATGTAGTCTACACCCAGTCACCAAATTAGGGTTCCTGATTTAGTCTTATGTGATGGACAACACATCCAGTTGATACTAGCTAGTCTTATGTCCAAAAAAGTTTTAAAGAAAATGTGGCAATGACACAGATAAGTTGCTATTTCAGAAAACTTAGAGTAAACATTTCACTAAGTAGAATGAATGTCTGATGTTAAGATTTATCAGATAAAAGCCAACCAGTTTGTTATGTTTGGGTACACGAAGTTAGTAATGAGCACAAACATAATCAAGATACTAAACATTTTAGTCTTGAGTTATTTTAGATTTCAAAAGTGATTAAATCAATCAGATACTTGACAAACCTCCACTTTCTACTAGTAAATGGGATCACAGAATTGATTCATTTTATCCTTTCTCGTTGCCATTGCAATACAGAGAAGCAATTTGCAAAATAATTTCATCTGACTTCTTACAATATGAACATTTAAGCCAATGCCAGCAGGTGTGTTATTTCCTCCAATGAATAACTCAACCTGAGTTTTCTTAGTGTCTGGGGACTCCTCTCCATTTTATGTGATAACAGGCCTCTTCTGAGAAAAATCACAATAAACCTAGGTCTCAGTAAGCTCTCGAAAGGACATTTTGGCCTCACAAATATTTGAAGGAATTAGAAAGGTTTTATTGCCATTCCTGGTGTGTTATTTTGTTTTGCTTTGTTTTTTCCCCCCTTTATAACTGCTTTTAGACACTGGAAATTAACATTAAAAGATAAGAGGTCCTGGGATTTTCACATGCAAAATATGGACGGGCCACATGTGCACAGCACACCTAGTGTCATGGCCTGCTCAAAAGCCTGAGGTGGCATGCCTCACCCCACTCCAAGAGTAGAACACTGGAACTTGCTGTGTTGGCATCCAGGACCCTCCATCATCTAGGTTTCACTTTCTAGAACATTTCTGGAGGCAAACTGAACTGTTTAGCGTCCCCTGCTACCCACCCTGCTGTTTCTACTCATCACTTTGCCTAGTTACATCTACATCTTTGGGGGCCAAACTCAACGGAGCGTTAAAGGTTCAGTTAAACACTTCTAGAACCTTCTCTGCTTTGTCAAACTACAACTTCCTTTGAAGCTGGAGGAATCTCCAGTATTTATAGTCCATTTTCTCTGCTTTTCTCGAGTACCTGCCCTCAGTCTCAGAGGGGTGTGCACAACCAGCCTGTAAGTGACTGAGCTGTGGAGCCGCCTTGCCCCACAGGATTTCTTGCCCAGCATCTGTGCTCAGTGAACAGACAGGGAGTAAATCATTACCTAAACATCCCAAATTCTAGTTTATTGCTTAAATGTTATCAATACATTTATTGATTCATCAGAGTTTGAGCTAGTCTGACAGAAATATTAGTAACACTGAAAACCTAAAAGTGCATTTTCTGAAAGTGATCATATTTTGGAAATTGCCCAATAACTGGGAAAGCAAACTTCATGATTTCCATACCAGTATTTCTTTATTTTTTAGAAATATTTTTAGTTGTAGATGGACACAATATCTTTATTTTATTTACTTATTTGTATGTGGTACTGAAGATCCAACCCAGTGCCTCACACTTGCTAGGCAAGTGCTCTACCACTGAGCCACAACCCCAGCCCCAGTATTTCTTTATTTTTAAATGAGAATATCCAATCTTTTCCTGATAATCCATCTACTCAACTTTGTCTCTGGCATTTCTGAAACAATACTGGGCTTGGTAGAAGGGATTCTGATTTCTATGATTTGACAGACTTTCTGTCAATCTTTTATTGGCACCAAGGATTAAACCCAGAGGTACTTTACCACTGTGTCACATTCCCAGCCATTTTTTATATTTTATTTAGAGGCAGGGTCTCACTGAGTTGCTTTAGGGCCTTGCTAGGTTGCTGAGGCTGGCTTTGAACTGGCAATCCTCCTGCTTCTAGTTCCTGAGCTGCTGAGGTGACAGATGTGTGCCACTGCACCTGGCTCTGAAAATCTTAAATTCTCTCTCTCTCTCTGTGTGTGTGTGTGTGTGTGTGTGTCCATGCTTCCCAAGGGTGGAGACTGCATCCTTCATTTTCTCTTCTCTGCCTTGCAATTGTAGTTGCCTATTGCTTTGTATGGGCTAAGATGATATGCCCTCAGAAATGAATTCTAGTCCCAAAGCATATCAGTCAATTTACAAAAACCACAAGTTAACTTTCACCTAATTCTACTTCTCATCTCTCTGTATATTAAAGTCATTAAAACAGTGTTGAGTAGGAAACTTAAAAGCCAGAACCTGCACATGCCTAGGGAATGTCTGGTAGTCCCTTCCCTCCTGTTGCTGACATTCCTCCTTTAATCAGGGTCACCAGTTCCAAGTGCTAACCATATTTCCTGTTTCAGCTGAGCACCCACTGTGTGCCTGCCCTGGTCTCAGTGATCATGGCATAGGTAGAGAGTGAGGCATTTACTCAAATCACCAAGGAGGCATTTAACTCAAATGACACCAAGGAGACAGTTGCAGGTTACATCAGTGAGATTATACGCCAACCAGACTGAACCTGCAGGAACATTTAAGAGATATCAAAAGGATTAAGAAGAACAAACAGATTTGGTATCACTTTAGCTCAGTCTCTGGCATAAGTACAACAAGTTCATCAATTCTTAGAAGGTAGGACCTACGGGATATTCATTACTATATCTCCCGCTATGCCTAGCAGTGTTTTGGGCAGAGGAGGTGTTTGACAAATAAGCACCTGTGATGGCTAAGTTCTTCTGTAGGCAGGTGAGAGCAGATAGTACCAGCCCCTACCAAGAAGCCACCTCACCAGACTTAGTTAGAACTCTAAAGACGGTGTTGCTCTTACTTTTTAAAGGAGACTGGACCTTCCTAAAATCACAAGATCAACTATACCATTCCTGTTGCTCATCTTGCTCTGTGATCATCTATACAGCTCTGGATGATGGGAAACAATCTGGTACCTTAGAATGTCGACTGCTCGTTCACAGGAGAGGTCTTCAGTGGTCTCATTGTTCATTTGGAGGATCTGATCACCGGGGAAAAGCTTGCCATGAGCGGAGCCTCCTGTTGGACAGAAAATAAGTAATTGGTGCTCAGACCAGGAGTGCCCAGACCCTATGTGTCACAGAGTCACAGCTGAATGGCAGCCTGAGTCCCTTGGACACTGGTTCATATGGAACTTAGTGTTCCACTTTATAAACCATGTATAATGTATATATCATCCATCAACTTCAAGGGGTGTTAAGATACTATCCTGAGAAAGAAATCTTCCCAAAGCAATAGAGCTGGTTAGTGAATATGTTATATTCTTCTCTGAAGGACTCTGTTGTGTGTCTGTGCATGTGTGTATACAAATTGAAATTAATATATTTTAACTAGTCCCAGATTTAACATCACTACATAGCTCATATATGAAAACAAACACTTGGTTTTCCCAGCCTGCTATTCTCCACCCCAGGCACAGCCTATATTTCACAAAGACTCAAGTGAAAACAAATCAATAGTTTCTATTATTGTCTGCTCAGAAACTGTTGCCAGCTAGAAGCACAACAGGGTTCAAAGACGAGGGCAGCTTATCTAAACACTTTCATTGCCCCTGAGATTGGCCAGGTAGCTGGGGGAGGACAGACGCTTTTGGGGACCTGGGGCTCAGAGCAACAAGTGCTCTAGGGGCTCCTTTCCTCCTAGAATCAAAGAAAGGTGCAAAGCCCAAGACAGAATGAGGTCAGAATTTTCTTTTTTTTTTTTTTTCGTATTCCTTATTTTTTTTTCATTTTTTTTTTGAATTTTTTTATTGTGGGTTTGTTCTAAAATCTATACAAATTCTTGACATATCATATTCCACACTTGATTCAAGTGGGTTATGAACTCCCCCCTCACCCATACACAGATAGCAGAATCACATCAGTTTCACATCCATTGATTTACAAATTGCCATCCTAGTGTCTGTTGTGCTCCGCTGCCTTTCCATCCTCCACCCTCCCCCTCCCAACCACTCTCTCTCTCTCTCCTNATACTGCTTTCCAAATTGGCTGCACCAATCTGCAGTCCCACCAGCAATGTACAAGTGTACCCTTTTCCCCACATCCTCGCCAGCACTTGTTGTTGTTTGACTTCCTAATGGCTGCCAATCTTACTGGAGTGAGATGGTATCTTAGGGTGGTTTTGATTTGCATTTCTCTGACAGCTAGAGATGTTGAGGTCAGAATTTTCTAACTTCTTGGAGTAGGTTTTTATGCCTTTTGTTATAGGATAGATCGATGGGAGGAGAACCAGGGCTACTTTCCCCCAAGAAGCCAAATTCCTTTCACATTTTCCAGTCAACCCTTACCTGCTGTGACAGCCACCACTGTGAGAGGCAGGGTCTCAGAAATCTGAAATCCATAGTCCTGGAGGAGGGCATCTTTTTCTATCTTTACTGTGTGTCTCACAGGGGTGAGGGCCTGTGGTGGGTTCCCAGGAGGCACATCAGCTGCAGCGATTTTAGCCCTGGAAGAGATGGACTGTGTGAAAACAGAGAAAGGGAGGATTCTAGTTGGTGGCCACAAACTGGGTCAACCCCAGTAATGACAGAGAAAGATGCAGAGCTGAGCAGACATCAGTTCTCCTCTTGAGAGGGATAAGGCACAAACACCACTAATTACAAAACCATGCAGAACTTCACCCTGTGGGTTTTTGTTTTTGTTTGGTACTGGAGATTGAACCCAGGAATGCTCTACCACTAAGCCACATTCCCAGCCCTTTTTGTTATGAGACAGACTCTCACTAAGTTGCTAAAGCTGGCCTCAAACCCCCCAAGTTGCTGGGATTACAGGTGTGTACCACTGCATCCAGCTTTAGCACTGTGCTTTAAAAGAGAGGTTGTGAGGTGCTGTGGGCACTCAGAGAAGGTGGAGAATGGTTTCCACTTTGCAGGGCAGGGCATAAGAAATCAGGGGAGCATTTGTTACCTGGAAGAGGTAGAATTTGAGCCACATCTTGAAAGGTGTCTAGGGTATATCTACACAGCCCAGATCCTGGAACTCATTGAATATGCTGCAGACTCAATGAATGGATAGATGAATGGATAAATGAACAGAGAAGTATTCCAAGCAGGAGATACTGCTTGAGCAGAAGAACAGGAGAAGAAAAACATGAATAGTGAACAGGAACAAGGAGTTATTTAGTTTGACTATTTGATGATGGCTAATTTTACAGATGGATTGTTTCTTTGGGGATTTAAAAAAAACTTTATATACATGTGTGTGTGTGTGTGTGTGTGTGTGTATATCTATGATAACTTTTACTTCCCTTTAAACTATGTAACTGTGAGGATTCCAATATAAATTCCAAATAGCAAGGACTCTCTATAGTAATTTTTATAAACATATATATTGTGTCTATATCTAAATGCAGGGTAACTCGAAAATTGTATTTTCTCTTAAACTGACAAAGTGAGTCACAAGCTATTTTTCATTTGTCTGTGGCAAATGATTTTTTTCCTTCTAAAAACAGTGGTTCTTTCTGAGGAAGGTCAAATGACGATGAGATGAGGTGTTTACTGTCATTATAAACAACAGAAACGTGGAGAAGTAACAGCTTCCTGGGGTTCTGCAGTTAAGGTCTATCATTTATTCTCATCCATTTACTAAACACTGTCAGGAACTGGGCCTAATGTAACAGGACCTCACTTATTGGAAAATCACCTCTGTCATTTATAATGATCTCGAATTTCAACAAGAATCAGGAAACATGAAAAACGGTTTCATGGGGTCAAAATGCACATGACAAGTACAAGTGCAAAGCCTCCTGTGCTCCACATGTCAGCCACCGAGGAGCCCCTCAGATGGGAAGTAGATTTAGGCTCTGTCCAAATAGGTGACGTAAGCTATACAGTGAGATAAGCAGAGAGAGGATTTCTTCCCGGCAAGCAAATGGGTAATACTGAGAAGGGCCAGCAGAGACCTACTACAAGGGAAGTCACAGAAAACAGAAAATTTCTACTGAGTAAAGCCCATAGCTCTTCCTGGTTTAAAAACAAAAACTTTAAAGCTATAAAACAGCTGTTAAGCACAGTGGTGTGTGCCTATAGTCCCAGTTACTCAGAGGCTTAGACTGGAAGATTATTTGACTCCTAGAATTGGAGGCCAAGACTGGGCAACATAGAGACCCTGTCTCTTGTGGGGAGGAAAAGGGCATAAAAGGGCCTTTCTAATTATCATACTGTATACTAAAAATCAGAAATCAACATTTACCTCCGTCTCCTCTCCTTCTTCTCTCTCTCTCTCTTTTTTTTTTTTTTTGGACTGGGGATTAAACCCAGGGGTGCTTAACCACTGAGCCATATCCCCAACCTTTTTTATGTTTTATTTAGAGACAGTGTATCACTGAGTTGCTTAGGGTCTTGCTAAGTTGCCGAGGCTGGCTTTGAACTCATAATCCTCCTGCCTTAGCCTCCTGACCCACTAGGATTATAGGTGTGAGTCACAGTGTCTGGCAACATTTGCCTTCTTTTTTAAAAAGCCATAGGAGTTTGATATGGTGGCATTTGCCTGTAATCCCAGAGGTTTAGGAGGCTGATGCAGGTGGATCCCCATGTTTAAGTCCAGTTCCAACAATTTAGTGAGACCCTGCTCAAAAAAAAAAAAAAAAAAAAAAA